>NC_140917.1:1744159-2069159 GCF_045865225.1 Trachurus japonicus | reverse complement strand
AGTCAGAATAGTCTCATTATTATGCATCCGACCATCAGTCTAACGCTGCTGGAGCCAATCACAACTGACACAGTGCAGGGTTCATGCTTAACAGGTCATCAACCCACCACTCAGTCATTTATCCTTTAGTTTAAAGCAGAAGTCAGCGATCCAGTCGTTTTGGCTAATGCTGCGTTCCAGGCAGGCTTTTGAAACCTAAATTACAGCTTCAAGTCACGACTTACGACTTTGTAGCGTTCCAGACAACCCACTCGTGTTTCTCCGACCTGTTTTACCGGTGAAAGTCACTATAACGGCCACTCGTAACTTCTGACCTGTGAACTCGTACCAGATCGAACTGGTACCACTTCACAGGTCGGAAAAACACGAGTTACGAGTTTCCTTGAACGCACCATAACAGTCCTCGTCCCTACGTCACCACATTCACGGCGTCCCTTGGCTGCACACACAGCCCTGCATGCCGTTCTCTCTCTCTCCTCATTGGATAAAAACTGTAGGATACGATAAAAGTTTTCTCCTGGGCTCAGAGCAGAGTGACTGACAGACCCGTGTTTCAGACCAAACACTCTATGTAAGGTACAAATGTTGCATAGTTCCTCTTAAAAAAGGTCATATAGACACAAGAAACAGCAATGTTGAACTCAAAGGGATAGTTCAACATTTTGTCAAATTGGCCCATTGCCATAATCCCTATAGTCATAGCAGTAGGTTCGTTACCTTTAATTGTCGGTGCAAGCTATTTTTAGAACGACCGAGCCGAGCTGCTCAGAGCTACGCTACGGAGGCTCATGGGATTTCTTGGTTTCCCTCATCAAACTCACTCACCCATTGATGCGTGTTGCCTTCAGGGACAGTTTAGTCTCTGTATTTCCCTCTAAAACAACTCTGTGTGGTAACGTTGTGTTATTATCTCATAGCGTGGTGAATGTGCAGGTCACAACTTGTCCACCAGAGCGTTGTGGAGTTGTTGGATTGTGTATTTGATGAGTTTGATGATGAGGGAAACCAAGAAATCCCATAATGAGCCTCCGTAGCGTAGCTCTGAGCAGCTCACGGCTCTGCTCCGCCGTTCTAAAAACAGCTTGCACCGACAATTAAAGGTAACGAACCTACTGCTATGACTATAGGGATTATTGCAATGGGCCAATTTGACAAAATGTTGAACTATCTCTTTAATATAAAAGTGTCAGGAAACACAAACACAGTAAAAGTGAAAAAGTTTCAAGAGACAGAGTTGCAGTAAAAGCCAAAAAAACTTCAATAAAACATAAAAACCTTGATAATAATCAAAATATTGAAGCCAAAGTGTGTAGATCAGATAAAACAGGAAGTAAAATGTGATGCAACTAAAAATTCAAACTGTCCCTAAGGTTTTTTAAAAGCAAAGAAAGTTCAAGCAGAACATGCACACACAGAGGAAGGCTCAGGGGAATCGAACCCAAAACCTCAGTGCCATTATGTTCTTCTTAAAAAGAATAAATGAGGATTGCAGCCACCAAACTAAAAGAGAATATGGATCTTCAGTTGTAAAGGTTACAGTATCTGTAGCAACAAACAATGATGTGATTATGCACGCCTGCATTTTTGTTTGAATTACAGCCTGTTAAAGCAGCTCAGCCGCCCTAAATACCCTGGAGAGAGAGAGAGAGAGACTGAATGAAATTATTGTGAGATGTGCATGACTCGGATTATTGCGTTATATTCACACACATAAATGTTCATACAGCTCTTTGAAGAGTTTTGATTTTTGCCGTACAGTCTCGACTTTTCACGAATAACTGCAAACTCGATTAGGGAAAAATAAAACGCCAATGTTCTGCAGCTCAAACATCATCATCAGAATAAACATGCAGCCAATCAAGAGGCCACAAAAATCAATGTGATGTGTCCGATGCAGTGCATAAAGTGAAGCGCTGGCACACACACACACACACACACACAGACACACACACAGAGCAGAGGGGTCAGAGGTCAGAGCTGCCATCGGCTAAACCTCGAACACGAGTGTCTCATTTAGCAAACACAGGCTCGGTAATTTGAATTTGATCTAACGACGTTAACCTTTTACAGATTGCGATCCTTTCATTTCTCTGACATATCTCACTGTCACTCTGATTCAGTTTATAAAACAACTAGGTTTAAATGTGATTTAGATCATATCCTCAAACACAAACATCACATGTCACGTCAGCCCCGGTGAACTGAGGAACATCTGCAACATTTCCTGTTATGTAGGTAAGATAATAAAAAAAAAAATTATATTCAATTATCCTTTTGCCGTTTGAAATTGGTTTTTCATGTCTGAAACAAAGTTGTAAAAACAAGTTAAAAAACAACCATTTTACATCTTTCTATTGAATCTTTAACATGTTAAAGGAGCGTTTCAAATGTTTTTCTTGTATTTAAAATCAAAAACAGACAAACAGAACATGTTTCTTTTCTGTTTTGGTTTTTAAAAAAAAACTGATTCATCCTGATTCTCAGGTCGTAATACATGGACAAAAGGTAAACTGATTGATTGATTGATTGTTAGAATATGATAGATGTAGTTAGTATAGATGTAGTCAGTATACAGTAGTTAGTAAAGATGTAGTTGTATAGATGTAGTTGGTATAGTAAGTATAGATAATATACATTAAAGCAGAAGTAAGCGATCCGGTGGTTTGGGCTAATGCTGCGTTCCAGGCAGGCTTTTGAAACCGTAAGTTACGGCTTCAAGTCACGACTTACGACTTTGTAGCGTTCCAGGCAACCCACTCGTGTTTCTCCGACCTGTTTTACCTGTGAAAGTCACTATAACGGCCACTCGTAACTTCTGACCCGTGAACTCGTACCAGATCGAACTGGTACCACTTCACAGGTCGGAAAAACACGAGTTACGGGTTGCCTTGAACGCACCATAACATCTTGTCAGCAGATGGAGTTAGCAGCCCCCGCCCTCGTCATGGATCTATTGGTCCTCGTCCCTACGTCACCACATTCAGGTGCATCCCTTGGCTGCACACACAGAGAGGACTGCCCCTTTATGCCGTTCTCTCTCCTCATTGGATAAAACTTGTAGGATACAAGAAAAGTTTTCTCCTGGGCTCAGAGCAGAGCAGAGTGACTGACAGACCCGTGTTTCAGACCAAACACTCTATAGAAGTGATTGCTGTCGGAAGATACAACTATTTAAGACTTAGATTAACACAAATATATCACTTACTTCTACTTTAAGTTAATATAGTGGGTATAGTTAGTATAGATTAAGTTAGTATAGATGTAGACAGTACGGTAACTAGATGAAGATAGGGAAGATATAGTTGGTGTAGGTGTAGTTAGTGTAGCTACAAGTAGTTGCTATAGTTACTATAGCTATATTGGTATAGTGTAGTTGTATGATACAGTTCCATTAGTTTAGTTGTAGTTCAGTCTAATAGTTAGTTAGCTGTTGTTCAGCGTGAGGTTTGACACAAAAGGTGGAGACATTATCTGACTGTTTCTGTTTCATTCCAGCAGCATTTCAGACGCCTGGTTGGTTACAACATGGAGGAAGAAATGGACATTTACCAGACGCTGTCAAAGTGCATTATGGGAAATGTAGGATTTAGTGTTTATACACCTCCACTGTGTCTGACTTCATCTCTTTATGTTTCTCTTTCTTTATTCACTCCCTCTCTCTCTCTTCACATCTTTTTAGTGAACTCTCTTGACCTCTCTCTGTGTTTTGTTCTCTCTTTCTTTCTCTTTCAACCTGAGTCACAGTTTCCCTCCATGCCAGTTTCTCCTTCTCTTTCTTTTCTCTCTCTCTTTCTCTTCTAACTTTTCATTCCTTTTCTAAATCGTTCTCTTTCTTCTTTTTCTTTTCTAATCTCCTTCTCTTTTAGTTTAAAGTCATCTCTCTCTCTTTCTTCTCTCTCCTCCTCTCACCTCCCCTCTCCCCCTCCCCCTCTTTCTTTCCTTCTCTTCATTAGCTTTTAAACTGACTCGATCATTCACTCCTCTCTCTCCCTCCCTCTCTCTCTCTGTTTCTCTCTTTCTCCTCTTTTCTCTCGCTCCAAATTAAAATTCTGACACTCTCTCCCTCTCTTTCTCTCTCAGTCTATTTGTTTTTGCCCTCCTCTTTTATACCCCGGTGTCACACACTCTCTCTCTCTCTCTCTTTCACCCCCCATAGCCATTGCTTCTCCTCGTCTCTCACAACCATGGAAACGAACGGAGGATAGCCCACGTCGCCATGGCAACAGGGGAATAATAATATAGTCTGGGGACCCCATGAGCCGAGGCGTCCGTTCATCCGCCTGAAGAGAAAGAGAAGAGAAAGCAGCAGCAGGCGCCGCCTCGGACGCCTCGGTTACATGCAGGCAGCGACGTCTGGGGTCCTGATGTGAATTATCACTGCTGCAGAGGGACACACACACACACACACACACACACACACACACACACACACACACACACACACACACGCTGCATGTACACACTTTCCTCCATGTCATCTCGTGCGTTTTGTCTTGTGAGGACGAGGATAAAAAATCATTTTAGTCTCAGTTCGCATGATTCGAGAGCGAAGACTTCAAAGATTTTCATATTTAGGAAAAAATTTACCAATATTATTCAATTTTACAAATAAAATTCAGGTTCATTTCATTCCGTTATTTGATTTAATTTCTTACATAATTGTGGTCTTGATGAATCTAAAATTTTAAATTGCTAAATACATGAACTTTGACCTTTGACCTTTGATATTTGGCCTCCAATCTTTGCAGGAAAAACCCAGCAGATGTTACATAAAATAAAACGCAAAATAAAGAACATTTTTAACATTTTAATGCTGTGACAGTTTTACAGTGGAGTTGTTTAAAAACATGATCATAAATATGCATACTTTTGAATGCAATTGTTTTAAAAAAATCCTAAAAAATTGTTGATAATGTCTGATCGTATTGCTGTTGATGTATTTTTATGATCACTGTATTTGTTATATGATTGCTGTTGATTTGTTGTGCTCTCGACGTCATTGGAAATGAGGGTTTACCCTCAATGGCTTTCGAGATCTAAATAAAGGTTAAAGAAAAGAAAGTTTCGGGTTCCAACCACAAAATAAAACCAACTTTTGAGAAGTTTTGTTGCTTGTGGTTTGTTGATTGAATCCATCGTGCACGACTGTAAATCATTACAACGGGTTTCTGAGACCAAACTACATCCACATGAAGAGCAGCTGTGGCTCCGTGTCATTGACATGCTCAGCAGCAGCAGCAGAGTCCAGTCAGGACGACCACGACCACCTCTCTTTCTTTTTCTTTCTTTCTGTCTTTTTTCTCCCTCTCTGCAGGGTGAATTAAACTCAACTCATCTCCTCACAAAGCCGCCTGTGTTTCCCTCCCTCTCCCTCTCTCTCTCCTCCATGACTTCATCCTCTGACTTCACTGCAAAAACTCAAAATCTTACCAAGAATATTTGTCTTATTTCTAGTCAAAATGTCATTTCTAGTCAAAACAAATCTCATTCTACTTAAAATAAGACTCATCACATTAAAAGCAGCTTGTTTTTAGACACTTTTTACTTCTTTCAAGCTGATTTTCACTTGAAATAAGTAGAAAAATCTGATAGTGGAGCAAGTTTTTATTTCTTATTCCAAGCACAAAAAACTTGCTTTCACTGGCAGTAAAGATTAGTTTGAAACAAATGAAAATGATCTAAAAACAAGTTCATTTTTAGGTGATGAGTCTTATTTGAAGTGGAAAGAGATTAGTTTTGACTAGAAATGAGACAAATATTCTTGGAAAGATTTTGAGTTTTTGCAGTATTCAGCTCTCGTCGAGAAACAACAACTTTTCTCTCCTTTGCTTTTTTTATATATTTCAGTAAAATTTCACCTGTTAGACGTCGTTTTCCTGTTTGTAATCATCCTAATCAATAAACACGATTGAATTTTCATACATTATACTCATAATAAACTAATAAATGATGGGTTTAACCTTTATAAATCAAGTATTATATCAATTACAAAAGAGTTGGTTTGGAGATGCGTTTAGAGTGGTTTAAAAGTATTTAAGCAGTAAATACCTGAATTAATCTTTAGTTGTGGTATTAAAAAGTGTTTATTAAACATCTATAAACACATTCACTGATCATAAGTTCATGTCTGTATGTAAATATTCATCTAAATAGTTTATTATTCATTAACTTACCCTTCATAAATGATCTAATTAACCGGCCAAATAACTAGTTTGTCGTTGATATGATACTTTATATCCATAAATGTTGAATCCATCATGTGAAAATACAATAATTAAACATTATAGATTGGTTGATTAAACATTTATAGCTGTGTTTATGAATTACAGACTAATTAGTATCAATATAATGATTAATTAAGTATTTAATAATACATAACTAATGCTGATCAGTGTGTAGTGTTGTTTTCCATTGTCCTCCTCTGTGTTATTACAGTGCGACCTCTGTGTGAGCAGGTTAATATATTCATCGTCCACATTCCAGCTTCGGCTTGAATGGAGATCCAGGTCAATGTAAACACACTGTCCATATTATGTAAAAAAAAAAGTAATATCATCACAATAGGCTTCACGGACGAGGGAGCGCCAGTCGTGAACCTCTCTGTGCTCAGCGAGCGAATCAACAGAGCGAAGAGACAATCGACAGCCAATCAGGACGAGGCAGAGGATTTAAAATCATCTGGAATAAGAAGTTTGTTTATTACTAAGTCTGAATAAAAAGAAGATTCGACTGCTGATGTTTTATTCTTTCATCTGGTTTGTTTTCATGCAATCCATCTGTTTAGTTGTGTTAAAGGGATAGTTCAATATTTTGGCACTGTTGGAATTGTTTTCGATGTAAATTCATGCAAAACCAGCTGATGCACGTTGCCTTCAGGGACAGTTTTTCATCAACAGTCTCTGTATTTCCCTCTAAAACAACTCTGTGTGGTAACGTTGTGTTATTATCTCATAGCGTGGTGAATGTGCAGCTCACAACTTGTCCACCAGAGCGTTGTGGAGTTGTTGGATTGTGTATTTGATGAGTTTGATGAGGTGAAACCAAGAAATCCCATAATGAGCCTCCGTAGCGTAGCTCTGAGCAGCTCACGGCTCTGCTCCGCCGTTCTAAAAACAGCTTGCACCGACAATTAAAGATAACGAACCTACTGCTATGACTATAGGGATTATGGCAATGGGCCAATTTGCCAAAATGTTGAACTACCCTTTTAAATTACAAGAGGCGTTCAGGTACAATAAATTAATGTTGCCAAGTGTCAGATAAAACATTTGCTTAGCTTAAATAAACTGCCATAAAGACTATATGCCTCATTAAACTAAATTATCATCTGAAACCACAAATGATTTAATCTGAGTTACGACTTCATCTATGACGGGTATTAAACCGAATAATAAAAACTTCATAATTAGGTTTTCTAATGAGCTCGTCTGGTGTGTATTCATGAATAAATCAGTGTGATGTGTCTATTTGAAGGCTGCAGACAGGGGAGGAGGAGGAGGAGGTTGGTGGAGCGGGGTGTGGTGGTGGTGGTGGGAGGGCATCACAGTTCATTTTGCCCTAATTACCCCAAATGGGTAAAAAGTGGACATGACAGAAATAGATTCTGGTCTAAATTCCTCCGTTTAGTCTCTCATGGGATTTACTGTAAACTGGGAAACGTTTGAGCAGCTCGTTAAGTCAGAGCTCAGCTGACGAATCAGTTTGCTGCATTTGCATTTTTTTCCGCGCTTCATAATGAGACTCGTTAGCGTCGCAGCTTCAGCTTCAGGAAACAAGACGAGGCGCGAGACCGACGTCCACGTGGAGGTTTGTGTGACGCTGCCAGTGCCAGCATCCAAATATGGCGGCTGGAAAACCTCCCAGTCTCACTGCATATTTTAATAATTACAGAAAATAACGAATAGCCTAAATGTTTGTTTATTTCTTTTCTTTGACCTTTCTAGAGACAGGTTTCTTTTTTTTTCTTTTTGATTCTCTTCGTCCAAACCGGCACAGCTGTGAGTTTCCACTACAGACCAGCTTCTTCCAAAACAGTAAGAAAGGAGGAGGAGGAGGAGGAGGAGGAGGAAGAGCGGAAAACTTTGTTCATTAAAACCATATTACATGACATCATTTGTATTTCCCTCCCCATGTGCAGCTTCCACAGATTCACTGGGGAACTCTGGAATCAAATTCTAAAATTTTACCAAAACAAATCGAGTTTTCATGATAAAATTCATCTTCAAAAAGACGTTTCTTTATAGATTTATGTTTCTCATGTTCTTATTAAAACCATAACATTGATGGAGAATGTGGAACTGATGCAGGAACAGGACGTTAAAGCCTCGATGAACCAGATTCTGGTTGATCTGGTTGGAATTAGACGTCACATGTAAACCATCACGTCTCTTTCTTCCTTTCTCCATGATTTGACTTTTAGTTGATGCAGAAACCTTCACTGATTCTCCATCTCCCTCTCTCTCTGTCTTTAATCTATTATTATCCCACTCTCACTGTGACAAACACACATGCACAGGTCATTTAACATTCATGTGCAAATTCCTCTTCCTCTCTGTGACTCATCCTCAACTCATAAATGCAGATTTAATAAACTCATATTCTTGCTTTTTCTTTTATATATTACAGTAAAGGGACACATTATATAGTACTGTATATTTTATGTGTATATTCATCTTGTATATGTTTGAATTTCTATATGTTTTCTTTATTTCTATGTCTATGACCCATTTTATATTCTCTATTCTTTGATGAACAACAACAATTAAGGTTTAGTTTCATATTTTCTCTTTCACTCATCTCATATTCCTAATTTTACTTCCACTCAGCATTTTGATTCAGTTTCAGTTTCCAATTCTGTTTTTGACTCTGATGTTTCTCTTTCCTCCGTCTTACACACACAAACTCGTCTCATTCATGGAGAAGTTTTCTTTCCATTTCTTCTCACCAACACAGACACACACTTGTGCACAACGACTCATCAACTCTGAACTTCACTTTACAGTAATACCGACTGAACGGAGCTTGAACAAGTGAAATGATCCTGCAGCTGCAGCAGCTCTCCTGTCTCACACTGACTCCAGATCAGGTGAAGAGTCGTCGACGGTGATGATGATGATGATGATAAAGCCAGAAAGACAGATGTAATGCAGCAGCTCTGGAGGCGGCTGCAGACAGACAGACAGGAAGTCCTCCGAGCCAGACTTCAACCTTCACTCTGTCCTGACCTACATGCTGCTTCCATGTCTAGGAGGTTTTACTCTGCTGTGGTCGCCCCACCCCCACCCCCACCCCCACCCCCTCTTTACATGCAGCATCAGTGGTAACACAGCAGCAGAACTACTACTGTACACCTCATCGTGGTCGTATCCATCCGCCAACTGGGTCAAAAATCATAGAAAATATGAACCACTGGTATAAAAAGTTCCATAATGTATGTTTTTTTATGTATTTTGGACATCCTGGCTGCAAATCAATTTCCCAACTGGGACAATAAAGATAACTTTGAACTTTGAACATAATGGCACCAAACTCTGACCAGCTCGTCCTAGAGGCCTGGTGGACGTTTTAGCCAAATTTGAAGAAGTACGTCATCACTTCATATAAAAACTATACTTTTCTTTTCTCAGTAACAAGTCAGGCCACTAAAATCTTCTGTTTCCATTTGGGATGACCTCGAATAGTCGAGAGTATTCGACTATTAGATTCGGAAGAGCTCTGATTCGACTATGAACGTCTTCGTTGAATAGTCACAAAAAGGTTCGTACCATTCTGAATACATAGGGGTGCTCCCTGCTGCTGCTGAACATCTGGTTTTACATAGAATGTATTTGTTTTCTTATAATATAGGCAAGACTGTTTGGATAGAAAGATAAAAGTGAGTGCTGGAGGAACGGCACATCCGTCTATCACCACAAACACTGATGCACACATCACGGCCACACATGGGACTTCACGTTTTCATCCACCATACACACTCGTTAATTCACAGCACATACTCGTACTCGTCATCGCTGCAGCGAAGAGAGACGGTGATGTCCTGCACGCAGCCTAATGAGTGAGATGATAAGGATGGATGAACGACCTGTTATTGTGATCTCACAGCTAACTGAAGAATTACATTTGCTTATTCTGGTGTTTTAGCTCCTTTGTCCGGAGCAACAAAAGACGCAAATGAGATCATGAATCAATGAGAAACCAGGCCTTTGCCTAAATAAGATTTTTTTTCTTAGCAATTTTGCCTGGTTAAATAAAGGTTAATGAATGAATGAATGAATGAATGAATGAATGAATGAATGAATGAATGAATGAATGGAAAAAAACTACATCTGACGAATCAGATTTGACTATGAAAAGGACACACCTCTAGTTTCCAGACTTGTAATATTATATCACAGCATCTCTGTGTGTTGTTGTTTATTGACATTAAAGTGAAATTCCGGCGTAAGTGTAAACCATGGTCAAACACACCGTAACACCGAGTTAGACCCCCCCTCGAGAGATCAATTTGCCCGACCGCTACATTCACGAGATCCACCAACTTCAGCAAATACCGCAATATCACCACACACGGCGCTCTCCGGATCCACTGTCTGACCGCAACCAAAACGCCACCATTTGCCCAAAATAATGCTCAGAACTGCACCAAATGTCATCAATAGTACACACAGGGTCCCAGCACGTAGTACGAGTTGTCAAACATCTGCTAGCTTTGCCTGTTTTCTTTAGCAAGGAGATGCAACTCAACTCACCTACTTCTCCTCCGGGAGCCGCTCGTTGGTGAGGAAGCCCTGACGAGTCGATCACCGAGTGCACCAGCAAAAAACGTAAATTTAAAAATGCTCATTTGCGCCTATATCGTGGCCAGCACTCGATAATAATAGTTATAAAGTGATATGCAAGATAAAAAAAAAAAAAACTCTGATTGTATTTCCATGAGGTAATTGTTGATTGAGCTGCGGAACTCCGGTGCACTCGGTGATCGACTCGTCAGGGCTTCCTCACCAACGAGCGGCTCCCGGAGGAGAAGTAGGTGACTTGTATCTGGTCTCCTTGCTAAAGAAAACAGGCAAAGCTAGCAGATGTTTGACAACTCGTACTACGTGCTGGGACCCTGTGTGTACTATTGATGACATTTGGTGCAGTTCTGAGCATTATTTTGGGCAAATGGTGGCGTTTTGGTTGCGGTCAGGCAGTGGATCCGGAGAGCGCCGTGTGTGGCGATATTGCGGTATTTGCTGAAGTTGGTGGATCTCGTGAATGTAGCGGTCGGGCAAATTGATCTCTCGAGGGGGGGTCTAACTGGTGTTACGGTGTGTTTGACCATGGTTTACACTTACGCCGGAATTTCACTTTAATGGAAACACTGAATCACGTCAACTCAACAGACACAGACAGAGATATAAAGGAAATAAAAAGTATGAATAAACGATGCTGAAAGGTCTCGGTCTTCACTGTGATACAAACATAAACTGTGGTTAAGTGCTGCAGGGTTTCTGAGCTGATTCCTCTGTTTGCTGCTGTTTGCTGCTCGGTGAGCGGAGGTGAAGCTAAAACGCTAAGAGCTGGATATCGATCCACTGACAAACATTAATGTGCTAAAAGCCTCAAACAGCAAATAATCCTCACAATTATGAAACAACGAGAGAGAGAGAGGTGAACAGACAGCAGCCGCTCGTCCCCCCTCCCCCTCCCTCCTCCTCCGACTGAGCTGAAGGCTGGGGGACGTTAGCGTGAGAGCAACGAGAACCAACTAACCTACATCTCTGCTCCTCCTGCTGCTGAGAGTGAAGGAGGAGGGAGAAGGAGTCTATGGAGTCTATACGCGCCTACATATACGTATGTATGCACTGCATTTGTCTTATTTTTCTATATTGCAAATTGATCTCTGTAAGTATGTGTGTGAATGGCACTTCTATAACTGCTGCTACTGTCTCCAATGTCTTGGTGCGGGCCATCACATTCTGGATCCATCCATTTAGACTTGCACTTTACCTATTTAAACTTGCACTTGCACTTTAGAAACTGGCACTTTATACCAGGCACTTTACAGATCACATGCACTTTATGTGTAGGTATGAATGTGTATATGATTGTGAACCACTGTATAATTCTTGTGTATTTCTGTCTGTTTATTACCTGCCAAGGGACTACGGATGCAAATTAGCAAGTTGCTAACTCTGACGCATTTACATTTGTGCATAATACATTTAAAAAAAAAAAAAAAAATGGTGGCCCTGAAGGCTCAATGCACCGCAAAGGACTTCATCATCAACTCCCAACACAACAGGAAGTGTTTTTGGGGACACAATAAAGTGTTTTCTTGGGCTTGAGCAGTGCTTTGACCCCTCACCTGACTGACCGCTTCCTCACCTTGACCTTTGACCTCCACATGCACAGATGGAGACAATAAAACCACCTCAAAGTGAATGCATGTGTTGTATGAATCAACTAAACGGAAACATGCGCTCGTCTTTATCAAATCTCATCTTCAAACATGAACCAAGACAGAAAAACAAGATTAAAATTGTGATTAACGAGATAAAAACCAATAACTTCCAATCATAGCTGCTTTTTTGTATTTGTCATCTAAGTGCTGAACTCCCAGAGAAGCCAGAACCAGATCTGTATCTCGTCGTCTCTGTGACATTTTATTCGCTGTGGGTTTGTCCTCGTACAGGAGCCAGAGGGCGACTCGGCTCAGCTCGGCTCGGCTGAGAAAATGTCAACATGCAAATTACAAGAAGGATAACGAAGCGGGAACATGAAGAAACTACGGCTCAGACTAGAGCGCCGAGGCGTTTAACGATGAAGAGAAGCAAAAAGCATCAGTGTTAAAAGTCTCATCATCGTATGGGAAGAGCTGTGTATAAATTGTCATAAAGGACTTACAGTAATAGTCAGTTATGGAGAGAACTGGACTGGAAATTAAAAATAAGGTATTTCAATACACCACTCATCATTTCAAGATATGTGAAAGAACCTAATGTGGAATTATTGTGTTGGAGAAAATGTGGAAACATTGGAGATCATTCTCATATCTTTTGGGACTGCCCAGTAAACTATGAATTCTGGAAGAGAGTCAAGGAAGAAACTGACAAGATCTTACAAGAGAATTCCCCATTAGACCCACTGATATTCCTACTGGGAGCTATACTACTGTACCTCTGGAGACATATAGTTCAGATCAAAGATGTTACGGATAGTTTTACTGATTGCTAAAAAAAAGAGATAACTGTTAACTGGAAGAATCCAAAACCAGCGACCATAACTCAGTGGCTAGAGACTGAAAAGGGTCGACACAATGGAGCGAATGACTGCAAGTCTACAACTGAAAATGGACACTTTTGAACAAAGGTGGAACTGTATTACTCTCTATTTGGAGGACTAATGGAGGAATATGGGTTATTATAAGACTGTCGTGTATCTCTAGGATTGATATTGTACTGCTGTTACTCCCTTTAGTGAGTGTCTGACAACATCTCTGTCCCGTCTGTCCGTCCTGGGTGATGATCCCTCCTCTGTTGCTCACCCTGAGGTTTCTCTGATTTTTCCCTGTTAAAAGGGTTTTCCATGGAGTTTTTCCTCAGTGGATGTGAGGTTCTAAGGACAGAGGATGTTGTTACGATGCCATGTGAAGCCCTTTGAGACAAACTGGTGGTAAAAACGGGCTATACAAATAAAATTGCCTTGCCTTGCCTTGGCTTTAGTGCAAATAGCCTACCTATTCTCCATGCGATTTCTCTTTATGGTTTTTCTATTGCATTCTATTTACTTGTATTTCAATGCATAGGGTCCTATGTCAGTGAATGAATGAATGAATGAATGAATGAATGAATGAATGAATGAATTTTTTATTTTCGTGTCATGCCACCACTGTGGCCCATCCCATATGAGATTACAAGACACAATAACAAAAACAAAGACTAGACAGTCCTTCCTGTTGGTGTTACCTGCCACACAGGTGTGACATAAAGAAACAACTTAAGATCACTTTCAGTTCTCAACTATACAACCCCAACCCTAACCCTGCCCAAGCCTTTTCAAGAAATAAAGAAAATGCAAAAATATTCAAATGAAAAAGATATTTTAGCTTCTCAGCATCGTCTAACCACACAAACTCCTTATTCGTTATATCAGTGAATGTTTTCTTTTGTTTTGTGGAAAAATGAAAAAAAAAAAAAAAGTCTCATCATCATCTCTGTCAATCAATCTTCTCTGTTATAAAACTGCTTCATCACCATCACACACACACTCATCATCATCACAGGATGCTTCCTGTAGCTGCAGACACACAGACATCTCCCATGATGCTTTGCTCAAAGACAAACAGTAACAGCGGCGACGGTTTTTCTGTCTCTTACCTGCGACGCGAACCACCGCCCTCTCGGCCGGGTCCAGCACCGAGTCCTGGCTCTTCCTCTTCCTCCTCTCGTGCTTGGACAGGTTCCATGGCAACGTGTCCCCCGGGGGCCCCACCAGGCCCGACGTGCACGGGGACAACGACCCCCCCGAGCGCTCGCTCCTGAAGGACGGCTCGCTGACGCAGGAGCGCTCGCTTAGCGTGTCATCATCCGACGACTCCATGTCACCTCAGGGCTGCAAGGAGAGACAGAGACACAGAGAGCTTAGTTTAGTTTAGTTTAGTTTGGTTTAGTTTCAATTCAATATTCAATACACTGCAAAAACTCAAAATCTTTCCAAGAATATTTGTCTCATTTCTAGTCAAAAGTAAACTCCTTTCACTTAAAATAAGACTCATCACCTAAAAATTAACTTGTTTTTAGATCATTTTCACTTGTTTCAAACTAATTTTCACTTGAAATAAGTAGAAAAATCTGCCAGTCAAAGTAAGTTTTTTGTGCTTGTAATAAGGAAGAAAAACTTGCTCCACTATCAGATTTTTCTACTTATTTCAAGTGAAAATCTGCTTGAAAGAGGTAAAAAGTGTCTAAAAACAAGATACTTTTTAATGTGATGAGTCTTATTTTAAGTAGAATGAGATTTGTTTTGACTAGAAATGACATTTTGACTAGAAATAAGACAAATATTCTTGGTAAGATGTTGAGTTTTTGCAATGTATACTTTAAAGGGACAACGAGGAGTTTCTATTTGGTTATAAAAAAGTCTCATAATAATGTGGATGAATCTCCGTTACCACTTGTTAATGGTCCATTTTAGATAAATCTATGGTTTTGTCTCTATGGTTATTTTGTTATTATTAGTGGTGGTGGAAATGCTGGGCGAGCCGACCAGCGTTTCTTTACTTTCGGTTTCGTGGCGAGTCATGAGAATAACGCCACTGAATCTCCGTTTATGGTGGGAACTACGACGGTATGTGATCGTCTTCCAACCTCTGACTTTAATTCTTGATGAATGAAAACATGAGCCTGTCTTGCACCGGTCAAAGAATTTCACGGTGCGGAGGCTCATAAATGTAGTGAGAAAACACTTCGCTTTTCCAAAAACTCCTCGTTGTCCCTTTAATTGTCCCCGTATGGGAAATTCGTCGTGGACTTCACTGGTGGTCCGCAGTTTAAAAATAAAAAACAATCAACCAAAAGAACGAACAATAAAAGTCGAGCGATCAGTAACCCGTACTGTTACAGCACACAGCAGCATAGAATATCCATCAGTCAATCAATCAACCAATCAATCAAATACCCATACCATTACAGCACACAACGGCAAAACATGGCAGTTGCCCAGCCATTACAATGCAGTACACAGTGTTTTATCAACTGTCCACTAACTAACTACATATGTGCATTCAGAATATTAACAGCTCAAGCTCCTCCCCCTTCCAAGATGGCAGCATGTCCTTTGTCTCTGTCAGGTGTCTGTCTGTTTTAGTGTTTTTAGTGGATTTTAAGGATTTTTATCTAAGGATTTTGCACGAATAAATGGCCAACTCTCAAAGGTCTGTGGATTGTTCATGTTTTGTCCGCTTTGGAAGGCTGCTCTGCCTTATGCTCCGGCCTGCTCCTTCTGCTTGTGGACTGGTTGCTAGCTGTGGCTTGTTCTGAGCTCTTTGAAACTGTGAGGTGCGATTGACTTTCTGCCTGGAGCTGCTGTGGTGGGGCTTGAGGGCTTGAGGTCCTAAATCACAGCAGCACACAGCAGTTTCTTATACACTGCTTTGGGGCTTGGGATCCACCTCACCCATCCTGCACTGCTTTAGAGGCCTGCTCCATCCATCCTGCTCTATAGCCTAAGGCCTTTCCATCCAGTCACCCTGCTCTGTATCCTGCGGCCTGCTCTGCAGCCTGAAGCCTGAAGCTTGCTTCATCATCCTGCTCTACAGCCTGCGGCCTGTTACATCCTCCCTGCTCTGCAGCCTGAGGCCTTTCCATCCACCCTGCTCTGCAGCCTGAAGCCTGGTTCATCACCCTGCTCTGCAGCCTGCGGCCTGCTTCATCCACCCTGCTCTGCAGCCTGAAGCCTGGTTCATCACCCTGCTCTGCAGCCTGCGGCTTGTTCCATCCACCCTGCTCTGCAGCCTGCAGCCTGCTCCATCCACCCTGCTCTGCAGCCTGCGGCCTGCTCCATCCACCCTGCTCTGCGATACACCGCTTCCTTGCACGTCGTTTTTCTTTCTTGGGACTAGACTCTGTGCAGGTACTATGCATTCTTTTTTCACGGTCCTCATCGCTACTGTGACTCTCTTGGACTTTGGGTTAACCAGCCACCATGGGGAGTGCACATCAGCTATTGTGCTTTCTCCTCCAATTATTCCAAACCCTGAAACCAATAACTTGCTTAGTGAACGAAGTGAACACGTGCTGATTCATTTTTATATGGATTCTTTTATCTTTGCACAATGGTTATGTCTTGTTTGCACCTCTGTCTTGGAATCAAACTTCATATTGTCTGATAAGTCTCTTGTCATGTTGCATGCTAGACTACACTCCAAAACAGAAACACCTAGCAACCTTGAAATTACTAGGAAAAGATTTCTGTTGTTTATTTTACTTTTGATCTCTGGTATTCAGCCAAACCCTGGTCCTGGTACTGCTATCTGTAACACACCTGCTGAATTTAAGGATAGAACCGGGCTAGGTGTAATCCATTTGAATATTCGTAGTCTGCCATCAAAGATTGATATGCTGCACATCTGGGCAAAATCAACTGATGCAGATGTCATTGTTTTGTCTGAAACGTGGCTTAGCAAATCTTATTCTGACAAAGCCATCTCCATCAAAGGGTATAATGTATTTAGGGCCGACCGCCCCAAGAAAGGGGGCGGGGTTGCAATTTATTGTAAATCAAAATTTAATGTAAATGTCCTGCAGTCCAAATCAATCAGTAAACAGTTTGAGTTCTTAGCCATAAATCTTGAAATTTCAAATGGGTTTTTTATTACTGTTGCGGGCTGTTATAGACCCCCATCAGCTACTGCTGAAGCGCTAACTTCTCTGAATCAGCTTTTAGCTGACCTGAATTACAAGGAAATAATATTAACTGGTGATCTAAATTGGGATTGGCTAAATTCTAAATCCGATGCCTTCAAGGATTCCTGTGTTTCATTAAATCTTACACAGCTCATTGAAAGCACCACACACCCTAACTTGAAGTGTCCAGAAAAATCATCTTTAATTGACCTGTTTTTGACTAATGCTCCACACAAGTACTCTATGTCAGGTGTCTTTGCAAACGATATAAGTGACCACTGTGTGATTGCTGCAGTCAGAAATGCCAAAATTCCAAAATCCAAACCTCGTATTTTGATAAAACGTAATATGAAGGCCTTTGTTGAACAGGGGTTCTTCCATGATTTATATAATTTTAACTGGGACCGTATTGAATTGATTGATGATGTAGAGACTGCATGGCAATTCTTCTCTGAGGGTTTCTCTTCCCTGCTTGATAAGCATGCTCCCTTCAGAAGATATAGGGTTAAGGGTAGGGATAATCCCTGGTTCACACCTGATTTAGCCGATTTACTGCATAATAGAAATCTTGCCTGGGCTAAAGCCAGAAAGACTCAGTCTGAGGCTGATAAACTTATATTTAGGCAACTCAGAAATCGTTTTACCTTTCTTATCAAAAAAGCAAAGTCCAGTTTTTATCTCTCTACAATAACGAAAAATCTAAACGACCCTAAGAAATTTTGGAAAGTGATCAAATCTATCTCAGCCACTGATAATCATAGTGAACTCCCATCCTGTATTGCTAATGACGCTACCACTGTAACTGACAGGGCTACTATACTTGATTGTTTTAATAATCATTTTTCTGCCTCGGGTTCGTTATTTTCTAGGTCTTCTTCCACAATTGCTATGCCTGCCCTTAATCCTGTGTCCTCTGCCCTAGATGTTGGTAACACATCTCTAGGCCATATTTCTGCTGGTCAACCTTCCTTTGTTTTTAGGTTGTTCTCAGTGGAAGAGGTCCGTAGAGCTCTTCTCTCTCTTGACATTACTAAATCTGCAGGCCCAGATCACCTGGAACCATATTTTTTAAAGCTTGCAGCTGATTTTATTGCCAAGCCTCTTCAATATCTGTTTAACCTGTCTATCACTACGAATTGTATTCCTGAAATTTGGAAAGTTGCTTACGTCCTTCCCCTTTTGAAAGGGGGGGACCCTACTTGTTTAAATAATTATCGACCTATCTCCAAGTTGTCCATCCTGTCGAAGGTCCTTGAAGGTCTAGTAAATGACCAGTTGAAGGATTTCCTTCATACTTACAACATTCTCTCTCCATATCAATCCGGCTTCAGGAAACAACACAGCACAATTACGGCCACCCTCAAACTCACCAATGACATAATAGACTGGCTGGATCATAAGAAATTTTGCACAGCTCTTTTTGTTGACCTTTCTAAGGCCTTCGACACAGTCGATCATTCTATTCTGAAGCGACGACTGCTCGACATAGGTTTATCTGAGCAGGCCGTTGGTTGGTTTGATAATTATTTGTCTAATAGAAAACAATGTGTTCACTTTGAAGGCAGTTCATCCAATTTGCTAAATGTTTCTACCGGTGTGCCTCAGGGCTCAGTTCTGGGACCAATTTTGTTTGTTATTTATGTAAATACATTGGGCAGAAACATTCCAAATGCCAAATTTCATTTTTATGCTGATGACACGGTTATCTATTGTTGTGGCTCCACTCTTGCTGAGGCCCTTGGCAACTTACAGATTGCTTTTAACCTTGTGGAAAGTCAGCTCATTGAGCTAAGACTTGTCTTAAACGCTGTCAAAACTAAACTGATGATATTTTCTAATGGCAGGGAAGTACCTGTGTCTCCTCCCAGCATTTTGTCATTACAAGGTTGTGAGATTGAACTTCTGACCTGTTACAAGTATCTCGGCATTTTAATCGATGATCGGCTTTCTTTTAAACCACATGTAGAAAACCTGGTAAAAAAATTAAGACTGAAACTGGGATTCTTTTTCCGTCACAGATCTTGTTTTTCTTTTTCTACCAGGAAAAAGTTGGTTGCTGCCACTTTCCTCCCTGTACTTGATTATGGGGACCTCTTGTATATGTATGCCCCTGCAAATTGTCTGCGCTCTCTGGACACCGTGTATCATGGTGCCTTAAGGTTTGTCACTGGATGTAAAGCCCTCACTCACCACTGCACTTTATATGCCCGAGTTGAGTGGCCATCTCTGGCAGCACGCCGCCTTATACATTGGCATATTTTTATTTATAAAGTCATTTTGGGTCTGCTCCCCCTCTATTTATGTAACTATCTCTCCAAATCTCAAAGCAATTACCGCCTACGTTCAAATGAGTTTTATTTATTAAACGTGCCCAAAGTCAACACTGAACTTGGTAAGCACTGTTTTAAGTATGCTGCACCTGCTGCTTGGAATGCACTGCAGAAAACTCTAAAGCTAAAGGAGCTGATCAACCTTGGATCTTTGAAAACTCGTGTGAGAGAAATTGGAGCAGCTTCATATCGCACTTGTTCTTGTTTTAATGTGAATCCGAACTTTTAGTCCTGTTGCTTTTATCTTGTATTGTATTTTATCTGTGTGTTGTGTGATTTCTGTGTTATGTATGTGTAATAACTTTTCTGCTGCTGTCTTGGCCAGGCTTCCCTTGAAAAAGAGGCCATTGTGTCTCAATGGGACCGACCTGGTTAAATAAAGGCAAAATAAAAATAAAAAATAACAGATGTTGGAATAAAAGAATGTTTAGTTTAGTTTAGTTTAGTTTAGTTTAGTTTAGTTTAGTTTAGTTTAGTTTTATTATGGATCCCCATTAGTCCTCACCTTGGTAAGGACTATTCTTCCTGGGGTCCAGACACTCATACGTGACAATGAAGACATAATACAATAAATTACAGAATTAAATAAACGAAATGTAAGTAAAAGAACAAGACAGCGTTCAATGCATCCCCTCTACACTACTCCCAGAGAGAGAGGGATGAGGAAGAGGAAGGAGGAGAGGAGGAAGGATGTGGGATGAGAAACAAGGTCAGGAGAGGAAATGTAGGGAAAGGGAAGAAGGAGAAGGAGAAAAGGAAGGAGAAGATGAAGGAGAAGAAGGAGCTTTAGACAAAGTGGAGACGTTGTATAATTCATCGCTGACTCCCGGTGCGATGAGGCGAGAGTCATCAATGATGCAACGATTCAGCAGGAAGAGAAACAACTGGGTTACGTTTGTCATCGTGTCCAGACGGAGGAAAAGAGGTGATACCGATACGAACGAGTGAGTAGAAGAACTGTTTGTCCACAGTCAGGGCCGTTGTCTAGGGGAGAAAGGTGATGATAACTCTAGGGGCCCAGCACCCAGTGGGGCTCATAAAAAACCCCAGTAGTCTAATCTTTGTATGACTGATTTATTCTGCGTAAGACCCTGACTAATACTCATAGTACACTGTAAAAACTCAACATCTTTCCAAGAATATTTGTCTTATTTCTTGTCCAAATGTCTCATTTCTAGTCAAAACTAATCTCTTTCCACTTAAAATAAGACTCATTACCTAAAAATTAACTTGTTTTTAGATCATTTTCACTTAAATTCACAATAAATAGAAAAATCTGCCAGTGAAAGTAAGTTTTTTGTGCTTGTAATAAGGAAGAAAAACTTGCTCCACTATCAGATTTTTTTCTACTTATTCCAAGTGAAAATCAGCTTGAAAGAAGTAAAAAGTGTCTAAAAACAAGCTGCTTTTAATATATTAAAAGTTGAGTTTTTGCAGTGTAATGCTGCATTAGCATCAAAACAAAGAAGGCTAAATAAAAAACGATAATACATACGTAGTCTAAGAAAAAAAAAAAGGAAAAGTTAGGGGGAGGGGCCCACTTTAGTATTCTTTAAGGGGGCCCAGAATTCCTAGCAACGGCCCTGTCCACAGTCGTATAAAGCAGCCCATTTTATTGTGAAGGTTTGTCATCGGTGCTTTGACAGTGTTTCATGAAGTCACATTGACCTTTGACGCCCAGAATCTAATCAGCTCGTCCTCGAGTCAAAGTGAATGTTTAGTTCTAGTTTAGATACCGCGTTCACAAGGACAAACTCCTGCTGTTGTGACATCATCATCGTGACCTTTGACCTCTGACCTTCAGTCACCAGAAGTCTAATCTAAGTTTGTCTCCGGTGAACGTTTGTTGTTGCAGCTGAGATGATAAAGTGTCAAGACAAGAGAAGATCAAGATCTTTTAAAATAGGCCTTTGACTGTTAATTACCAATATGATTTTTAACCTTGTCTTTTTGTTTTTATTGAGTATGTTTTTATTTCCCTCACCTTGCCTTTAACTTTTTAACTTTGTAGCACTTTGAGATCTTGTTTAATGAAAAGTGCATTAGAAATTAAATTAATTATTACAGTAAGATCAAGATATCTGGACAGACAGGTTTGTTAGTTCAATAATACTTTAGGACCTTTTTATTTAGACTTAAGTGTGATCATTGTTGTCAGAGTTACGTATGCACATATACAGCATATATAGAATATATATATATATATTAGTGCATCTTCTATTATAAAATGCAAAGTTTCAAGGTTGTAAAAATGTGATTATGTCCTAACCCTCCTGTTGTCCTTATGGGTCAAAGTGACCCAATCTGTTCCCTTCCTCCATCCTTCCTTCTTTCCTTCCTTTTTCCCTTCCTTCCTTCCCTTCGTCCTTACTTCTTCTTCCTTCCTCACTTGATCCAGTTGACCTGGTCTGTTCCCTCCCTGCATTTTTCTTTCCTTCCTTTTCCCTTCCCTCTTTCTTTTCTTCCTTCCTTGAACACATCTGCTCTCTCCCTCCATCTTTCTTTCTTTCCTTCCCATTCCCTTTCCTTCTTTCCACAGTCCTTTTTGCCTCCCTCCCTCCCTTCCTTCCCTTCGTCCTTACTTGTTCCTTCTTTTTTGACCCAATCTGTTCCCTCCCTCCATCTTTCATTCCTTCTTTCCCTTTATCCTTCCTTCTTTCCCTTTGTCCTTCCTTCCTTTCGTCCTTCCTTCCTTCCTTCCGTCCTTCCTTCCTTGACCCAGGAGGACAACAGGAGGGTTAAATTCATCACAAATGTAAAACTTACTGTAAATCTAATCAGACTCTTATTTTGAAGGAAAAAACAAAAAAACAGCAGCGCCCTAAAGTTTCGATTTCAAACAGCAGCAGCAGCTTCTTTTTCAGCTGATTAATTGATCACATGGACGAGGCCAAGTGTGATGATGAACGACAGATCACTGTGATGGAGGAGTGGAGAGAGAGAAGCGAAAGAGAAAGAGATGAGATTTCACAGCTTGTCTGGTTTCTATTTATAAAAAAGAGTCAATATGTTGGTGAGATGAGAGAGAGAAAGAGAGAGAGACTTTCCTCTTTCTTTCTTTCTTTCTTTCTTTTCCTTCCTCTTTCTCTTGATCTGTTGCTTCTTCTCTACATCTGTGTAATGTCTTAATGAAATCATTGTCTGTTTATTATAACAAAGAAAAACGGCTGATAGTAAACACAGGTGTCTATGTATATGTGTGTGTGTGTGTGTGTGTGTGTGTGTGTGTGGCCTCCGGGGAGCTGATGCTATCATCTGTCCATCACACAGGATCAATACATGAATCAATACGTCCGATCTCAGCACAGCGGCGGCTGCAGCTCTGACACAATGAAGTGGTTTTTTATTGGCTCTTGTGTTACGGCTCCTCGGGGCCTCGGCAGGTGGACGAGACGAACGTCTGTCTGCTCTGCTGCCGTGTGCGTGTGCTCAGAGAATCGTCGGTTCGATTCCAGCTCACAGACGTCAACCAACCAGTCAAGATGTCAGAGGTTTTACACCCGTCACCACAGCAATTTATACTAAACCTGCTTTGACCTTTAGCCACCAACATCTTATTGATTCTTCCTTGAGTCAGAGTGAACGTTTCTATTACATTTAAAGAAGTTCCCTCAAAGAATCACAGCTATCGCATTTACAAGGTCAAAACTGTGTCTTCTGGTCACCACAACCTCCACCTTTGACCTTTGACTTTGACCCAAATCGAAGCAGTTCATTGTGAATGTTTGTGCAAGACGTTTTTTCATAGAGTCACTGAGATCATCACAAGAAAGAAAAGGGCGGAGAAACGAAAAAAGCATCATCTGATCACTGATGTTTAAATCTTCTTTAGAGAAACCAACTCTTGTCTGCAGCTGGTGGACAAGTCTTGACCTGCACATTCACCACGCTATGAAATAATAACATATAATTATGTAACATTACGACATATGAAGCAAATACTCGGAACTACTTGCGCTTTTGAAATCACTCCGCCCAGCCGCCGTGTCTGGAATGTAGTTCCGGCTGCATTTACTGTACCTCTAAAACAACTCTGTCTCGTAATGTTACATGATTATCTCATAGCGTGGTGAATGTGCAGCTCACAACTTGTCCACCAGAGCGTTGTGGAGTTGTTGGATTGTGTATTTGATGAGTTTGATGAGGGATCGTTCACCTCCGTTGTGTTCACTGAGCAGCTCACGTCTCTGCCCCGCCGATCTCAAAACAACATGCACCGATAATACTTAAAGGTGATGAACATATACTGCTATGACTAAAGGGATTATGGTGATAGGAGGATCTGACTAAATGTTGAACTATCCCTTTAACAATATCTCTGTTATATTAATTCATTATTTACACTTGTTGTGTGTTGTTCCTACGAGGTTGAACGTGTTCTCCTAAGATACGTCTGGAGCTCAAAAGGCTGAAGGTCGCAGAAAGAGAAATATTGACATGAGATTCATCATGTTCTAAAGAGTAAAAGTAAAAATCATGTTTTGTTTTGTTTTGTTTTTTACTGTTAAAATGATCAGTGTTGGTTGGTTTACATGTATAAGTTCCCTGTGAGGTTTCAGTTTTGTTTCCTCAGAGTAGCTACAAGGTTTTTCAGAATAAAAGCCCCCAGTGGGACTCAGTCTGTCTGAGTCTTAACAAGTTATCATCAACCAACTGTTGACAGAAAACGGTCACAAAGACCTCAGAGGAACTCTTCTACACACACTCACTCAGCTGAAGTCTAAACTGTTACACACACACACACAGCCCCGAGGCAGCAGCAGACTAAACCGTGACCGGAGCGCTGGTCACTGGGTGGGAATGTCTCTGTGTACGATCTGTGAGTTCAACACCACGGCTGGGATTTCCATCTGCACCACCGCTGCCAAAAAACCCTCCTCTTCCTCCTCCTCTTCCTCTTCCTCCTCCTCCTCCTCCTCACTGCAAAAACTCAAAATCTTTCCAAGAATATTTGTCTTATTTCTTGTCAAAATGTCTCATTTCTAGTCAAAACTAATCACTTTCCACTTAAAATAAGACTCATCACCTAAAAATGAACTTGTTTTTAGATCATTTTCACTTGTTTCAAACTAATTTTCACTTGAAATAAGTAGAAAAATCTGCCAGTGAAAGGAAGTTTTTTGTGCTTGTAATAAGGAAGAAAAACTTGCTCCACTATCAGATTTTTCTACTTATTTCAAGTGAAAATCAGCTTGAAAGAAGTAAAAAGTGTCTAAAAACAAGCTGCTTTTTAATGTGATGAGTCTAATTTTAAGTAGAATGAGATTAGTTTTGACTAGAAATAAGACAAATATTCTTGGTAAGAGATTTGAGTTTTTGCAGTGCTCCTCCTCCTCCTCCTCCTCCTCCCTCTGCTGGCCCCCGGCGAGACCGCTGGCCTGGCAGAGCCCCACTTCCTGAATCCCGTCTCCACAGCAACGCCTCTAGGAAGACGGAGAGGGAGAGAGAGAAAGCCCACACTACCCAAAATCCACCACGGTTCTCCAGTGTACAGTTGTGTTTCTCTGTCCTGATGTTGGTGTTTTCTCTTTCTCTCTTTCTCTCTGTCTATGTGTGTGTGTGTGTGTGTGTGTGTGTGTGTGAGTCAGTGCCACTATAGCAACTAGCGGTTTTATAAATAGAGCCAGAGGGGAAGCTTCAAAGCCGCACCGTGTCATTACAGCTCAGAGGGTAAAACCAGCCAGAGCTTTGAAGAAGAAACTGAGAGGAAGCAGAAACACTGAGATCTTCTGAAGATGATGAGACTCACTCTCTTCTCCACTCCACTACAAACACACACACACACACACACACACACACACACAGATGTACAGTAACTTGCCTCACTGCTGCAAATCAGGACTGCAAGACAAATATTTTAATTAATTAATTCCTCTTCTTGTGATTTCTTATTAAAGGAAACCTCCTCCCTCCTCATGGTCGTATCCCTACGCCACTCAAACTATAGTTCCAGTGCTTTGTTTATCCTTATTTGTCATAGCTAATTGTTGCATGAAGTTGTGAGATAAGCCTAAAAAGTGTTGGGTGAGGTGAGGTCACACTGACCCTTTGACCTTTGAATAACTCTCGAGAAATCATATTGATATTCACGAAGCCAAAAAGGTTGTTAGTTTGCTAGTTAGTTGCTGAATCTCTGAGTCTTTGAGCGTTTGAGCCAAATTTGAAGAAGTTCTGTCGAGGTGCTATCACGTCCAGGAAAATCTGTTCAATAGCCTACTAGTTCAAACCACTTTTATTTAAACATATCATTATTATCAGTTACACTCTGATTAATCAATGAATTGCTTGAAAAATACTGATAATTAAAAACTAACACTGATTTTCTGTTGATCAGTCCTGATTAAAAGACGCCGTTTATAAATGTAGCTATTCCTAAGTAGCTTAGCATAAACAGTTGTCTATCGTGATAAAATAAAAGTTCATAGGTAGCCTATTATTGGCAAAATCATGTTAATGGAGGAGTATGGCTTCTCTATGTCAATATTAGATTATAAACTTGAATGCATGAGGATATGTTTGTAGGCTAAGTTTTGTTACAACTATTTATTCACGTCTTTTTTTATAGGCTATATGAAATTATATTTTGCCGTCTGTCTGGTTAGCAAGTAGAAGAAAGGAAAGGCTCACTGATGCTAACATCAGCTAAAGGCTAAGGGCGCATGACGTCTGTCCGACTACCCATTTCTCCGATCATATTTCTTTCTTTTTGCATCCATTAGACCGACCTCCCACTTCTCCGACTTAAGTAGCCCTAACCCTTAAAGGACAATTCCGGTCGAATTCAACACGGGGGTGTATTTTCATATCATTTTAGGTCTAAAAGAAGGAATCTGAAGATTTTCAGTTTAATTGCTCCTGTTTTGCGGTAGCTGCGTCTGTCCCTGCATCGCCACGGCAGCAATGAATGGGAGTGGATGTAAGTTCCGCTGTTTAGGCTGTTTCCAGCCCTCAAAGCTGCAATTTTTTTCCACAGACAGCATCAGATGGAGACTCAAACATGCACCGAGAAGTTTATTTACTTCAAGCAAGCCGACATGTTTGTAAAACTAGATCTAATTCAAAGTCTCCCGGAGTCTCGCGCGAGCCCGAAGTTGCAGTGCTGGTGTATTCAGGCGCAGTAGGAGCTACCGCTTGTGTCATAAACACAGGAATATCAACTCTTGACTTGCTTGAAGTGTACATTTTTTTCCACAGACAGCGTCAGGTGGCTACTCAAAGATGCGCCGAGAAGTTTTTTTTACTTGAAGCAAGTAAAGAGTTGATATTCCTGTGTTTATGACAAAACGGTAGCTTTTCCCACTGCTCCTGAACACACCGCGCACGGCAACTGGGTCTCGCGCGAGACTCCGGGAGACTTTGAATTAGATCTAGTTTTACAAACATGTCGGCTTGCTTGAAGTAAATAAACTTCTCGGTGCATGTTTGAGTCTCCATCTGACGCTGTCTGTGGAAAAAATTGCGGCTTTGAGGGCTGGAAACAGCCTAAACAGCGGAACTTACATCCACTCCCATTCATTGCTGCCGCGGCGATGCGCGGACAGACGCAACTACCGCAAAACAGGAGCGATTAAACTGAAAATCTTCAGATTCATTCTTTTAGACCTAAAATGATATGAAAATACACCCCTGAGTTGAATTCGACCGGAATTGTCCTTTAACCTAACCCTTAACCTAACCCTTAAAGCTATCAGTAAGCGATCCGGTGGTTTTGTCTAACTTCCTGTCAGCAGATGGAGTTAGCAGTCCCCGCCCTCGTCCCTACGTCACCACATTCACACGCATCCCTTGGCTGCACACACAGAGAGGACTGCCCCTTTATGCCGTTCTCTCTCCTCATTGGATAAAGGTTGTAGGATACAAGGAAAGTGTTCTCCTGGGCTCAGAGCAGAGCAGAGTGACTGACAGACCCGTGTTTCAGACCAAACACTCTATAGAAGTGATTGCTGTCGGAAGATACAACTATTTAAGACTTATATTAAAGGGATAGTTCAACATTTTGGCAAATTGGCCCATTGCCATAATCGCTATAGTCATAGCAGTAGGTTCATTACCTTTAATTGTAGGTGTAAGCTATTTTCAGTACGGCGGAGCGCAGCAGCTGGCTGATCAGAGCTACGCTATGGAGGCTAAGGGAATTTCTTGGTTTCCCTCATTAAACTCATCAAATTCAACATCCCAAAACTCCACAGCGCTTTTGTAGACAAGTTGTGACCTGCACAACCACCACGCTATGAGATAATGACGGAACGATACGAAACGGAGCCGTTTTCGAGGTAAATACAGGGTAAATACGGAGACTGCTTGCTGAAAAACTGTCCCTGAACGCAACGCGCATCAGCGGTTTTGTATGAATTTACCTCGAAAACGGCTCCGTTTCGTATCGTTACGTCATTATCTCATAGCGTGGTGGTTGTGCAGCTCACAACTTGTCTACAAAAGCGCTGTGGAGTTTTGGGATTTTGTATTTGATGAGTTTAATGAGGGAAACCAAGAAATTCCCTTAGCCTCCATAGCGTAGCTCTGAGCAGCCAGCTGCTGCGCTCCGCTGTAATAAAAATAGCTTACACCTACAATTAAAGGTAACGAACCTACTGCTATGACTATAGCAATTATGGCAATGGGCCAATTTGCCAAAATGTTGAACTATCCCTTTAACACAAACATTCACCTTACTTCTGCTTTAACCTGACCCTAAACCTAACCTTAACACTGTAGAATGGGTAGTTGGAGAAATGAGCCGTTGGACTTTAGGGCAGTCGGACTGATGTATGCTCCCCAAAGGCTAAATGTACAAGTTTGACATTCAGTCAACTCTGGTTCCAACCACTAATAGTGGTAGTAATTTATGAATCTATTGTATTTTATCAATCAACTTATCAATACTGTGACAAAATTGAGAAAAATCCCAACACAGCATCTTTAAACTGCCTGTTTTTAGCTTCTAATTACAATAATAATCAACTCACATATTCAAATTAATATAGATTTGTAGTATACATAGGCTACTAACTGCTTTATATAGGCTACAGTAGGCTACACAAAAGTACACACAGGTCAGCAAGTGTGCAGCGGAGCCATACACACACACATAGACACACAGACACACACACAGAGTGATATCCATGCAGGGCTCTTGGCTGCTGCCTCTTCCTGTTGCAGCGAGCAGCAGCAGCAGCGGCTGAATGCGACCATGCAGAGATGCTGATGCCTCACTGCTCTGATTTATAACTCACACCCAGACCAGGACTCACATGGACGCAGCCTGTTCCCACAGCTCAGCTCAGCCCGGCCCCGGCCACGCCATGTCTGTGTGTTACTGTGTCACTGTGTGTGTTAGGGTTAGTGTTAGTGTGTGCAACAAAAGAGGAGTAAAAAAAGAAGTGGCATAAAACACAGAGAGAGGAGGCAGTGAAGAATCCAAAAGAGAAAGAAAAGGGAGAAAGACGGAGGAGGAGAAAAGCAGACGTTAGCAGCAGAGCAACGGTCCTAACTGCCTCCGTGTGATTCCAGAGCAGCATTCCTGCGCTCTAACGGCTGCTGACGAAACATTCACTGACACTCGTGCTCCACAGTCGGACACAAACATCACGCACAGTTCAGACACACAACACAACACACACACAACACAACACAACACAACACAACACAACACAACACATCTGTCCTACACATGAATCCAGATCCAGAGTCTCTGCTTTTATCGTATAAAATTACAAAAAAAACAGACCCAAAACTGTTTTATTTTGATCAACAAGCTGCATTCAAACCATCAGAGTTGCTTGGTATCTGATTGGTCGATCTGTGAACGGTGACATCATCCCTACTCAGTCAGTCGTTTTTCACCAGCTGACTGCTCACACACTTTACGGCAACATTAACAGCCTGTTTTTAGTTCAGTTCAACTCAGTTCAGTTCAATAAACTTTATTCGTCCCCAGGCGACAACTTCATAGACACACCAGAGTAGATATTTAAAGATATTTTAAACACACAACTGCTGCAATAAATACAGAAAGTTGTGCAATAAATAAACCAACGTGTTACAACACGACAACAGGAAGTTGTTTTAACTTCTGGAGGTAAAAGCTTTGTTTCTAACATAAAGAGTGTTTGTGGTTTGTGTGATGCAACAGTGTGTTGACCCCTCAGGGCCACCGTACTGCCCTCATGATGCATGATGATATTTAAAGGGATAGTCCAACATTTGGCAAATTGTCCCATTGCCATAATAAGAGAGGGAAATTCATGAAAAACCACTGATGCACGTTGCCTTCAGGGACAGTTTTTCATCAACAGTCTCTGTATTTCCCTCTACAACAACTCTGTGTGGTAACGTTGTGTTATTATCTCATAGCGTGGTGAATGTGCAGCTCACAACTTGTCCACCAGAGCGTTGTGGAGTTGTTGGATTGTGTATTTGATGAGTTTGATGAGGGAAACCAAGAAATCCCATGAGCCTCCGTAGCGTAGCTCTGAGCAGCTCGCCGCTATAAAAACAGCTTGCACCGACAATTAAAGGTAACGAACCTACTGCTATGACTATAGGGATTATGGCAATGGGCCAATTTGCCAAAATGTTGAACTATCCCTTTACTGTAACATCACGTAAATCACTGGTTATTACAGTAAAAGGAGCAGAGGATGAATGAGCAGCTCCTGCTCTGGAAACACAGTCCTGATGAGTAACACACTGACTGACAGGGTGAATAACTGGCCAGACATACACACACACACACACACACTAACACACACACACACACACACACACACACACATACATACACACACTCAGAGAAAAAGCATTCACATATATTATAAACACAAACTAAATGAGCTTGCCAAAAAATACCGAAGCTACTACTCAGCATGATGACTGGACAGAGGGAGAGTTAATTAAAGATAGAGAATGGAAAAAGAAAGAGAGAATGTGTGTGTGTGTGTGTGTGTGTGTGTGTGTGTGTGTGTGTGTGAGAGAGAGAGAGAGAGATTGAAGGAGAAAAAGGGGAAAGTGTTTGTTGTGCACAGGTTAAAAGTCGGAGATAAGAGATGGAAAGTGAAAGAAGAGCAAACAGCCAGAGTTGAGTCACTGTCTCCGAGGTTTTTACTGGACCGGTGTGATCATGTGTCATCATCACACAGCCATCTAACACACACACACACACACACACACACACACACACACACACACACACACACACACACAGACACACACCGATCAATATTTACAGCTCTGGGACGTCACTGTGCAAATACCAAATCTCTCTCTCTGTCTCTTGTTATTGACGATCCACAGGTAGAAGCAGGTTTTTACTCGATCCACAAGTTAATTACAGCAAAATTTAAGTTAAAATGTAGTTTAAAGTTTCAATTTTTCACCACTTTTCCCCAAAACTTCTCCATGTGAAACAATCTGAGGCTCTTCGGTTTGAACTGATCTTCAACTGGAGGAGATAATGAGCCAACAACGCTGTTTTATTTTAAGTTTGTTCAAATTATTAATGAAGCTATAAAACGCTGATTATTCGCTGACCTCAGCTCAGCCGCTCACACCTCTCTGACTCTGCTGCTGCTCCTCTGTTTTTAGAGGTTTAGGTGTTTGCATGTTAAACAGTTTTGGGGTTTTCTTCATTTCATTTTTTAAATTATAATGTCTTATTTCTGGGCTGCTGATCAGACAGAATAAGAAATGAAGGAGGAGTTACTTTATAATGATCTGCACAGGAACTTTATCACTTTATTACACAGAGTCTGATTCTCTGCACAGTGTTAAACAGTGGGGATTAAACAGAGGCGTCACCTTGGTCTCTGTGAACTTACAATGTGCATTAAACAACGAATCAGTGAATCAGAGCGGATGGATAAAGAGGATTGGAGGTACAAGGGAAATAAAATAAAATAACAAAGTGGAGAGATTCTCTGTGGTTTCAGGAAACCGTTGTGATTTAGTACAGAAGTAAAAACCCCTGATTCAAAGAGCATGATGTCTGAAAAGAGTCTTCACATGAAATTAAATTACAGACATGTTCAGCAGCAGCAGCACAGACAGACGGAGGCTTCTCCTGTAGCCGTAACACAACTACAACTACACAACACAACAAAACACAACACACTGTGTGTCTGTAGTCTGAAAAAAATAAAAATAAAGAAAAAGAAAAAGAAATGAGCCTGTGTGGAGACGACGAGTTATGAAAAGGTGGTTTGTTGTGTGTGTGTGACTGTAGCTGGAGGGGTCAGCGGGGAGATGTGCGCTTGACCATCTGGTACGAAGCTGCAGGAGGTGGTGGAGGAGGAGGAGGAGGAGGAGGAGGAGGAGGAGGAGGAGGTGATGGAGCTCTGAGTCTGGATTATTATTATTATTTTTTATCTGTGCACCTTGCATCATATGATATGACCGAGGGTTTCCAGACAGAGAAAGAGGGAGAGAAAGAGGGAGAAGCTGCTGCAGGCGGCGATGGAGCCCAGTGGGAATCTACTAGAGCAGGTGGAGGTAGAGATGGAGGCCATGATGATGGTGATGATGATGATGATGGGAGGGTCTCTGTCTGTCTGGATGAGGATTTGCATGTGGATTTGCAGAGTAATATATCTCTAGTTTAGCATGCATGCCTCTCTGTCTGTGTGTCTGTGTGCATGAATGGACGTCAGACATGGAGCTAAACGGTGCTGGTGGAGCTGATGATGGTGGTGGAAGAGGAGGAAGAGGAGGAGGAGGAGGTGGGGGCTCTTTGTCCAGCACACCGCCCCTATGTGCTGCTGCTCGGATGGATCACACCAACTAATTACATTTCTCCATCTGAGAGTCTCTGCCACTGCCGAGTCTCGCCTCGCATTAGTGGGGAAAAAAAAAAAAAAAAAAAAACCCTCAACCGCTTCTCACGACGACCCACAAACCCTCCGTGACTCTGCCCGAGCAGCACCGAGCAGAACCCGGCCCTGCGGCTCCAAATCCGGCTGCAGCTCCGGCGAGCACCGCGGAGATAAAAAAAAAATCCCCAAAAAACCAATACTCTATAGCTAGACCTATATATAGCCTATATATGATCAACACGTTATTGATTTTTATGACACATTATAGGCTACAACCCGATGCATCATCAACATGTGAATGTAATGAGCTCGGTGGTTCTGGATTGATATGATAGGCTATGATAGTAAAGTGAGTTTATAGCTGATCGATTAGTTCTGATCGGTTACTTTTTTTTCCCTACTTCTTCTAAATAATCCTTGATAATCAATAAATGAATGTCATCGATCGACAGGTGCTGATAGATAGATAGATGGATAGATAGATAGATAATCGCCTATAGCTATACGGGTTGGTGCTGGTTTGGAGCTCCGGAGCCGCTTACCTTCAGCGGGCAGCAGCGGTCCTGGAAGCCGAGCAGAGAGCGAGGGAAGCCGGGGAGATGCTGCTGCTGCCGCCGCCGCCGCTGCTCCCTTCTCCCGGACGGACGGACGGATGGATGGATGGTTGGATAGAAGGAAGGGATGGATGAATAAAAAGGTTGGATGTTTTCCTCTCCACCGATCGTGATCCTGTCGCCACGCTTCCTCCCTAAAAAAAAAAAAAAAGAAAAAATCCCCGAGCCGCTTGCAGTTGCCACACACACTCTCACACATATACACACACACAGCCGGGGATGAGGCTGTGGAGCAGCAGGCAACGTGATCCTGAATGGTAATGGCTGTCCTCCTCCTCTTCCTCCTCCTCTCCTCTCCTCTCCTCTCCTCTCCCCCTCTCTCTCCCTCTCTTCTCGCCTTATAGTCTAGGCTACAACCCCCCACCACACACACACATACACACACACACCCTCCCACACACACACTCTCCCTCTCTCCCCCCGCCACACACACACACACACACACTCTCGCTTTCTCTTCAATAGGCAGTTTTCACGGCTGCGACACTTAACCCATGTCCATTGAGTGTGTTAAGTGTCGCGGAAATTTTAGATTTCGGTTGTGTGTCCCTGCGTCATCAGCAGCACTGCCAAACACACACTCATTCACATTCACACTCACACACACACTCCATGCACACACACTTTCTCACACTTGAGGCAGGAGAGGAGAGGGAGAACAGGGCGTTCACACTGGAATATTTCCTCCTCACTCTGGATTATTACATATAGCTATAGCCTATAGTGCTGGATGATGATCACATGTGATAGTATTAATCTTGGTTTTTATAATCCCTATGTACACACACACACTCACACACACACATGTATGGACACAACCCCCCCCCCTCCCTCTCCAAACAGCTGGAGGAGAAGGAGAAGGAGAGGGAGTAGCTCAGAAATCTATTGATTACAGATGTTGAGATGGAGAGAGGAGCAGCAGGAGGAGGAGAGCTGACCTTGGACATGAAGAGGTCACAAAAACACAGGCCCCATACATGTTATTACTGTATTAAAGCTCCTTCAAAATAAAGGTAGATGTTTGTGTTAAAGCGCCTTCAAAATAAAGGTAGATGTTTGTATTAAAGCTCCATACAGTATAAAGGTAGATGTTTGTATTAAAGCTCCATACAGTATAAAGGTAGATGTTTGTGTTAAAGCTCCATACGGTATAAAGGTAGATGTTTGTGTTAAAGCTCCATACAGTATAAAGGTAGATGTTTGTGTTAAAGCTCCATACGGTATAAAGGTAGATGTTTGTATTAAAGCTCCATACAGTATAAAGGTAGATGTGTTAAAGCTCCATACGGTATAAAGGTAGATGTTTGTATTAAAGTTCCTTCAAAATAAAGGTAGATATTTCTATTAAGCTCCTTCAGTATAAAGGTAGATGTTTGTATAAAGCTCCTTCAAAATAAAGGTAGATGTTTGTGTTAAAGCTCCATACAGTATAAAGGTAGATGTTTGTATAAAGCTCCTTCAAAATAAAGGTAGATGTGTGTGTTAAAGCTCCATACAGTATAAAGGTAGATGTTTGTATTAAAGTTCCTTCAAAATAAAGGTAGATATTTCTATTAAGCTCCTTCAGTATAAAGGTAGATGTTTGTATAAAGCTCCTTCAAAATAAAGGTAGATGTTTGTGTTAAAGCTCCATACAGTATAAAGGTAGATGTTTGTATAAAGCTCCTTCAAAATAAAGGTAGATGTGTGTGTTAAAGCTCCATACAGTATAAAGGTAGATGTTTGTATTAAAGTTCCTTCAAAATAAAGGTAGATGTTTGTGTTAAAGTTCCTTCAAAATAAAGGTAGATGATTGTTTATTTGTTTGTTTATTTTAATTGGATCCCCATTAGCAGCTGCACAGCAGCCACTAATCTTCCTGGGGTCCACCGTAAAATCACATAAAATGTGAATAAAAGTTAAAATAAAAATACAAATAATAATAATAATAATAGAAAAAAAGCTTACATTAATGATAATAACAACCATTGCAGCCATAATCAGAAATATAATAACAATAAAGTGAAATCAGGAAAGAATAAAATGAAACAAAAATAATAATCTAATTCATCAACTTGAAGAAAAAATAGAATAATGTAATATAGAATAATGTTTGTGTTAAAGCTCCTCCAAAATAAAGGTAAACGTTTGTATTAAAGTTCCTTCAAAATAAAGGTAGCTGTTTAAATTAAAGCTCCTTCAAAATAAAGGTAGATGTTTGTGTTAAAGCTCCATACAGTATAAAGGTAGATGTTTGTATTAAAGCTCCTTCAAAATAGAGGTAGATGTTTGTATTAAAGCTCCTTCTGAATAAAGGTAGATCATGTGTGTATTACAGTAAGCTCCTTCAAAATAAAGGTAGATGTTTGTGTTAAAGATCCTCCAAAATAAAGGTAGATGTTTGTATTAAAGCTCCATACAGTATAAAGGTAGATGTTTGTGTTAAAGCTGCTTCAAAATAAAGGTAGATGTTTCTATTAAGTCCTCCAAAATAAAGGTAGATGTTTGTGTTAAAGCTGCTTCAAAATAAAGGTAGATGTTTCTATTAAGTCCTCCAAAATAAAGGTAGATGTTTGTGTTAAAGCTCCTTCAATATAAAGGTAGATGTTTGTATAAAGCTCCTTCAAAATAAAGGTAGATGTTTCTATTAAGCTCCTTCAAAATAAAGGTAGATGTTTGTATTAAAGGCCCTTCAAAATAAAGGTAGATGTTTGTGTTAAAGCTCCTTCAGTATAAAGGTAGATTTTTGTATAAAGCTCCTTCAAAATAAAGGTAGATGTTTGTGTTAAACTCCTTCAAAATAAAGGTAGATCATGTGTGTATTACAGTAAGCTCCTTCAAAATAAAGGTAGACGTTTGTTTTAAAGCTCCTTCAAAATAAAGGTAGGTGTTTGTATTGAAGCTCCTTCAAAATAAAGGTAGATGTTTGTATTGAAGCTCCTTCAAAATAAAGGTAGATGTTTGTATTAAAGCTCCTTCAAAATAAAGGTAGATGTTTGTGTTAAAGCTCCTTCAAAATAAAGGTAGGTGTTTGTATTAAAGCTGCTTCAAAATAAAGGTAGATGTTTGTATAAAGCTCCTTCAAAATAAAGGTAGATGTTTGTGTTAAAGCTCCTTCAAAATAAAGGTAGATGTTTGTATTAAAGCTCCTTCAAAATAAAGGTAGATGTTTGTGTTAAAGCTCCTTCAAAATAAAGGTAGATGTTTGTGTTAAAGCTCCTTCAAAATAAAGGTAGATGTTTGTATTAAAGCTCCTTCAAAATAAAGGTAGATCGTGTGTGTATTACTGTAAGCTCCTTCAAAATAAAGGTAGATCATGTGTGTATTAAGCTCCTTCAATATAAAGGTAGATGTTTGTGTTAAAGCTCCTTCAAAATAAAGGTAGATATTTGTGTTAAAGCTCCTTCAAAATAAAGGTAAACGTTTGTATTAAAGCTCCTTCAAAATAAAGGTAGATGTTTGTATTGAAGCTCCTTCAAAATAAAGGTAGATGTTTGTATTAAAGCTCCTTCAAAATAAAGGTAGATGTTTGTGTTAAAGCTCCTTCAAAATAAAGGTAGGTGTTTGTATTAAAGCTGCTTCAAAATAAAGGTAGATGTTTGTATAAAGCTCCTTCAAAATAAAGGTAGATGTTTGTGTTAAAGCTCCTTCAAAATAAAGGTAGATGTTTGTATTAAAGCTCCTTCAAAATAAAGGTAGATGTTTGTGTTAAAGCTCCTTCAAAATAAAGGTAGATGTTTGTGTTAAAGCTCCTTCAAAATAAAGGTAGATGTTTGTATTAAAGCTCCTTCAAAATAAAGGTAGATCGTGTGTGTATTACTGTAAGCTCCTTCAAAATAAAGGTAGATCATGTGTGTATTAAGCTCCTTCAATATAAAGGTAGATGTTTGTGTTAAAGCTCCTTCAAAATAAAGGTAGATGTTATTATTAAAGCTCCACAGTATAAAGGTAGATGTTTGTGTTAAAGCTCCTTCAAAATAAAGGTAGATGTTTGTATTAAAGCTCCTTCAAAATAAAGGTAGATGTTTGTGTTAAAGCTTCTTCAAAATAAAGGTAGATGTTTGTATTAAAGCTCCTTCAGAATAAAGGTAGATCATGTGTGTATTACAGTAAGCTCCTTCAAAATAAAGGTAGACGTTTGTATTAAAGGTCCTTCAAAATAAAGGTAGATGTTTGTGTTAAAGCTCCTTCAGAATAAAGGTAGGTGTTTGTATTAAAGCTGCTTCAAAATAAAGGTAGATGTTTGTATAAAGCTCCTTCAAAATAAAGGTAGATGTTTGTGTTAAAGCTCCTTCAAAATAAAGGTAGATGTTTGTATTAAAGCTCCTTCAAAATAAAGGTAGATGTTTGTGTTAAAGCTCCTTCAAAATAAAGGTAGATGTTTGTGTTAAAGCTCCTTCAAAATAAAGGTAGATGTTTGTATTAAAGCTCCTTCAAAATAAAGGTAGATCGTGTGTGTATTACTGTAAGCTCCTTCAAAATAAAGGTAGATCATGTGTGTATTAAGCTCCTTCAATATAAAGGTAGATGTTTGTGTTAAAGCTCCTTCAAAATAAAGGTAGATGTTATTATTAAAGCTCCACAGTATAAAGGTAGATGTTTGTGTTAAAGCTCCTTCAAAATAAAGGTAGATGTTTGTATTAAAGCTCCTTCAAAATAAAGGTAGATGTTTGTGTTAAAGCTTCTTCAAAATAAAGGTAGATGTTTGTATTAAAGCTCCTTCAGAATAAAGGTAGATCATGTGTGTATTACAGTAAGCTCCTTCAAAATAAAGGTAGACGTTTGTATTAAAGGTCCTTCAAAATAAAGGTAGATGTTTGTGTTAAAGCTCCTTCAGAATAAAGGTAGATGTTTGTGTTAAAGCTCCTTCAAAATAAAGGTAGATGTTTGTGTTAAAGCTCCTTCAGAATAAAGGTAGATGTTTGTGTTAAAGCTCCTTCAAAATAAAGGTAGATGTTTGTATTAAAGCTCCTTCAAAATAAAGGTAGATGTTTGTGATAAAGCTCCTTCAAAATAAAGGTAAATGGTTGTATAAAGCTCCTTCAAAATGAAGGTAGATGTTTGTATTTAAGCTCCTTCAAAATAAAGGTAGATGTTTGTATTAAAGCTCCTTCAAAATAAAGGTAGATGTTTGTATTACAGTAAAACTCCTTCAAACTGTCAAAGTATCAAAGCCTCAGTCCACAGAGAAACTAAAACCAGCTGCTGTCAGGACTTCCTGTCACTTTGTGATGTCACAACTAAGCCCCGCCCCCTCACCACCTGGACACACCATCACCACCATCAGTGTTTTATTCTGAAATCTGCTCTGTTTTTAATTGGACCGCTCAGAAAACACGTCAGCCAATCAGAGGAGAGGCTCGGGATCATCACCTCCTCCTCTACAGAGCGTGTTCAGCATATTTCAGCTCATTGTTTTGGTTTTTACAGCCCGGCCACAGGCTGTGTGGTGTTTTGGGCTCCACCCAGACTGCACAACACAACACAACACAACACGACACAACACAACACAACACAACACAACACAACACAACACAACACAACACAACACAACACAACACAACACAACATGACACAACACACCACCACCACTGCAGCACCAGACCAGTTATATACAGAGACTATATGATGAGGATGATGATGATTCAGATTCAGCTTGAAACTAAAAAGTGATGGAGTGAGACTGTTGATTCAAATCAATCAGACGTCCTTTAGTGAATAAAAAGGGAGAAACCGTTCCACCTTTTACTCTGTGAGCATCCTGAGTACTGAAGTCCGACCAAATCAAATCAAATCAAATGCAGTCCTCTTTTTAACTACATATTTAATATATGAACTGGTTTTAATTCTTATAATAATATGTAATAAATGTGTTATTTCAAAAATAAATTCTCAACAGATCATGAATCAGTGCTGCAGCTAAAACTTGTTGCATGAACCACAGGAGACAAACAAAATAATGCTGCTCACTTCTTTTTGACGGTGCATTTTTAAGAAACAAAGAACAAAACAAAAACCGATAAAAAACCTTCAGGAAAAAATTAAGAGACCACAAATCAGCATCTCTACATGTTTAGTTTGGCAGCCGTTCGATTGTCTATTGGATTCCAACACAAGCTCACGTCACTCGATTTAATGAGGCACTGATGAACCAAAATCATATTTAATGAAGATTATAAAAACACTGCTGTGATAAAAAAAATTGGGGTTCTTCCACCAATGTTGATTACTGAACTCTTCCTAAGTGTTGTGTTGTTTCTTTGCAGTATTCACGGTCTGAAAACACTGGAACTTTTTTGTTATTTTGACCAGTTGCAATTATTTTTTGCAAATTAATGCTCTAAATGACAATAATATTTTTATTTCAAATTTGGGAGAAATATTGTCAGTGCCTAGTTTATAGAATAAAACCAAAGTGTTCATTTTACTCAAACACATACCTGTAAACACTAAAACCAGAGAAACTGCACATTTTAAAGTGATCTCTTAATTTTTTTCTCCCAGAGCTGTATATGTATATGTATATCTCATCTTTCCAATTAACAAACATTGATCCACGCATATGAAACAGTATTGACAGTATGTAAATAAACCTGCATACCTTACATCACGTGTAATCTATCAGTTATAAAGCCAATACACACTCCTGTTATACAGTGGATTTTAGTTTGTTTTATTAAACAGTCTGAAGCAGAGACACATTTTTATTATTATTTATTATCTGAGTGCACTTTAACCTTTCAATTCATTCATACTATTCTTCACTAATTCAAGTAATTAGCACCCATTTCATACATCCTCCATCTTTCATCTTCTACTTTTACTCTTCAGATGTTGTTTCATCTACATTAGTAATGGTTCAAAAATGTTTTCAAACTGTCAGTTTTAAGTAAATCTGAGTTTCAATTTCTTCATACTGATCTTCAACAATTCAAGTAATTTCAAACCATTTCATATTCTTCATATATTGTTTCATCTCTTCAAGATTTCTTCAGCAGTTTCTTAACTTAATTCAGCATAGTTTCAACAATTTATTCAGCTCATTCAGCTTCCAGCTTTCAGCATTCACCCGTATTTCCTTCAGGAAATGCATTCTCTAGTTATTATTTATTATCTGTAGAAACCAAATGAATGAATTATTATTATGATTATTATTATGATTATTATTATGGAGCAGCAGGACACAGAGTGTGAAACATGGCGTCTGGAGCTCAGACGGTGTCAGTGGAGGAGCGGTGTGTGTGTGTGTGTGTTGGGGGTGGAGGTGGTGATCTGGTCTCACTGGCTCTGCTGCTGTGGGATAATCCAGACTGTCTCCCCCCCTCACAGCTGGATTATCTGCCCTGCAGCCGCTCTAATCAAACAGCAGCCGGACTCATCATCATCATCATCATCACCATCACCATCACCATGAACCTGAGGCCACAGTCACAGTAAACACAGGCTAAAGTTCAACAGGCAGAAGCAGCTGCTGCTCATTCCTTCACTCACTCAGTCAGTTAATTATTGATCATGTTGGATTGATTGTAAACACACAGCTTTAAAGGGATAGTTCACCCAAAATTCAAATTTCAACTCATTATCTACTCTAACTCTCATGTGGACTAAGGGCTGGGAGAAGTTTCAGAGTCCTCCGTGGCTTCTCTGAGTTACAGGGGGTCTCGGCGTAGCAGTGCATGTCCATATGACGGTTGCAAATGGATACCAACTGTCTTCGTAACAAAAAGACACACCAAAAAACATCCAAATACCTCCATGCTGCTCGTATGTAATGTCTGTCTTGTATTGAAGCCCTGAAATGCGAAATTGTTCCGAAAAAAGTCTATATTTCAAGCTTGTTTTGCAGCGGAAGCTCCTCTTCCCGGTCCGTCCAAATCTCGCGAGATTACATACGAGCAGCATGGAGGTATTTGGATGTTTTTTGGTGTGTCTTTTTGTTACGAAGACAGTTGGTATCCATTTGCAACCGTTATATGGACATGCACTGCTAAGCCGAGACCCCCTGTAACTCAGAGAAGCCACGGAGGACTCTGAAACTTCTCCCAGCCCTTAGTCCACATGAGAGTTAGAGTAGAGTGAAATTTCAATTTTGGGTGAACTATTCCTTTCAGTGGTGGTGGTGGTGGGTTCAGATCTGACTTGACTCAGTAATTAATTAGATTTTTTTTGTGATGATGCAGGTCACAGATCCACTATTGTACAATAATTATCAGTGGATTCAGTTTAATGAGGACGATGATGGAGATGAAGAGGAAGACAAAGCTTCGCTGTGTGGGAGTCTGACTCTGCCCGAGGCCTCGGCCGCTGTCCGAGTCCGACGGCCGCAGTTTCGCTTTGACCTGTTTGAGCATTCAGAGGGTCATCGCTGCTCTGTCATCTGAAATAAAAAGTCTGAGTGGGGGTGAAGGGGTCAGACGGAAGTGAAATGTTTCTGTCCATCGTATCAATAAAGAACTGTGTTCATTTTTCCATTTTTTTAAATTCCGATTTCAGCTTCTGACTCATATCTATACATTATTACTAATATTTTTTACTCTTTTATTCTTTTACTCTTTTGCTATGCTATTTATTGTGTGTTATTGTATTGTATTGTATGTGGTTTTATGTGTATTGTAAGTGGTGAAGCCAAAGACAAATTTCCACATTGTATGTGGACAATAAAGATATTGAATTGAATTGAATATATATATAAAAAAATCCACTATTTTAGAAACATAGAGGTTTTTTAGTTCCAGATATGCCCAGTGTCACCCCGCCAAAATAAAAGCACGAGTCACAACAGTGAATTGAAGGTTCAGATAGAACCAGCCCAGATTTCATAATTCTGCAAAAAGACATCTCTAGTAAACAGACTCATTAGAAAGTAACTTATTCTGTTAGTTTGGAAAAAGAAGAAATAGTAATAATGATCATAAACTTTATTTCAAATAGCTTCTTCTTTATTGATCTAATATCTATAGCGTTAAGGTATTTCTATGTATTGTTTTTAGTGTTTCTATTCATTCATTCTGTATTTATTGTGATGCTGCTTACTTGTAAATGTGAGGATTGTGGCCAAACCCTTATTTCATTGTAAAGATATGAAATGACAATAAAAAGAAAGTTACAAGGTGCTTGTGCAGATAAAAATTATTGAAGAGGATACATAAAAAAAGAGAGAGAAACTGTGACAAAGAACAACCCTAGCAATGAAAAGTCAAATAAAATGAATGTAATTGTAATTGCTGTGACTCATGGTTTTTAAAACCCCAATAAATTACAGTATAAAAGCCAGAGAAAATAAAATAAATGCACCACTGGTCGTCTAAATGTCAACTCATAAAAGTGAGTGAATCTATTACATCTTGTGTCTAATAACAACCAGAGGACCAGTTTGTTAAATTAAAGAGAATGAACTCCTCCTCATTAACATGAAGCCCCCAAAACATGGGTAAATAAATATAAACACAGACTCGACCTCAGTGTCCTCCACTGCAGCTCAGAGCGACTTTATAATTTATTCTCAGTCCGACCTCAGTGAGATTAAAACCTGAGGCTTCAACACAGACTCAGTTAAAGTCTCTGCAAAATGTTGAGAGTTGAAAAATACACAAATAAGAGCAGAGAGAGATATCTCCTTATAGAACCAGAAAGTGGAGAAAACTCCTCTTTATCTCTGTCTCACCTCCTCCTGGGTTTCATTTCATTTCATTTCATTTCATAACCTTTATTTAAACTCGGAGATATATTGAGGAGTAACCTCATTTACAATATAGCCGAGATGAAACCCAAAACACACAAGGACAGAAGACAAGACATTTGAAACATACAATAACAGAACAGAATACCAGAATTTAAGGTGACTAACTTAGGGTAAATTGAAACATAGTTAAAAGCAGGAGCAGTTAGAGGTGAAATAAGATGTAGTTATGGCTTTAAATTGTCCCATTGATAAAAGTGAGGTAAGTTCCAGGTTGTAGGTGCAACAGTAAGAGAAGCTGGTCTTTCCAAGTTGGGTGTTAACAGAGGGAAGCTGCAGTGTGAGCCAGTCTTTTGAGCGTGTGCGATAGAGACCTGCGTTGAAAGATACTAGTGAGTTAATATAAGATGGTAAGAGACCAGTAAGAGCTTTAAAAATAAATAAAATCCAGTGTCGATCAGGCCTGGTAGATAGTGAGGGCCATCCAACTTTAGAATACAGGTCACAGTGATGAGTGTTGTAGCTGTGGCCAGTAATGAACCTCATATCAGGGCTGAGTGATAAACGGTGTCAAGTGGATGTAAAGTTGTGGCTGATGCATGCCGCCTGTATACGATGTCTCCAGAATCTAAAACTGACATAAAAGTTGCTTCAATAAGGTTTTTACCTGAGCTGCTGGCGCCCTCTGGTGGCCACAGCTGCAGCCTCCTAATCCCATCAGTCTGATGTTAAACACTGGTAATTGAATCACGGTTGTCAAAGAGCATCATCCGTCTGTATCTGTGTCTCATCATCATCATCAGCAGAGCCGCTCCGCTTCGCTCCGCTTGTCCCTCGGGAGCCTTCACCCACTTTACCACTTTACCACCGCAGAATCAGGTCAGTGGGTCTGAGAACATGAACTGTGGTTAAAGACACAGATACATGAACAGTAGAGCACAATAAACTACTGTACAGACTGTTTTTGGTCTTTGGTTTAAAGGGATAATTCAATATTTTGGTAAACTGGCCCATTGCCATATATATCCCTATAGTCATAGCAGTAGGTTTGTTACCTTTAATTGTCGGTGCAAGCTGTTTTTACTCTAGAATTTATGAGATAATAACACAACGTTACCACACAGAGTTGTTTTAGAGGGACATTCGTTGCCTTCAGGGACAGTTTTTCATCATCAGTCTCTGTATTTCCCTCTACAACAACTCTGTGTGGTAACGTTGTGTTATTATCTCATAGTGTGATGAATGTGCAGCTCACAACTTGTCCACCAGAGCGTTGTGGAGTTGTTGGATTGTGTATTTGATGAGTTCATACCAAGAAATCCCATAATGAGCCTCCGTAGCGTAGCTCTGAGCAGCTCACGGCTCTGCTCCGCCGTTCTAAAAACAGCTTGCACCGACAATTAAAGGTAACGAACCTACTGCTATGACTATAGGGATTATGGCAATGGGCCAGTTTGCCAAAATGTTTAACTATCCCTTTAATGTAAAGACCAGTTTTTGTTGTTTTTAATCCGCTGGTTTCTCTCGTCACAACTCATGTTTCTTTTCACCTGCTTTAAAAAAAAAAAGGTGTTTAAAAACCCATTCGTTGAAATTAAATCTAAATATTTTCCAACCAAATATTTTTCTGAGACGACGACAGAAGGAAAAGAAGACGAGGAGGAGGAGGGTTGGGGGTGATAATAACATTTATTTGCAAACTTGTACAGGCGAACAGGAAATAGTGATATCTGAGTTACTATACACAACAGCGGCAGAGCGACACAGGTCTGGTCGTCATGGCGACTGGTCCTCTTTGCCTGAGTGACAGGCCGGCGGCGTGTACGTCCCCTCCTTCACCATCTTGTCGCGCTGCTTACGGATGGCGTGCAGCCGCTCGTGCTGCAGGAAGAAGGAGATAAAGAAGAAGGAGAAGTTAGAACATGAAGGCTGAGTCCGTGGCTGTTTTCGGAACCACATACCACCGTACTGCCGACTACATACTGCGTTAGTATGTACTGTATACTGCATACATAGTTTCCCAGAATGCATTTCACGGCAACCGGTAGCGGTAGCTGTAAAACAGGCTAAAAGCTGTTTTATTTCCCGCTCTAGCGCTGTTATTAAGTACCGTATTGATCCGAATATAAGACGACCCTGAATATAAGACGACCCCCCTTTTTCAAGACCTGTCTTTGGAAAAATACCTTTTTCAGACAAAATCAAAGAAAAAAATAATCTTTTTAAAATCATGTTTTCAGTATCTGTGAAATAACGTTCTGGTAGATTGTAGCGCCCATTGATCTCTCTGAATGTGTGTAGGTGTGTGTCCATCTCTCTTGCGCTCTGTTTACACAAAAAGGCACGCGCATCAATTGCGGTGTTTTATTTTGAAAATTGTTTTGATTTTGAAAGTTGAGCGGATTCTCTCGTGTTTCTTTGTTTGACCTGCCCGGCCTGACGCAATCGCTCGCAGCTCGCGCACAAAATAGACCAGACACCGAAACGATCACTGCAGGACGTCTGGTTTGAACGACACCATCGTTTAACATGAGCCCCGAAAGGAAACGGGCTCAGCTTCTCGGCGCTTCGCAGCTATTCGGCGCCTCCGCGTCCGGTGTGTCCCTGTCCCCGGGGACAACGCGGCCGTAGCCGCTGTGATATGACGACCCCGGTCCCCGCCCCCGGAGGAACTGTGAAGGAGTCAGCTGTGATTAAAATGACCTAAACCGAGTCGAGTTGAGCTGTAACTGTGTGGCAGCGCTCTGCTGTGTGGCGAAGGGGCAACACACACACGCGTAATCGTCCTCTCAGACGCAGCTGCATCTCTCCAGGTCACTGGTGTGTGTGAGTGTGAGAGGAAGAAAAGCCCTGACTTGCTTGGACAGACGTTGTTTGATGTCACCCGCTGATTTGCATATATAAATATCTAGACCCCGAATATAAGACGACCCGTCTTTTTCAGACTTTTTTTGACGGAAAAAATATCGTCTTATATTCGGGTCAATACGGTAACTTTATTACGTTTTAATATTTTTTCATGCAAGAAAGTAACTGTTTAGATCCCAAATCTACGGCCAGTTGATCCAAACGACGGCTGTTTAAAAGTTTGCTCCGATGTTTTTCAGAGAAGTGAAGCTCCGCAGCGACCGGGACATCACAGAGACAGCAGCCGGTCTGCAGAGCTGCTCGGCCGGCCAACCTCCGTCCTCATCCCGGGGGGAGAAAATGGTCGCTAATTAACTTACCCGCAGGTTTTTAGAGGTTTACCACCGGCTGGTTAAATTATTTTTAAGAGATAAATGTTGGTCTCATTGATGAAATCTAACAATTGTGGCAGTCGCATTAGTTTGTTTGAATGTAAAGTGAAGCTTCCTGTGTGTATTGGACAGAAGAGCAGCGCTGCCTCGGGGCTCTGGAGCCTAACGTTACGTACAGAAATCACCACATTTACACAAATTAATAAATATTTTACAATGAACTGATCAGTCTGCATTAAGTTTTATTTTATTAAACTATAGTTACGGTACACGGCTACACTACCGTCTTTGGTTACGGTTAGACGTCAGGGGAGCATTGCATTGTGGGATACAGTAGGCGATGTAGACTGGTCAGATGCTGGAGATATTTTCCGAATCAGTACGACATCCGGGAACTTTTCACATACTGCAGATTTTGCTTTTGTTCGCATACTGCATACTACATACTACATTCTGGCCAAATCAGTACGTAGTACTAGCAGTATTGTATGCGGTTTCGAATACAGCCCATGTCTCCATCTCTGTCCGTCCTGTTGTCATGGACACGACGTCTCTAAACGTCTTTAAATCCGGCACAAACGTTAACGAGGTTTCAAGGTTGAACTGAGTAGATTTCGGTGGCCGAAGGTCAAAGGTCAAAGGTCACAGTGACCTCACAAAAACACTGATTTGGCCTCGTAAACTCCTGAGGAGAGTCCCTGCAAATCTGCTACAGAAGGACACACTGATTAGAGTTCAGTGGTTAAAGGGATAGTTCAACATTTTTGGCAGATTCTCCTCAACACAATCCCTATAGTCACAGCAGTTAGGTTCATCACCTTTATTGAACCTACTTTGTTATCGGTGCAAGTTGTTTTGAGATCGTGAGCTGCACATTCACCACGCTATGAGATAATCATGTATAATTATGTAACATTACGACACATGAAGCGAATACATGGGACTACTTTGCGCTTTTGAAATCCCTCCGCCCAGCAGCCGTGTCTGGAATAATGTAGTTCCGGCTGCATTTGCCTCTAAAACAACTCTGTGTGGTAACGTTGTGTTATTATCTCATAGTGTGGTGAATGTGCAGCTCACAACTTGTCCACCAGAGCGTTGTGGAGTTGTTGGATTGTGTATTTGATGAGTTTGATGAGGGACAGGGGTCCTGTGCCGTTCACTGAGCAGCTCACGTCTCTGCCCCGCCGATCTCAAAACAACATGCACCAATAATTAAAGGTGATGAACCTGCTGCTATGACTATAGGGATTATTATGGTGAGAGGAGGATCTGACTAAATGTTGAACTATCCCTTTAAAGGTCTAAACTAACCCTTTCTACAGGACCTGGAGGTTTTTTATTTGAGGTGGATTCATTCTGATCTGAACTGACGGAGACGAACACGACGGCCTGAAGTTCGTTTCATCTTCACTCAGCAGCTTCGTTACCGACGACGACGACGTTTCTGCTGCTGCTGCACATTCACTCAGAGTGTCAGTCAGTCTGAGCTCTGCTGACACACACACACACACACACACACTTAAACACATACACACACACACTCTGATAACAGCTGAACTCAGTGTAATTCTGACATCTGTCACACAGTTCGACTCGGACGTTGTTTCTCTTTCTGAAAACACGACTGTTTAGTTTTCACTCTGTTTCTCTTCCTCTTCGCGCCGCATCAATCAAACTAACCTGAGGCCGTTTAACTTTAATATGTTTGTCTGAAATAAGTGAAATGTATTTAACCTTCACATTTTATTTAGTTTGCTTGTGGAACAAACGTTCAATTTGAAGCAATAAAAGTTCAATCAGCAGCAAAACTGTTTCACATTTCACATTTTCCTCTTGGTTGGTTTTGATTTTTGACTTTTTCATGACATTTGAGTAAAAATCTGTTTGTTTTTTAAGATTTCCACCAGACGTCAGCGTCATAAAATAATGACATGAGAGAACGTGAACAGCTGGTTTAGTTTTCTTAGTTACGGATCGATCAGACTCTCAGCGCAGAGAGATCTGATTTCAGTTTTTCTTCCAGCTGCCGGTAACTGAGACAGATTTATTAATAAAAGACATCAAATCTTTAACAAAGCAGATTCTGTTTCCTCCCTCTAATGGTACATTGATTTCTTTTATTACACTGACATTCATTGCTTTATCTGTATTCAGGCCTTTTTAAAGGGATAGTTCAACATTTTGGCAAATTGGCCCATTGCCATAATCCCTATAGTCATAGCAGTAGCTTCGTTACCTTTAATTGTCGGTGCAAGCTATTTTTAGAACGGCGGAGCAGAGCCGTGAGCTGCTCAGAGCTACGCTACGGAGGCTCATTATGGGATTTCTTGGTTTCCCTCATCATCAAACTCATCAAATACACAATCCAACAACTCCACAACGCTCTGGTGGACAAGTTGTGAGCTACACATTCACCACGCTATGAGATAATAACACAACGTTACCACACAGAGTTGTTTTAGAGGGAAATTCATGCAAAACCACTGATGCACGTTGCCTTCAGGGGCAGTTTTTCATCAACAGTCTCTGTATTTCCCTCTAAAACAACTCTGTGTGGTAACGTTGTGTTATTATCTCATAGCGTGGTGAATGTGCAGCTCACAACTTGTCCACCAGAGCGTTGTGGAGTTGTTGGATTGTGCATTTGATGAGTTTGATGAGGGAAACCAAGAAATCCCATAATGAGCCTCCGTAGCGTAGCTCTGAGCAGCTCACGGCTCTGCTCCGCCGTTCTAAAAACAGCTTGCACCGACAATTAAAGGTAACAAACCTACTGCTATGACTATAGGGATTATGGCAATGGGACAATTTGCCAAAATGTTGAACTATCCCTTTAAACCTCTTCCTCCTCCTCCTCCTCCTCCTCCCTTCTCACCGTCTTCTGCCGGTGCATGCACTCGTAGAAATCCTCGAACTCCAGCCGACACTCCTTCTTGGCGCGGGTCTGTCCGATGCCGTGGGAGCATTCCACCCAGTCCTTCTCGAAGGCGTGGCAGCGAGACGCCCGCTTGTTGGGCTGCTCGCCGCTCTGCAGCAGCAGCCAGCGGTCCAGGTTGATGCCCAGCCGCGACTGCACGTCTACGAACGGCATGGTGCTGCTGGAGGAGGAGGAGGGGACAAGAGCATGATGGATGAGTCTTTACTGGATCAATCAGGTTATTACACAACACATTAATTATATTTAATGTCACAATATTATTGCATGACTGATCTGTCACCTTTGCATAAGTTTTCTTTCCTTTTGCATAATTTATCTTTATGTATTTTACTTTGCTCAGTTCACACAAACTGTACATTTACTTGTATTCATGTCCACTGTGCAATACTTCTGATCAACCAATATGTATCCTACATACACTTTTTTTGTACGTAACAGTACTTATTTTTGTTTTACATATATTCTTGTACATAGCAACGTGTTTATATTTTTATTCCTTACTTCTTTGCTACTGTTGCAAAGTGAATTTCCCACATGTGGGATCAATAGATCAATAAAATATGTAACATTATGTAGTATGATGTGATAATATAGTTTTGTTTTTTAACAATTAATTCAGAAGCTGTGTCTTCATGACCTCTGGTCATAAGTTTTAATTGGATTTACTGTAAAACAAAACAATGACCACATCTCTAATTAACTGTTGTTTGGATGTTTAAAGAATGAAGTGGAATAATTATAGGATTATTTACCTGATTGATATAGTCAAATAAAAGCACAGACATAAATAAGAGGATGTAAACAAGTTAATATAAATAAAATAGAAAGGAATACCCCTTTAACTGCAGAGGAGAAAGTAAACTAACAAACTAAGATGGTTGTGAAGTGACTGTTAATGGGAACTATAAACAAATTCAATTTATAACAGAATTAAATGACATTTACTCATTTATCCTCTTTTATAAAATGTGTCACAGCGGTTTTAAAGGTTAAATGAAGCAGATCTGTGACTTCTTGTTAAACTTGAACTAAACTATTGATCAGAGGAAACTGATTTTACATTTTATTGATCAGTACAGACACAAACATTTACTGTGTTATTAGCCGGTTAGCTTCCCGTAGCTACACAGCTGTAAACACTAAATCACTTTACTGCACAGTTATCTAAACAATAACATCTGAATATACATAAACTAACTGATTATCTGTTGGACCAGTTTGTGATCAGGTTTGATTTTAACAGTAATAATCAGTATCGATCCTGAGTCTCCTTCAATGACAGTGTGTTCATGCTAACGACGGGCCGCTCTCATTAACCGCTGTTTAACCCACGGACCGTGAACGCACCACCGCTTTAAAACAACGTTAACTCAGCGGAGGATAAATTAACTCAGTTTGGTGATAAAATGATGATAAATCTTCATATTTACCGAGTTTTGTTGGATTCGCTTTAACCTTCCTCCGACTCCACACGTCCTGCTTTACGGCTCAGCGCGACACCACTTCTTCTCTTCTTCCTCTTGCGGCTGCTGCTGCTGCTTTACGGCAGCTGGGAAACAGCGTGTTGGCTCAGTGGCGCCGCCACCTGGACTGGAGTACGGTGATCAGGACTCAGAACTGTAGTTTTAGCCATAAAGATAATTATTATACATGTAAATATCATGGTAAATATTCGTTCTAAGAGCTGAAAGACAGTCTGGATTATTTATCTTTCCTGAATAATGATTTTGTGAACAAACAAACATCAGTTGAAGTTCTTGTGGAATTATGGTTTCAACATTTATTTTCTCCTTCTTCCTCAACAAACCTAATAAATAAGTAAATAAAAACTTATTAAAAAAACGACTTCTACTGCCGCTGCTACAATTAATAATATAACAATACTACTACTACACCTATTCTACTACAACTGCTACTATTAATACTACTACTGCTGCTATTACTACTATTACTGTTATTTTTACTACTACTAGTACCACTACCACTACTACTACTAAGATTATTACCACGACTACCATTACTACTACTACTACTACTACTACAACAACTTCTACTATAAATACCACTATTATTACTAATACTATTTCTATATTTCAACTAGGCTACTACTCAGGGCCGTTGTATAGGGGAGAAAGGTGATGATAACTCTAGGGGCCCAGCGCCCAGTGGGGCCCATAAAAAACCCCAGTAGTCTAATCTTTGTATGACTGATTTATTCTGCATAAGACCCTGACTACTCATAGTAATGCTGCATTAGCATCAAAACAAAGAAGGCTGAATAAAAAATGATAATACATACGTAGTCTAAGAAAAAAAAACTGGAAAAGTTAGGGGGAGGGGGCCCACTTTAGTATTCTTTAAGGGGGCCCAGAATTCCTAGCAACGGCCCTAGTACTGCTACTACTACTACTACTATTACTATTTCTTCTACTGCTACTATTAATACCACAACCACTACTACTACTATTGCTATTTCTACTACTACTACTACTTGTGCCATTTTACCCAATTTTATTTCTATGGCCATTACTGCTGTGACTTTAGTTTTTATTGTTATGATTGTCATCTTGTATTGTTTCCCTTTACATTGCACATCAAATTTCCCCTTGACAATAAAGAACTCTAAACTCTATTACTACCACTACTACTATTATAACTACTACTACTAGTATTCATATTATTACTACTACCACCTATCTGTCTGTCTATCATGTCTCTGAGTCAAGTCAAATTACTGGATAACTTGCTTTTAATATTTCTTCATTCATTTTATTTTATCATCATCATCTCTCCTGATAAAAATGACGACTCGTTGATTTGGTGCAACATCAGATCAGATGGACCCTGGATACTTATTAAAAAAATATTTAAGTGAGAGGAATGCACCTTTAGAGAGACTGTAATAGCCAGTAAGTATATGACTCCTTGTGTATAGACAGAAACTTAAGCCCACTGGGGAAATGTTGGCACAATGGTTTTCTAAGTACATTGTACGTAATGTTTTTTTTTGTTATATGTTGTAAAATTAAAATGTGAATTAAAAAAAAAAGAAATTACTACTACTACTATTTCTGCTACTGCTACTACCACCTACCTGTCTGTCTATCAGGTCGCTGAGTCAAGTCAAATTACTGGATAACTTTTCTTCATTCATTTCTATTTTCTCATCATCATCATCATCATCTGTCCTGATAAAAATGACGACTCGTTGATTTGGTGCAACATCAGATTGTGTTTATTTTTTATTTTTTCCCCCTCAAAATGTCCACAACTGGTCTCTCACAGTCTTCTTCCTGCACGTGGTCGACTCGACCTCCACCGAGGCCGAGCTCCACCAGAGACAGGAAACACACCAACAGAATTATAACACTTAAATATTGCTATCTATTTACTCTAATAAAACCTTTTTTTTTTCAAATAAAGACGGGAACACCTGCGCTCTTCTCCTTCTCCCTTTAACACTCAGTCAGACTCATCAGACTTGTCCAGGAAGTTTTGGGGGTTGGTTTTGTTTAGTTTTGTCTTTTTTCTTTTTCCGTCCGTGGTACATTCGTGTGTTTTCTCACAGGCAGGCAGAAACAAGTGGTGAGTGTGCAGAGTGCAGACCGAACGAAGCACTGTCAGGTTTACAGAAGCAGCTGAATCCATAATAAAGCTACTCAGAGATGAACATTTAAAAAAAAAAAAAAAAAAGAAAAGAAAAAGAATAAAGGTTCGATTCCCAGTGGACTTGAACTTGAAGGAACAAACCTTGTTGAAACAGAAGCACAGAGGTGATTCCAAAGCTAAGGAACGAGTCAGGCTAGTGACGATGATTAAGAAGCTTATTGGCATCAAGAAGTGAAGTGTTTGGCTCCAAAGGACGAGTCATCAATATAATACATTTAAAAAAAACAAAACAAGACATTTACATCTTTGCATCATTAAATCGAGTTAAAAATAAAAAAAAACAAGAAAAACCAACTTGGATTTTGTGTGAAATTAAAAATACTGAATGATAAACTTTTTTTTTTTTTTTTTTCCTTTTCTTTTTTGTGAGCCAAACTCTTCTGGAGTTACATCCAACAACAGAAAAGGCCTTCTGGTAGGTAGGTGATCAGTTTTGGTTTGTACCACAGACAGTGAAGTAAACACGGACGCAGAGCAACAGATGAACAGCAACAAACACAAAAAAAACTGAAAAACTAAAGATAAATACGATAAAATTCAGATAAAGTGCACGAGTGCTCATTCAAAAAAACACAGTGGGACAAACACAGTACATTCATCAGGAGTGCAGTCGCACACACACACACACACACACACACACACACACACACACACACACACACACACACACACACACACACACACACCGTTCAAGTGGGATCAGCCAGTTTAACACGTCAGAAACTAAAAGCGGTCAGGTGTGTGTGTGTGTGTGTTCGTGTTGTTGGTCAGTGAGTGTGTCTAAGGCAGCGTCTCACACACACACACACACACACACACACACACATACACATACACACACACATACACACACTGACACACACAGGTCCAGTCACATGACACACACCTGAACGACCCAGAGAGAGAAGTCTGACGGTGACCAGTGTGTGTGTGTGTGTGGAGGTTAAAGGGATAGTAGCATTTTTTTTAAAGTGGGGTTGTATGATCTACAAATAGCCCCTAAGTACTTTAATTGCAGTAGAAGACTCTCTGCACTCCTCCCGTTAGCAATGCCAGCCCATAATAGCCCTGCCCAGAGATTTACAACATACATTGTTGTGAATGGACCCAAAGAAACGGCCTATTTTCGTAATATTCACGTAAAACGTCTTTTAGGCCGTGAAAATAGGCCGTTTCTTTGGGTCTGTTCACAACACTGTATGTTGTAAATCTCTGGGCAGGACTATTATGGGCTGGCGTTGCTAACGGGAGGAGTGCAGAGAGTCTTCTACTGCAATTAAAGTACTTAGGGGCTATTTGTAGATCATACAACCCCACTTTAAAAAAATGATACTATCCCTTTAAGATGCGTTCACTGTCTGTTGGTTAATTTCCTACCAGTTTTAGAAAAATGATCACAAATTACAGCTAAAACTATTTGTCCACCTATTGATTAATTAAGTAATAATCAACTACTTTGATTATCAATGAACTGTCGATACTTTTATACTTTTTTGACTAAAAAAAAGAGAAGATTTATTATTTTATTGACAGTGAACTCATCATGTTTTTGATTCCTGACTGTTGAACCGTTGCACTTGGCTATATTTATATTTTCATAGAAATTAATCAATAGAAAAAATATTGATATTGATCATTTCCTCAGAAATGTAGCAACGGTCATAAGATTCAGTATTTTTTTTTGTTTTTTAGATAGGATATACAGTATACTCTTCTGTTAATCTGATTTTAAGGAAAATCTTCCGTGTTGTTTCCATGACGACAGTAAGATGTCACAGTGACTCAAACCGACACATTGTGTTCAGATATAAAATAGTAAAATATAAAAACAGTTTCTTGTCGAACTGTTTTCACATGAACCAAAGTTATTTACAGGTTTATAAATATTATTTTATATTTAACTTTACTATTATAGTAACTGAGTCTAAATCTAAGTCTGAAGTTGTATCACTGTTTATTTATGTTTTAAAGGGATAGTTCAACATTTTGGCAAATTGGCCCATTGCCATTATAATCCCTATAGTCATAGCAGTAGGTTCGTTACCTTTAATTGTCGGTGCAAGCTGTTTTTAGAACGGCGGAGCAGAGATGCGAGCTGTGCGGTATTTCCACATTTCCCTCATCAAACTCATCAAATACACCAGTGGTTCCCAACCTTTTTCTTAAGGGACCCATATTTTTACCATTGAAAACTTTGGTGACCCCCCCCCCCCCCCCCCCCCCGATGAAAAATAAAACAAGATAAGGAACATCATAACTTCTTTTACATGAAATACTTTATTATATTTGAGTAATTTAATAACAGCATGGAACAAACAATCAGGAGAACCTGTGTATGTTTTTAAAAGTACAAGTTCTGAAGAAATATGTTGTAATTTTACACAGGTTTTTTCTCATTGTTCCATGCTGTTTTCCAAATTCATTGTGCCTGATATTGCCCTGCTGTATATTACGTATTTAATGTTTTAAAACTGTTGATATTCAATCATATTGATATAGGCTTATAATGTATTTGTTTATCTATTTAAATACACAAATACATTTTTAATGTGGCCCTTGAATTTAGTTGATTTTGTCACATATATGAATTAAATGCTTAGCCTACTCATTTATTTAACATTTTAATTACATTAAAATTATTAAACCTCTTAAAATCAAGAGGGCTTCGCGACCCCCCCTGGATCTTTGGCGCCCCCCTTGGGGGGTCCCGCCCCCCAGGTTGGGAACCACTGAAATACACAATCCAACAACTCCACAACGCTCTGGTGGACAAGTTGTGAGCTGCACATTCACCACGCTATGAGATAATAACACAACGTTACCACACAGAGTTGTTTTAGAGGGAAATTCATGCAAAATCGCTGATGCATGTTGCCTTCAGGGACAGTTTTTCATCAACAGTCTCTGTATTTCCCTCTAAAACAACTCTGTGTGGTAACGTTGTGTTATTATCTCATAGCGTGGTGAATGTGCAGCTCACAACTTGTCCACCAGAGCGTTGTGGAGTTGTTGGATTGTGTATTTGATGAGTTTGATGAGGTGAAACCATTAGAAATCCCATAATGAGCCTCTGTAGCGTAGCTCTGAGCAGCTCACGGCTCTGCTCCGCCGTTCTAAAAATAGCTTGCACCAATGACAATTAAAGGTAATGAACCTACTGCTATGACTATAGGGATTATGGCAATGGGCCAATTTGACAAAATGTTGCCCTATCCCTTTAATAAATGTAAAGTTACTACTGTATGAAGGCAGGTTGGACGTGTTTCTTCAAAGAACTGAAGATTATAGAAAGTTTCTAAATCGCTTTTTGAGATGAACTTTGTTTTACTGGATGGAAAGTGTCAGTGATGCCTTCAGGGTCCTCGGGTCACGTCACTGTCAGACCTCTCTCTGTTATATATCTGTGATTCCCCCTCCCCCAGTCCTCCTCTTCCTCCTCCTCTTCCTCCTCCTCCTCGTCTGTGCAGAGAAAGTCAGATTCAAGTGCAGCTTCTCTCTCTTTATACACGTAAACTTTAACTTTGACCAGTGCAACAGGAACTCGCTCCTCTTCCCTCCTTCCTCCTCCTCCTTTCCCTCCTTTCACACGAGGCTCGGCTCATGCAGACTCATCATGCACACGGCAAATAATACAATTTCCAGGTCGTCTGATTATAAATAGAGGAGAAGAAGAGGAAAATAAAGCCACGATAGTTTGATAAGTACAAAGTCCACATTCATTCACACGTCGTTAGAAACATCTTCCCTCCATCCATCCATCCCTCCGTCCGTCTCTCTCTGCTGTGCTTGGTGACGCTTCACCTCGTTTCACGATATCAGTTTTTTTTTTCCCTGTGGAAAATTTGTACCTCTTGTTTTCTTTTTCTTTTTTTTTTAAATCTTTCTTTTCTTTTTCTTTTTTTTTTTTTTTTGCTTAAGTAGCCAAGGCATTTTGCACCAAGGAGTAAACATAAAATCATCATCTTATCTTATAAATCTCAGAGGTAGAGCCCTGACAATTTACTCTGTGAGGAGATTTGACAGGTAGAAAGATACGACAGACAGACGGACGAGAGGAAACAAACGTCGTCTGTGTGTTTTTTTTTTTAAGACCGTTTTAAAGTCCGTGGTGGTGAGGCGCAGAAGCAGCGGATGAGAAATGACAGAAACAGAAGAAAAGAAAAGAAAGAAAAAGAAAACACTGCAAAAACTCTAAATCTTACCAAGAATATTTGTCTTATTTCAAGTCAAAATGTCATTTCTAGTCAAAACAAATCTCATTATACTTATATTAAGACTCATCACATTAACAAGTAGCTTGTTTTTAGATACTTTTTTATTTCTTTTAAGCAGATTTTCACTTGAAATAAGCTGAAAAATCTGATAGTGGATCAAGTTTTTCTTTCTTATTACAACTACAAGCACAAAAAACTGCTTGTGCTGGCAGATTTCAAGTGAAAATTTGTTTGAAACAAATGAAAATGATCTAAAAACAAGTTCATTTTTAGGTGATGAGTCTTAGTTTAAGAGATAAGAGATTAGTTTAGACTAGAAATACGACAAGCCTGTGCATATTCTCATTTGTCCAGGTCAAAGGAGGTTAAATGGAAAGCAACTGGACTTAGTTATTTGTCTAGGAAGATGTTTCACCCCTCATGTCTGATGAAGCCTCTTGGATGAAGGTGAAACGTCTTCCTAGACAAATAACTAAGTCCAGTTGCTTTCCATTTAACCTCCTTTGAAATAGAAATACGACAAATATTCTTGGAAAGATTTTGAGTTCTTGCAGTGAAGAAAAGAAAAGAAGAGAAAAGCAAAGCGCTGAGTTCAGGTGGAAATGTGAGAAATGTCTTGTTGGGTTGTTGGTTGGTTGGTTGGTTCAGTTGTGCGATCCTCAGACGTAGAGGATGAGGCTGCTGTCTGCGGGGCAGTGAAGGCCTTGGGTGGAGGGGGAGGGGGGGTTGAGGGCTCTGCAGGGCTGCGGTTGCCCTTGGCGACAGCTCTTGGGGCGCGGCGAGTCGCAGTCGTCCGACGTCAGCTCGGCGATGTCGTCCGACTGCGTGTCCGACATCTCCAGGTCGCTGCGGATGCTCTCGGGCTGCGCCAGCGTCACGTCCCTCAGCCCCTCCCCCATCGACGCCCCCGGCGACAGGGCGCCGCCGCGCCGCGAGCTGCAGTCCTGAGGCTCCTCCCCTCCGGAGGCGGTCGCCATGGCAGCGGATGGTGGCGGCGGCGGTGGGGTCAGGTCCTCCTCGCTGGTCAGGCAGAGGTGGCTCGGTTTGGTCTCGATGTCCACCTGGATCTCCAGGTTGGTGCACTCCCTGCAGAGACATGAGGCGTTTAAAGACTCATCATGGAGTTGGTAAAACGCACACTGCAAAAACTCAATATCTTACCAAGAATATTTGTCTCATTTCTAGTCAAAACAAATCAAATTATACTTAAAATAAGACTCATCACATTAAAAAGTAGCTTGTTTTTAGAACCTTTTTTTAAAGCATATTTTCACTTGAAATAACTAGAAAAATCTGATAGTGGAGCAAGTTTTTCTTTCTTATTACAAGCATTTCACTGGCAGATTTTTCTACTTATTTCAAGTGAAAAATTGTTTGAAACAAGTGAAAATGATCTAAAAACAAGTTCATTTTTAGGTGATGAGTCTTATTTTAAGTGGAAAGAGATTAGTTTTGACAAGAAATAAGACAAATATTCTTGGAAAGATTTTGAGTTTTTGCAGTGCAGACTGAGCTCATGATGAGGTTTAAGAAAAAAATCAAAGTGTTTTCTTCTCAGCAATAAATTTGTGATTTTCTTGCTATCTGTTGGTGTTTTTTTCAATTATTGTTATTTTTGTTGTTGAATATTATTATTGTATATTGTGAAAAATAAAAATAATAGCAAAAAATATACGTTTAAAATAAAAAAAAACACCTCAGTGACCTTTGACCTGCTTTTTTAAAATCAAAACATTAAACATGGAGATTTGAATGTAACGTGTTTCCAAAAATCTGCTTGAAAACTGAGATTTTTGTTGATAAAAATTGAAATTCACTATTTTTCCCCTCTTGATTTCCTGTAACAATGTTTGTTTTATATTTAGGGTTGTTTATTATTTGCTTGTAAAATAGATTCACTAATAAATACAGTATCTTGTAACAAGTTATATATACACCTGGCTGATTTAATGGTTTTATCTGTTCTTTTCTTGGAAATATTCTTATTTGATTGATTTTATATGTTTGCTGTTTTTGTAAAATACTTTGTCAAAAAACTTTTAAAAATACAGATCATTATAATTGTTGTCATTATTATTACTGAAGGAGACAGTTAAATACTTGATACGAGTTGAAATCTGCCTCCTTTAAATCATCATTTATAAAACAGACATATTTTGATTTTAGCAGTGTATTGGGAAAATACACTCTTGGAGGTTTTCCCCACTACAGCAGCCACATGTTGTTTCTACCTGAACTGAGGTTTCCCTTTAGCAGCGTTGTCGTGCTCTGAGACTCTGATGTGGTTCATTAACGTGACGTGAAGCACGGAGAGTGAAATAGGAAGATGCAAACAGGAAGTAGACAGGAGAAGAAGGAGAAGAAGAGGAGGAGGACTGACCTGTCAGGTAGCGTGTAGGAGGAGATGATGGACCCGGCCATCCCTCTGGTGCTGGCGCAGTCGCTCCCGGCTCCCAGGCTGCCGGTCTCTCTCTGGGCCGACTCTTTAGCCAGCTCCCCCGCCTGGACCTCCAGCCTGAACACACACACACACACACACACACACACACTTCTGTCAGCATGATTGAGTGATTGAATGAGCCGTAGTTCTTCTAAAGCCTAAAGGTCTCTCGACTGTAACAGAAGGAACCATTGTTTGGTTATTCACAGGGACGTGTTACTGTGTGACACCACCTGAGTTACTATCAGACTGAACCTCACACGCCTCAGTTTTATTAAAATAACCCAGTTGGGTGGAAACGGTGCTAAGTGTTTCGCCTACACCTCTTGTAGGTAGGTTTTTTACAGCGACATCCCATACTTTTCATAAAATCACAACCCGTGAGACTCAATTTTAAGGAAGATGGACGTTCAAAACATTAATTCTCCCCCTGGTCTCTCTCTGCTCTCTGGTGTGCATAATGGACTCGTAGTTATACGGTCGCAGTCCGTCATATTTGTAATTATACACATTTAAATAAAGTTTCCTCTGGGTCACAACCGGCACCAGGATCCATTGTTTTCCTATTGTTCAAATCGACCGCTCTCCCTCTGCCTACATCACTTCCTGTTAAGTGTTTTTAGATGCGGTAGTAACATTTTCTCACAAAAACAGCTCCAAAAGCCTCAATAGTGTATTTATAAATATCATTTTGAGAATTTTTTTTCTAAGCATTGGTTTAAGGGGGGGTCTAACCTGCAATATGCTCTTAAATGATTTCGCAACTGTCTGTATGCATTATGTTAATGTGGAAACCAGGTAAGGTGTGGGGTTTTATTTTATTTGTGGGTGTATGAAATGTGGGAATGCATGTAAATGTATGTAATATGGTCAAGGATACACTCCTGATGTCTTTTTTTTTATTGTCTGTACTTCTCGAGGCTGTATGTATGGAAGGTGAAAACTATTTTCCTGAAAAGGACAAATAAATCTAAATCCATCTATCTAGATATGATGATGTGACGACTCAAAACAGACGGTGGAGAGGGAGAGCGAAGGGAAACGGGATCAGATCTAATCAGACCTGGTGTTTCCATTACACTTTTCTAATACTCTGTAAAACCACCTTATGAGAGCGTAAAAATGTCTTGAAGATATCTGAGAGGTTTCTCCATCACCAGTTTTTTATTGCGATAGCCTATGTAGGTTTTGTGTGTTTCTAAGGGAAAAGGAACTGGACTCTGGTTCCTCACCGGCTGTATTTCCCGGTGCGTGATCCCAGCGCTCCTCCAGCCAGCGTGTTGAAGTGCGGCGTGTCCCCCAGCGCTCCGGGCGCCACCGACAGCCCCTCGCTGGGCGACGTGGTGCTGAGGCCGCTGACGGCCCCGTCCAGGCTGCTCTCCCCCAGGCTCGGGGACTTGAGGGCCCGCCAGGCGTCGGCCACTGGAGGACAGAGACAGAAACGTCATCACGATCTCTTCACCTGAGTCACACACCAGAGTTCAACTTTTCCAGGACATTTTCAACTGCTACAGTCTGACGGACATCACGCCAACTAGGGATGTCACGATTATAAATTTTCTTGGTACGATTATTGTCAGAGTAATAATCACGGTACTATGATTATCAAGATTAATAAGATATAAGATAAGATATAAGTAAATTATTAGTAAACTTAAATTAAATTAAAACGTAAAGTAAATTATAAATAAATTATATTCATGATTTTGTAACATAAGATATGTTTAGACAAGGATCTTAGCTAGTCATATATAAGGAGAGGGGGTGGGAGTTTATAAGTTTTACTTCTTCTCACTCCTTTTCGAATATGTATTCTATTTTTTTTCATGTTTAAATGTTTTTGTCTTATTCTCTTTTTTATTACTTTATTTTCATATTCGAAATAAACATTTCAATCAATCAATTATTATGCATTAATTATTTCACAACACTATGAATGTATAAAATCAAATATAGTCTAAATATAATTACATTACTCATTGTTTACACAAAATATTTCAAGTATCTATTAATATATGACCAATTCTTAATCCCCAGATGAAATGTTTTAAGTATTCAGGTCATAAATTGTCATCTATACCAAATGTTTACGTTAATTTTAATCGTTTTTTTGTTTTGTTTTGCTTTTTTTTTAAATTAAAAATGACACGCTAACATTTAAATTCCTACCAATTCATTGTTACGTTAGGTAAATGGACCAATCTGAGCATTTACCTTTATTTTTGCGCATACCTGCCGATATAGATCCAACATAATCTTTTTCGTAAAGTGGCGGTATTTAGGAACCTTTACGATTAATTAATTGTGGCGTTTAATATCACGATTAATTGTGAAAACAAGTAATCGTGACATCCCTAACGCCAACACATCCTCCGTCCCTCCCATTCATGCTTTGGAGAAGTCTTTTCGACAGTTGTAGCTTATTTTTTACATTCCCACATGGAAAGAACCTATAGGTTTTAATATATACGCATATATGCAGCATATGCACAGATAAACTGCATATAGGTTTCATATATGCAGTTTATCTGAGGATATATGCTGCATACAGTATATGGTGCATATATACGAATATATGCACCATATATATAGTATATAGCATAATGCGTATACGAAAACGGCCAATTTTATGTATGTCACATATATTCAAACCTACATTAAAACCTATAGGTTCTTTCCATGTGGGTTTAACCAGTTTGTTTCTATGTTTATTCCTCTCTCTCATTCTCCCAGAAGTCTGATTTAAAGACGTGCAGTCTGTGGCTCCTAATTATCTATGACATAATATCTTACATGCTTAGAAATTACGACAATTTTATCATAGAACAACGCAAAAACATGTTGTTTTTGTTTTTAAACCACACCTACAGTACAACAGTTCTCTGTCACTATCTATCTGTCCTTCATCAGAGGAGACAACAGGTCCAACACTGGAAACACTCAGCAACTCAATGTTGATAGTTTTCTCGCTAGGATTGGGACAGAAATCCTCGGTGTGGTCTGAAAAAGTCAAACTGAGCTCTGGCAGCTGCTGTCATGATGTGATCATTTTCCAGGACGACTCAAAGCTTTTCTAGGACATTTGACAATGTGTGACATGTGTTTTCTCGTGAGTCCTCACCTGTGATTGGTCCGTCGTCCTCGTCGAAGTCGATCCGTACGCCTCGGCCTTTCCCTCGGCTCACGCCACAGCCGCCGCCTCGGCACAGAGAGATGGGCACCACGCCGTAGACGTAGGCCAGCATGATGGGAACGCCGATACCTGAGGAGAGGAGGGGGGTGAAGTTTAACTTTCATTTGTATTTCTAGTCTTTTAAGTAGGGAGACTTGAGGGTTGAGCCATCCCTTGTTGCTAGGAAACCATAAGAAAAATTGAGCATGTGTCCAAATATTTAGGAGGAAGACATCATTTCATTTCATGGAGGCTGTGAAGGTAAGAACCACATGGGTAAAGTGGTTTGACTTTTATGTCCAAAAAAACTTTTTTCACTCTTGAAAGTAAAATTTAGTCGATCACAAGTTTCATGAGAATCGTGTTTAGACCCAAAGAGATAATTATAAATTTGTTTTATACATCAGTTTTGTATCTATGAGCTCCCCCCTATAATCTGGTCTAATCGTCTGTTCACTATGTCGTATGATTGACATGAATATTATAAAATATAATTTGCATGAAGCTCGTCTCCTGACGCCAGACGGCGGTCGAGGTCGAGGTTTCTTACCGACGCTGACGGCTGCGATGACGGGCGCCGTGATGATGGACAGGGCCACGCCCCCCGTGATGGCGAGGTTCCTTCTGTGGCGAGACGTCTTCTTCAGCTCGTAGTGGGCGTGGATCTGCAGCACAGAGACAGAGACAGAGAGACAGAGAGACAGAGAGACAGAGAGACGGTTTACAGTTTTTCTCAGTTGCTAAAACACTAAACTCAGTTGTCTGAACCAAGTGCTCAGTTGCCTGAACCCACTGACTGAACCAGTCACTCTCTTTTGACAAAACCATCAGCACTTTTCACCTGTTTAGACACAACTCACCAACACATTTTCATTGTGATGCACCTGTGTTGCAAAATGCTGAGCACAGGTGGCAAAAGTCAAACACAAGTAAAGCACAAGTTTCACCGGTTGAACACAGCAACTCAAAATTGATCACACTTGTGGCTAAAGATATGAGGGAACATTTAAATAAGCCAGTTCAGGATGAAGTCCTGTTGCCTGATCCAGTAGAGAAATGATGCTGTGGCTGAGTTCTGCACTTCTCATTTCTATATTTTTGTACTTTATTTTTACGAAGGCCTACTGCATACAAGTACTAAATGCACAAGATTTCTGTTTTTTGTACAGTAGTACTATGTACATGGTTTTTTGTTTTGCAACATGCATTTATGGAGGGAGAGGAGGAGGAGAGGAAGAGGAGAAGATGAGAGACGACAGGGTGAAGGGAGGGATGAACTAGGAAGACAAAAGAAGAAGGAAGGAAAAGGGGATGAAATGGACGTGGGGAGGGAGGGAGGAGGGTGAAAGAAAGGGAAGGAGAGAAGTGCTGCAGTAAATGCACAGGTTTTTTGTTTTGCAACATGCATTTAGCTACAGTGAACGATAAACATTTATTTCTACAGCTTCATGTGCTGAGCTTTGTGTTTTCTATTTTTCTATGTAGTGTTTAGTGACTGGCTCAGTAGTGTTTTTAATTTTGATTGACTCGGGGCACGATTTGACAACATAGTTCAGTTTTGAGAACAGATTGAACTGTTTTGAGGTGAAAGTTTGGTTTTGCAAGAAGAGTCTGAGGTTTTGTGAATGTAGCTTGAAAATTGGGGTTTGTGTTCACAGTTTAGAGAAAAGGAGAGAAGCTTTACAGAAATGTGTCTTAGCAATCGAGAAAAACTGTAATGTTTCCTCTGATGCTTCACACTTCAGCTGCAGCTCCGCCTCCGTCCACCAGAGGGCGCCACCATCCTTCAAACACACCACTTCCTATTCCTGCCTCTTATAGTGAGTTATTATTAGTCTCCTTTTTTCTTTTGTTTTGTCAACACAACAACTGCAAACTGCACACAACAAGACTCGGACAAAAGAGAAAGTGAACATCAGCAGGTTTTAGAAAGTGCAGCTCATCAAACCGCTGCAGCAATAATTTATCATTTTAGACTCATTTCACAAACAAAAGACTCACTGACGCAGGAGTTTTCTAAAACTCCTCAGTGCTCACTCTCATTTACTTCTTATAAATATGAATATGAATATATTTCTATATAAAAATAAAAGTAAAACACGCTTTAATGTCATTATTTAACACATTTAAGGTGACTGAATATATTCAAAGCTTTATATCTCGGTAGATTGAGCAATTTGTGCATGTGTGAATGATCCTAACTTCAAGATAAGAGTTGTCTCATGATGATGGTGTGTGATTGTCAGTGTGTGATGGGAAACTGGTCTGTGGTCGTCATAGGAACTGAAACCGCTTCGTCATTACAAGAAAAACTTTCAACTTGGTCTTAACGTGACGTCAAAACGAAGACGAAACCAAAAAAAGAACCGAGACAGAGAAAAGCTTGTTGTTTCTGCAATGTTGTGAATTCCAGGTAATTATCACAGGAAGGCTGTAAAAGAAAAGAAACAAAGTGTGTGTGTGTGAGTGTGTGTGTGTGTGTGTGTGTGTGTGTGTGTGTGTGTGTGTGTGTGTTGCCACAATCGTGTGGTTTTCCACTTCTGGTTTCTCTGCAGTTGTGCGGACAAAGATAAAGCGAAGTGACCATAAAGATTTTTAAAAAGAGTCGGTGTCTCAGTGTGAAAAGACTGTGAGTGTGTGTGTGTGTGTGTGTGTGTGTGTGTGTGTGTGTGTGTGTGTGTGTGTGTGTGTGTGTGTGTGTGTGTGTGTGATGTTTATGGTTTTTGTTCTAAAGATTGTGAACTCATAAATTTCCGGTTTCATAACGGATGTAAAACCGCCTCATGTAGATTTCAGTTTCATTTTCCTTCCGACAACGTCTCAAACTCCTTTTCAGGGTTTACTGAAAATTAGATTTATGCTCTGACTATCCACAAAAGTAAAAAGTACAAAAGAAGTTTAGTTAAGATAGATAAAATAACAGATTTACATTATGCTGAACTTTATATAAATCTGTTTTTCTGATGTGACTGTACAGGACTTTGAGCCTGAACATTTTCATACATCTTGTTTTGTCCGGACAAGAGCAGAAAACTCAAACATATTCAGTCTATTTAAAAAAAAAGACTTAAAAACAAGAAGAATCAAACAACAGCTGATTAAAAAGAAGCGTTAAAGGGATAGTTCAACATTTTGGCAAACTAGCCCATTGTCATAATCCCTATAGTCATAGCAGTAGGTTCGTTACCTTTAATTGTCGGTGCAAGCTGTTTTTAGAACGGTGGAGCAGAGCCGTGAGCTGCTCAGAGCTACGCTACGGAGGCTCATTATGGGATTTCTTGGTTTCCCTCATCATCAAACTCATCAAATACACAATCCAACAACTCCACAACGCTCTGGTGGACAAGTTGTGAGCTGCACATTCACCACGCTATGAGATAATAACACAACGTTACCACACAGAGTTGTTTTAGAGGGAAATTCAGAGACTGTTGATGAAAAACTGTCCCTGAAGGCAACGTGCATCAGTGGTTTTGCATGAATTTCCCTCTAAAACAACTCTGTGTGGTAACGTTGTGTTATTATCTCATAGCGTGGTGAATGTGCAGCTCACAACTTGTCCACCAGAGCGTTGTGGAGTTGTTGGATTGTGTATTTGATGAGTTTAATGAGGGAAACCAAGAAATCCCATAATGAGCCTCCGTAGCGTAGCTCTGAGCAGCTCACGGCTCTGCTCCGCCGTTCTAAAAACAGCTTGCACCGACAATTAAAGGTAACGAACCTACTGCTATGACTATAGGGATTACATTTTGCCAAAATGTTGAACTATCCCTTTAACAACAAACTTTTGAGCTCTTGTTTATAGTATTAATGCCACTGCAGGGCGTTGAGTTTCTTCTTTTTCTTCTGCTGCTGTTTCTTACCTTGCGGCCGACGTACACCGGGATGCCGATGACCATGGCGGGGACGGCGATGCCGGCGATGAGGGTGATGCCGACCGGAGCGCCGATCAGAGTTCCCAGCTGCCACAAAATCTTCTTCTTCCTGCTCCAGGGCTTCTTCCCCCAGAAGGTGCAGCCGGACGGACTGATGGAGGGAAAACAGAGAGAGAGAGAGAGAGTTTAAAGGGTTAAATTCACATTTATAGGTGTCTTATATTTATCTGTTCAACCTCCCACCTCATCACAGAGTGAAGTAAACGTGGATGTCATCTGCATAACATCAACGTTTTATATAATGTGAAACAGATGAGGTCCAAGAATTGACCTCTGGCTAAGCCCCGCCCCCTCCACTCACTGGGACAAACAGTCAACATTCGGTGACAGTTGCTATGGCAACAGCTGTTACAGTAGGAGACATTTCACAGGAGGCAATTGATGATTTTTGGAGACAGAAAGATTAAATATCACTCTCCCGAAGTCACCAAAACTTCACTTAGCTTTACTGCTATGGCTGCCGTTTGCCCGCGAAACGCCGATAGCGACGGGCTAACTTCTGTTAGCCTGTCTATGGAGTTTTACATTATACGTTAGCATTAAGCTAGCAGACTTTATGCTTAGTTGTGATACTGGCTAACATCTAAACATCTCTGACAATATGTTGCCTCAAATACGTTGTTGACTTAACTTAGAGCAGATGTAGACATCCTTGTTAAGTTTATCCACGTTTAGTTGGTGTTGTGGTCTACACTGCAAAAACTCAAAATCTTACCAAGAATATTTGTCTTATTTCTAGTCAAAATGTCATTTCTAGTCAAAACAAATCTCATTATACTTAAAATAAGACTCATCACATCAAAAAGTAACTTGTTTTTAGACACTTTTTACTTCTTTCAAGCAGATTTTCACTTGAAATAATCTGATAGTGGGGCAAGTTTTTCTTTCTTATTACAAGCACAAAAAACTTGCTTTCATTGGCAGATTTTTCTACTTATTTCAAGTGAAAATTTGTTTGAAACAAGTGAAAATGATCTAAAAACAAGTTAATTTTTAGGTGATGAGTCTTATTTTAAGTGGAAAGAGATTAGTTTTGACCAGAAATAAGACATTTTGACAAGAAATAAGACAGATATTCTTGGAAAGATTTTGAGTTTTTGCAGTGTACCTCATAACTTTATCCAGAGCAGACACTTCTCTCGGTTGAGATGTGGCCTGGGAAAAGGTAAAAAAAATACACACAGTCGCCCAGCCTCTCAGGATACCTAGTGTCGGAGTTGCATGTACCCCATGAACACCGTTTGACCATTTTAAACTTAAAATGTCAAGAAAAAACATATAAAAACGAATGAAAACTGACTAACTGCAATGCATTTCAATGGACGTGGAAGCAGAGAATGTCCGAGTGTATGGGCTAGCTATGCACACTGTGATTGGCTCATCACGTTTGGGGGCGTGGCTTAGCCATAGGTCAATTGAGCCCTGAGGAACTCCACACTTAATAAATAAATCATAATTTTCATAATCATCAGGTGAGGAAAAAGCCGTTTCTATCCCGAGGACATCGAACTCGAACAAGACTCGAGCTGCAGCACTTCAGATCTAATAAAATCCAGAGCTGGAGTTCTGCCTGAACCTCCGGCAGCTGCAGCTCCATCGTTTTATTTTGTTGGAGATTAAAGTTAAAGAGATAAAGCGTCTTGAGATGTGTCTGAACCTGAGGTAGTGCAGGTCGGAGATCTCCTTCATGCAGAGCCAGCAGAACTCGCAGCCGCAGACGGCGCAGGTCATGTGATTGCAGCTGCCGTCGTTCATCTTGATGATGTAGGCGCCGCAGCGAGGACACGGCTTGATGTCGTCGGCTGCAGACGGAGAAGAGATAGATGAGGAAAATATGAGTTTTCAGACGCAACAACAAGAAAAGAAAGTGCATCTTTATATTCATTTAGCATCTGGATAAAGTGATAACACCACACTGTGCAGAATCTACATTAGTCACATTAGAGTCAGATTTAGTTAAATTAGCTTCAAAATAAATAAAATAAAACGCCTCAAGACTGAAAATGTGGAAATAGTTTAAAGGGATAGTTCAACATTTTTGGCAAATTGGCCCATTTCCATAATCCCTATAGTCATAGCAGTAGGTTCGTTACCTTTAATTGTCGGTGCAAGCTGTTTTTAGAACGGCGGAGCAGAGCCGTGAGCTGCTCAGAGCTACGCTACGGAGGCTCATTGGATTTCTTAATTGGTTTCCCTCATCAAACTCATCAAATACACAATCCAACAACTCCACAACGCTCTGGTGGACAAGTTGTGACCTGCACAATCACCACGCTATGAGATAATAACACAACGTTACCACACAGAGTTGTTTTAGAGGGAAATACAGAGACTGTTGATGAAAAACTGTCCCTGAAGGCAACGCGCATCAGCAGGTTTTGCATGAATTTACCTGCTATGACTATAGGGATTATAGCAATGGGCCAATTTGCCAAAATGTCGAACTATCCCTTTGAATGTAAGAAAAACTAAACTCTCCAACAACCGTTCCCTTCAGTTGTATTTTTCCTGTCGGGTTGGCAACAAAATCAAACCTCGTTAGAGTAATGGATTAAACAATTGCAGCACTTTGTCCTCTAATGCATTTAAAGGCAGAGAACGCCAAAAAAAAAAAAAAAGGAGAAAAAAAAGTCAGTTTAGTGTGTGTTTGAATTGTGGATGCTGGGAATGCTCTCTGCTCTTTAAAGGGCATTCTGGCCTTTTAACTTGAAGAGACTTGAAGTGGGCACTGTGTGTGTGTCTATGTGTGTGTGTGTGTGTGGGAGTAGTTGTTATTGCTTGTGTACTCTGTATTCTGCTGACACGACCCGACACACTCCCTCTCGTCTTCTCTTTCATCGTCATTTCTTTCTTTCTTTTTATTTTTTCCCACTCCCTCATGGTCTGTGTCTCTGTCTCTGTAGATCTGTATCTAGTTGACTAAGCAACAGACAGACAGACATGGAGGGAGCGGCCTGGACGGTGTTATATGAGTCAGTTTTTTTGGGGGTTTTCTGGATGCTTGTCAGTTCCTCTGAATAGTTGGCAGACAGAGGAAGACTGGAAGTGGTGAATTAAGGAGAGATAAACGACTGGGGGACAGCTGGAGGGATTTATTTCATAGATTTTTTAATCAAAATGCGATTAAAAAGACACAAACACACGCATTTAACAATGTTTACACAGACAAGCTCTCAATATTTGCAGTGTGTTATGTTTGTATAGGCCTACATGACAAGACTACTGTCTGCTTTCCGCTGTTTCCCCGTCTTTGTGCTAAGCTAAGCTAAGCTAAGCTAACTAGCTACTGGCTGTAGCCATGTAGTCTATTCTTATACTTGCAATATATTTACGTATTCTTAATTGTATTGTACAAGTGATGTATCATGTCTTGTGTTACCTGTATGTCTGCGTCTATGATTGTATCAGCTGTTAGGTTTTTGTTTTGTTTTTTCCTTGATGGATTCGGAAGAATAGACGATTTTGACTTAATGTTTGGACTCCAGGAAGAATAGCTATGCTAATGTGCTGGTGCTAATGGAGATCCATTAAATGAAATAAACTATTCATTCATTAAAAAAGCTGTGAATAATTAAAATTGACCCTTTTAAGAAATAGCCTAACTGTATTTCATTTAACTTCTCCAAGAATCAGTTGTCTGTGACGTCACACAACAACCTTCACCTGCGCAGAACCACACCGCCAACGGTAAAACATCGGTCGATGAAACACTTACAGTTACAGATAAACCTATGGAACACAGTAAATTTGTGTTGTTATTTCTCTTCGATTTTAAATGATCTGTTTCAGTATTTAAAAATGCCCATTTTTTAATAGTTTTTGTGCCTTTTGTAATGTTTTAATGCAAAGTTTGTCCCGCTCCACCATGTTTCTGGTTATTCTGGCGTGGTGCGTCTCCAACGCTTTGGAGTCGGAAATCTGAGTTTTGAAATGGGAGTTTCCGAGTTTTGAGTTGTCTCAAACGCACCATACATTAGGCTACTACAGCTGTTAATGCTAATGATAGCTTTAAAGCAAGAGGAAAAGGGGAGAATGGGGATTTATTTTTTTAAATACACACTCTTATTTTGTTGCAGAGACTAGTAGACAGACCAAAACATACTATAATCTTAGAACACAAATGATTTCCTGAAACCTTATAGTCTTAAATAATCTTGTAAAAAAACGAGAAAGAACTTGTAGAGTCAAATCTTGTGAGTAATTTTTCCTTAAATACAAATAAATATACTATATCTGTTATTAGTGTAATCTGCACCTGCAGAGTTGAGCTGTTTTTATAGTTTTCTGGAAGCTGCCTTTTTAATTTAACAACTTAGATCGCTCAGTTAACTTCAGTCAAATTTAAACCAACACATCTTTCTATTTAAATCAGACCAAACTGAGAGTTTAGTCTGAGCCACTGAGCCACTGTGTCACGGTGACATTTGAAAGAGACAGGATGCACACACACACACACACACACACACACACACACACACACACACAGGGCTGCTGCAGCGGTGGTGAAACTATCAAAGTGGAGAAGCTGTGATATAAATAGTGTCTCACGCTTGATTGAACGCGGCGCGGCTGTGGCGGTGGGAAGGGAGCGAGCGGCGGCGGTGCAGCAGGTAGAACAGACTCTCACAGACTGAGACGATCGACATGTGATAGAGGCTGAGTGACACCCAGACGCACCGAGCGCTCAGACGTGTGAAATACAGTTTACAGGCCGGAAATGCTGCTGGGGGAGATTTTATCTGTCTGTTTATGTCTGCACCGAGCGCACACACACACACAAACACACATACACACACACTTCCCACTTCCCACTTCCCCACATCGAATATAATACCGGATGTGACATGAAGGGCCCCATATCGAGGAAAATGTTGCCATATATGACAAATATATATTATATCATATTATGTTATTTCTGTTCATATGATTTACTCATCATGAAAATGTGAGGAGTTATATGTCACATCTGTCAATATGTTACTGTATATGTTTGTTATGGATATATGGGGACAGTCACAATGTTAATACTGTTAATACTATATGTTGTGTACAATATAAGCAACATAGGAGAGGTTTATTGGCACATACTATTACTATTAGTGATGTATATGTATAATTGCATGTTATTTACAATATAGTACCCACGTATATTATGCATATTGTGCATATTGGTCATATAAACGATTACTTACTCGCATGAAAAAATATTAATACCGAATAAAGTGAAGAATAACAGCGCTACAGCCGGTACATGCTTTGCCTGCACACGATCAGCCACCACCGGAAGTAAACAAAACGGCGTTAATTGCATTAATTTTTTTAACGCGTAAAATGTTTAAAATGAATCTCCAAAATGAACCCGTTAACTTTGACAGCACTAATACTAATATGTTAGACACATATGTCGAAGTGTGCACATACATATTTGTATGATACGGACATATGTCAGTATATGAAATTGTTCAAATTTCTAATTTCTTATAATCATTACAGGACATATGTGTTTTTTTAATGTGTGTGCATATGTTTCATAAATGGAAATTGAACGTATGTACATATAGAAAGGCTCAGTGTGTGTGTGTGTGTGTGAGTGCTGTTTATTGCTCTTATTGTGTTGCACTGTTTCTATGAAAAGAAATGAAGTCTGACTGATTACCATCCAAGGACGTCTAGTTTATCTTTAGAAAACACCATAAATAGTGCAGAAAACGTATGCATACAGTAACTGCATGTTATCTATATATTACACACATATGACTAATACTAATATGTTAGATAAATATATATGTTGAAGTGTGTACATACATATTTGTATGGTATGGACATATGTCAGTATATGAATTGTTCTAATTTCTAATTTCTTATAATCATTACAGGACGTATGTGTTTTTAATGTGTGCATATGTTTCATAAATGGAAAATTTAACGTAATACATATAGAAAGGCTCAGTGTGTGTGTGTGTGTGTGTGTGTGTGTGTGTGTTCTTGTACATGCTACGTTGTGAGGACCGGAACGAGTTTTTAACCAACAAAGTGAGGACATTTTTGGGAAGTGAGGACATTTTGGCCGGCCCTCACTTTTTCAAAGGACTGTTTGAGGGTTAAGACGTTAGATTATAATTAGGTTTAAATTAGGTCTAGAGCAGAGATGTCAAACTCAATTTAGTTCAGGGGCCATAAACAGCACAATTTAATCTCAAGTGGGCCAGACCAGTAAAATAATAGCATAATAACCTTTAAATATATCTAAAAAACTGAAATTTCCCTCTGTTTTGGTACAATAATAAGATGTTTTACAGTTACTGAACTATCCTTTTACAAAACATATTATGAACCACCTGAAATTTCTTGATAAAAATATGTGCAATTTCAAATTTTCGCACTTGACAAATTCATCCTGAGGGCCAGATTGGACCCTCTGCAGGGCCGGTTCTGGCCCACGGGCCGCATGTTTGACACCCCTGGTCTATAATGGTTAAGTTTAGGCATTTGTTTTGGATGGTTAAGGTTAGGGTACGGGATTAGGGAATACATTATGTCAATGACATGTCCTCATAAAGATAGATTTACAAGGATGTGTGTGTGTGTGTGTGTGTGTGTGTGTGTGTGTGTTTTGCAGGTGCTCACCGGGCCCCTGCTCCTGGGTGTAGCTGGGCGAGTGGTTGCTGTGCGTGTGCAGCGACTGCGCCCTCTGCTGCCGGGCCGAGTCGCAGGTCTGGTTGGGGTGCCAGGCCTGTTTGCAGTGGTAGCAGAACTCGGCGCCGCAGCCGTCTCTGCGACACACCAGCCGGGGACAGCTGGCACAGCCCGAGGCGATGACGGCAAACCTGAGTGGAGGTGACAGTCGGGTGGGGAGAAGAGAGAGTTGAGTGAAGAGGAGGCTGAAGAAGAGTCGGTCCTGCAGTAAATTAAAAGCTTGAACCAAACATACAGTATCTGTGAAATATGAAAGTGCTGTAGGTGTCGCGCTGATCGCAAACTGGCTGTTCCATATTTCTGAGTGTGAACGAACGCCCACATTTTTAAACTGTGGGCAGCTGCATCAATGTGATGCTACATTACCTGCACAGCATGAACACTGAGGCAAAGTAATAACGTGTTTTATTTTTCACTAACACCAGAAGCTTCTTGTCTGAGGTGCATCATTTCTGCTCTTAGACAGAGGCCTGAGCATGAGAAAAAATAAGACATAAAGTGTTTAAAATGAGTCTGTGGTGCAGTATAAACTGTCTGCTCGTCTCTGCACTTCTCTAAAACCACATTAAAACGACACTGGGTGAAAACTCGATCCCAAAACCGCCGTGTTTGGCAACAGACATGTGTTGCATAACCGAGATGTGACTTCTTTTGCAATCCTGCGAACTCGAGCAGCAGCGAAGGCTCCAACATGGCCGCTAATAGGAACATGACGCAGCCCGAGAGGCCGAGAGCAGCGCTGATCAATGGAGCAATCACTTAGTAACAAGACTGAGAGCGGAGTGAAGAGACAGGACGAGGTCAATCAATATGGATTTCAGAGGAAGAGAGAGAGGAAGAGGAGCAGGATGAAGACGCAGCTGTGACGCAGTGATGATGAAGTTCATTTTTTTTCTGCTTTTATTCTATGATTATATTCCCATTAGTTTTATTTCTGGTTTTACTTCCAAACATATCATTTATGTTTTCATATTTCTTTGCTGTTTACTCAGTGTGTGCATGTGTCTGAGTGCTGTTTATTGCTCTTATTGTGTTGTTGTACTGTTTCTATGAAAAGTGATTACCATCGAAGGACGTCTGGTTTATCTTTAGAAAACACCATAAATAGTGCAGAAAAACAGCAAAACAATCACTTGGAATTCATTTTCCACCAGATTTTATCCTACTTTCTTGTGTTTTTAAGACACACTCTGCTCACACACAAACACAACAGTAAGGGTAAAGACTAAAAACATGAAAAAACAGACATCTTAAAGGGATAGTAGCATTTTTTTTAAAGTGGGGTTGTATGATCTACAAATAGCCCCTAAGTACTTTAATTGCAGTAGAAGACTCTCTGCACTCCTCCCGTTAGCAACACCAGCCCATAATAGCCCTGCCCAGAGATTTACAACATACATTGTTGTGAACAGACCCAAAGAAACGGCCTATTTTCACGGCCTAAAAGAGGTTTCACCTGAAAAAAAAATACACCGTTTTTTCCAGCCCTTCAAAGTGCAGGAAAAACACAGTTTTTATTTGGACCTAACCAACTGCTGATCGGCGGGCGCTAACCCTGGGCGGAGGGATACGTGAGTTGGTTAGGTCCAAATAAAAACTGTGTTTTTCCTGCACTTTGAAGGGCTGGAAAAAATTATATTATAGTGAACAATGGAACTCTGTATTTTTTTTTCAGGTGAAACCTCTTTTAGGCCGCGAAAATAGGCCGTTTCTTTGGGTCTGTTCACAACACTGTATGTTGTAAATCTCTGGGCAGGGCTATTATGGGCTGGCGTTGCTAATGGGAGGAGTGCAGAGAGTCTTCTACTGCAATTAAAGTACTTAGGGGCTATTTGTAGATCATACAACCCCACTTTAAAAAAAATGCTACTATCCCTTTAACTTGACTAACTAAAAGCACACACTAAGACTAAGTTCACTGAGTTAATGCTGCACATTTTTTAAAGCAGATTCTGGTGAAACTGGCAGAAGGAGACGAAGCGTTTTCACTTCGGAACAATAAAAAACTAGAGAAAGGGAGACAAACTGAGATGTGAGAGGCTGTCAGTCACTGGAGAATTCACAAAGGAACCTGTCATGCAATATTGTGGTGGAGCTGAGTGGGAGAAAACATGTTGGAGGAAAGATAAAATAAAAGACAGACAGGGATTTTAACTTTACTCTGCTCTGACCAAACAAAGCTGCTGCCAGTTTTCCAGGTTTAGAAAGAGAAAGACGAGAGTATGTGGACGACGTGATAACACAACAAACTTGTAATTGTTTTGGCGTGAGTCCAACATGGCCGCTCCAACAACACGTCTCTCATTATCACCGACACCAACAACAACTGTGACACTGACAGGCCTGTCCTCAGAACGGACACATTCATGGATGTCAGAGGAGACAAAGAGCTTGTTCTCTCTTGACAAGACAAGACGAGACACGATGTGGCATCGGGCCGTCCTCTGTGAGGGCTCAGACTTCACTTCTGTCTTCACATGTTCATCTGTGAGACGTTACACAACGGGATGCAAAGGTCAAACGGTCACTAAAATGTCGCCGAACACTTAGATAACCACATAAACCCTTCAGTTCTCTAGTGAGTGGAACAAAAACACAGAGATGCCAGTTTCGCTGTTTTTCCTGCAGCATCAGCTTCTCTGGAAGCTCGGCTAAACAGAAACAGAGCAGCCGACTGTCAGATGAGTAATGAACAAGACGGGCCGACGCTTTGTTAACTGTTACTTCTCTGCCTCCAAACTCGCTCTGACCTCTGAGCTAAACACTTTTAAATCATCCCGACTGCAACAAAGACAGAAAATGTTTAACAAAGGGTCTGTAATAGAGAGAGGTATAGGGAAAGAGACATAACATTTCTATATTATAACATATTTCTGCTTTATTGTGAATCGTTTTTATCTTTGTTCATATTTCATCTTCCTTGGAAACTCAGACGAACTCCATGAACCCCCAGCTCACAATCCAAGATGGCCGCTCTGTGCGTCAACAGTGAATAAAATCTGAACATGACACCGTTCATCATTAAATTAGCCACAGTGACATTGCTGTGCAACTTCTGCCTGAAGACATGTTGCTGCGTTGCTTTCAAACGTAAACTATCACGTAGTGTGTTGTTATGGGCTGGTATTAGCTCACAATGCTAACAACAACAGTAGCTAATGGTGCCGTCCATTTATGTTGGAGGTCGGAGCTCCAGCACTTTCCAGGAGAAAAACAAAAGAACAACACGGAAGTATAATGATTTCATACTTGTAAATGTTGATTTCAATGCAAAAAATGTATAACATTCTTAAAAAGCTGTACAAACTTACAACAAAAACACCTAAGCATCAAAACAAACAGGCTATTAGTCGTTAGCCACTGCTGGCTATTTCGTAGCAATACTAGTTTGATAACAACACTCTGGGTGGTTTTTACTCACACAAACAGTGATGGAAAATGTACAGGCATAAAAATTGAACAGTTCTATTTAATCGCCTAACTTTAATGTGAAACTATTACTGAAGAAATAGCCTAAAATAAACAGTTAAATTACAGAGTGTCTACATATGTCAGGGGCTGGTGAGATTCGTCTGACTTTCCAAGTGAGAGATCTGACTTCAAGATTAGAGGGCGTTCAAGATCAAAAATCCAACTCGGAGCTCGGAAATTCTGACTTCCGAGTGCAACAGGAACGCACCATAACTAAAGGGTTGATTTTCCAGATTGTTATCAACTCAACTGTAACGCAGTCGACTCGGATGTGACAAATTCCAACTTCACTGGGTAAGTGAACCACAACAATAGTCTTTACTAAAATGTAAACAGGTTTTATAAACAGGAAATATTAGCTGTTAACTGTTGTTTATTTCAACATGGACGTCGTCTACGGCAGTGGTTCTCAACTAGTGTCACTCTGGGCTCCACATTTTCCCATGGTCATTAAGTCACGACCCACTCTTATAGAATTCAAACCAAGATTTTCTTTTTAAGCCTTTAAAAACTCATTTAGCTCTTTATTGAGCAAAGTGCATTTCAGAGCACATGAATGAAACTGAGGAGGACCATGACAACTGCATGTACGGAAGTGAATAAAAAAAATATCAAACTGCACAAAACGGAGACCAACAAAACGATATATTTGACTTGTAATGCATCTCTGCATTCAGAGCATGTTCACAAAAGTGAATAAATATCAAACTGCACAAAATAAAGACCCACAAAACAAAACAAGATTCACTGCATTCAGGCCACATTAATAAGAAACTGATATCTTTGCATTCAGAGAAAATAATCAGAAAGTGAGGAGGAGCATTACAACTGCATGTGTTCACGTGTCTCGTGCCTTTCAATAATATATAAGTTATTTTTCAAAATAAAAGACATGTCCAACATCAGATGTGCATTAAATATTATTTACTTTTTTGACCAGCTGTCCGCAACCCATCCAGAACGGGTCCACGACCCACTTTTGGGTCCCGACCCACCAGTTGAGAACCACTGGTCTACGGGGACCGACTGACTCTAGTGGTCAGGAGAGGAACTGCAGCAGATGTCGACGCTGCACATTTATCTGACCTCTGATCTGACGCAGTCGACCTCAGACTTCAGTCTCATGATGTCGCTAATGACTAAAACAAAGCGGCGAACCCTCTCTACTCTGCCTCACGACCGGCGGACTTGAACGCACCACAACAACAACAACACAGAGTAGTAATTACATCTGATGCCTCCAAGATGAGAGAGACAGAGAGAGAGAGAGAGAGAGAAGAGACAAACAGAGATGGACAGAGATAAGTCGAACAACGAGAGGAGGAGAGACACAGGGGAGGTGAAGAGGAGGCGAGAGATCAAGAGCCGAGATGTAAAACGCAAAACGCAACAAGACGAGAGAGAGGGATGAGAGGCGGAGGAGTGTTATGAGTGCTGACACGCTGTGTGTCGAGAGGAAACGTGCACAGACAGTTCTGTCGGCGTTCGGCTCCACTGAGAGCCACCTGGGAGACCGCACACACACACACACACACACACACACAGAGAGAAACACACACACACACACACACACACACACACACACACACACAGAAACACACACACACACACACAGCAGGATGAACTGAACATGCATCACGTCAAAAACAACGACGACAGAAGCTCAAAATTAGGAACAGTGAGTAACACACACAGAGTCCGGTGAGTATGTATGTATTGATCTGTTTAATTAAGTCGCAACTCCTGTTACCCCTGGCAACGCTCCCTCTATGCCGCATCGATAGTCGCCATAGCAACTGACAGCCAGAGGAGGAGGAGACGGGAGAGGCAGAGAGGGCCAGCTCTTTGTTCTCACTGGATGCTCTCGGCTCTGACGCTCGCACGAGGGGTTCGTCGCCCGTCGCCCGAGGCTCCTGATTGGCTGCGGCCGCGCGAAGACCGAGGTTGATGTTTTTTTTTACATTTTAAAGGGATAGTTCAACATTTTGGCAAACTGGCCCATTGCCACAATCCCTATAGTCATAGCATGTAGGTTCATTACCTTTAATTGTCGGTGCAAGCTATTTTTAGAACGACGGAGCAGAGCCGTGAGCTGCTCAGAGCTACGCTACGGAGGCTCATTATGGGATTTCTTAGTTGGTTTCCCTCATCAAACTCATCAAATACACAAGAATCCAACAACTCCACAACGCTCTGGTGGACAAGTTGTGAGCTGCACATTCACCACGCTATGAGATAATAACACAACGTTACCACACAGAGTTGTTTTAGAGGGAAATTCATGCAAAAAACCACTGATGCACGTTGCCTTCAGGGACAGTTTTTCATCAACAGTCTCTGTATTTCCCTCTACAACAACTCTGTGTGTTAACGTTGTGTTATTATCTCATAGCGTGGTGAATGTGGAGCTCACAACTTGTCCACCAGAGCGTTGTGGAGTTGTTGGATTGTGTATTTGATGAGAAATCCCCTTAGCCTCCGTAGCGTAGCTCTGAGCAGCTCACGGCTCTGCTCCGCCGTTCTAGAAATAGCTTGCACCGACAATTAAAGGTAACAACCCTGCTGCTATGACTATAGGGATTATGGCAATGGGAACAATTTGCCAAAATGTTGAACTATCCCATTAAGGTTTAGTTTGAGGAGTTGTTCTGTGTTTTCTGTTTTCCGAACAGACTTTGAAAGCAGCGTTCACTTCACATGACACTGACTCATCATCTCTTTGTAAGTCAGTTTCCTTGTTTACACCTCCAGCCTTTATGGAGCAAAGATAAGTTATTGTCACGGTTGTTATACTTAGAGGTGTGTTTCTGGTCACCTGCTCGATCTGGGGAATTTTTAATCTAAACTAACGTGACCTAGTTCCTCCAGTGAAACATTAACGATGAGCAGGAAACAACTCCTATTTCACAGCTGAGGATCGTCTCTCTGACTCTGTTGTCTCTTCCATCGTCTCCACTCGTCTACATTGTCTGTTGAGTGTCGCTCAGAAAGATAAGATGGAAAAAAAAAAATTTACATTTACATAACTTTCCCACAAGTGGGTTGAGATGCAAAACACACACACACACACACACATATTGCGTTTGTGTCCACTCTCACCTATAAACACTCCCTCTGTGATGATGACACTCAGGAAATTCACACTTATTCACTGTTTCTGTTGAAGCCTCCTCTCCACTGACGGTAGAGAGTGTGTGTGTGTGTGTGTGTGTGTGTGTGTGTGTGTGTGTGTGTGTGTGTGTGTGTGTGTGTTAACAGAGCTGCTTCTCCAGTCCCGGCTGTCTGAGGTGAATAATAATTTGGATTTAGTCAACTTATCTGATTTAGAGCGGTGTGTGTGTGTGTGTGTGTGTGTGTGTGTGGGTGTGTGTGACTCAGTGCTGGCGTCACACACACAGATGTAGGTCAGTGTGGTCGACTTCTCCTCCTGTGACACTTTGGTTTTGGGTTTTTCTTTTTAACTCTTTTTGTGATCAGGAACTTTTGTTGACTAATACTATAAATGCTCTGTGGGAAAAACCTCAAATCTTTTACTTTAGTGAAATAAATGTATTACTAACAAACCAAAACCAAACATAATGATACTGTCTGTATATGTATCTACGATTATTATTACTAACGCTTGTGTGTGTTCACGCGGTAACACAAGAAGGAAGTGTAAGAACAGAGATGAACGTCGTGGAGTGTTACTCACAGAGTCGCAGTCTGACACATCAGACGGAGTGAAAACACTCAGACTGATTAAACTAAACACAGTGAGAGTCAAGTTCCTCAGAAACACCGAGGTCACACCAGTTCACTCTGCTGCTGCAGCCGCCGCCGCCACCGGCATCAAACCTCTTATTAATACTAACGATCTGGAATCAGTACCGATCTACATTGCAAAAGAAAAAAATCAATTATCACCATAATAAAACAGATGAAGAGTGAAACACACAGAGGTCGACACAGGTCACTCAGAAAAACACTCAGCAGAGAATTCAGTGCATTTATACTGATTTTGTGACTTATAACATGTAATTTGGTGAAATTATAAAAATCAAAATGTCAATGCACTGCAGTAAACTTTTGGAAAATGTCACTAGCATCAATAGAAATCGGTAGAAACAGGTGAAAAGCCTCTAATGAATAAGTCTTCTCTTTGTTTTCCCACAGATCAAACCACAAACTGAATGAAACACAACACTGACATTATTCCTGAGTGGATAAACCAACGACAGGACGTTATTTCTACACAGTTTGGAGTTCAGCTGCAAAGTCTGAAGACACAAAAAACATTGGTTCTTATCACTGAGACTGAGACGACTGACTCTTCATCTGTCTGTACCTTGTGTTTAATAGATCAGAAATGTATAAATAGTGTTTGGTCAGTGCCAGAATTACACACGCATGAAAGAAACGCGTTTTAAATGCTTTAAACTCCTCCTACTGTCTCCAGGTCAGAGCCAATCAGAGGCAACTCTCCTCCGGTGCCACATCCAGCATCTTTCTTAGCAGCAGAAGTGTTGTTTGGGTGTTCAGTTTATGTTTTTGTTTTTATCCTCCCACATCTTTCTTCAGTCAGATAACAAAACCCAACAAACACGAGCAACTACAAATTCATCTGGGCCAGATTTTCACCAGCAAGTAACAAGTTATGTTTATTCACTGTTTCCCTTTAAAACCTGGTCACAATTGACCCAGGCACAAAAAAGCAGTAACCCTTTAATTTACAGGCCGCTAATTACGTGATAATGTCAAGAAATAACAATGAAAGCAGAAGTAAGGTGAATATTTGTGTTAATCTAAGTCTTAAATAGTTGTATCTCCCGACAGCAATCACTTCTATAGAGTGTTTGGTCTGAAACACGGGTCTGTCAGTCACTCTGCTCTGCTCTGAGCCCAGGAGAAAACTTTCCTTGTATCCTACAACCTTCATCCAATGAGGAGAGAGAACGGCATAAAGGGGCAGTCCTCTCTGTGTGTGCAGCCAAGGGATGCGCGTGAATGTGGTGACGTAGGGACGAGGGCGGGGACTGCTAACTCCATCGGCTGACAGGAAGTTAGACAAAACCACCGGATCGCTTACTGATAGCTTTAACTGCATAGTAATGTCATGTTTTTCATAAAGACAAAAGATTACACATGCTTTTCATGCTTAAAATTTTTTTGAAAAGGCCAGAATTTTCCTTGCAATTGACCGTTACTTCTGGGCTACTACTTCTACGCAATCCATCGTTATCTCTTGGCACATTACTATGAAATTGACCGTTATTTCTGGGCTATTTCTAGACATTATGACGCATTTAATTGTTATTTCTTGACATTATGACGTAATTAGCGGCCTGTAAATTAAAGGGTTACCAAAAAAAGCTTTAAAGGGACAATGAGGAGTTTTGGAAAAGCGAAGTGTTTTCTCACTACATTTATGAGCCTCCGCACCGTGAAATTCTTTGACCGGCGCAAGACAGACTCATGTTTTCATTCATCAAGAATTAAAGTCAGAGGTTGGAAGACGATCACATACCGTCGTAGTTCCCACCATAAACGGAGATTCATACGGCGGCGTTATTCTCATGACTCGCCACAAAACCGAAAGTAAAGAAACGCTGGTCGGCTCGCCCAGCATTTCCACCACCTCTAATAATAACAAAATAACCATAGAGACAAAACCATAGATTTATCTAAAATGGAGCCATTAACAAGTGGTAACGTAGATTCATCCACATTAATATCAGACTTTTAAATAACCAAATTGAAACTCCTTGTTGTCCCTTTAATTGAAATAAAAAATAATCATGTTGGTCAAATCTAAACCCAAGAATGGGAACTACTGTCTCTGCAGGACTAGGGGCCGAAGCTGGGGCCAATCAGAGGTTGGATCTAGGTCGCATGTGGGTCAGATCGGTCTGACGTAGATGGCGGTTTCTCTGCACGTGTATTCTGGCGTTGACCAAACACCGTGTTGTGTGTGTGTAAAACATATTCTAACACAGGTCGCTACAGACCACACAGACTCTGGGACCCCCCGCTGCGACTGCAACAGCTTCACTGTACAAAAACCACAGCAGCAAAATATTACTGAAAATCTGCATTTGTCCTTCCCACACACACACACACACACACACATAGACACACACACACACAGACACACACTCATAGAGAAACACAAACACAATGAATCACACACTCGCTCTCTATGGTGATGAAACAAACGCCTCTCATTTGTTCCAACGACCAGACGAGAGCTGAGAGAAACCTCCAAACCTGCCGACCGCAGCGAGAGGAGTTTCTAACTCCACTTCCTCCTCCACCTGCTCTCCGACTGGTTCACACCGGTTCTTTTTACCCCTCGGTCATTCTGAGGCAACACCGCTCATCTGAAATCCCGGCAAGTACAGAGGAAAAAAAACAAAGTTCCCCATTAAAAAGAAAAAAAAGAAGAAAACAAAAAAAACCGTAAATGTCGGCCGAGCCCGAGCGAGGGATCAGATGATGTTGCGAAAGAGGAAGAGAAAAGGAGAGAAAAGACAAGTAGAGACAGAGATTTCACTTCGCCCGGCCTCATAATGAAGAGATAAACAGCTTGTTAGTCGACTGAGTGGAGGAAAAGTTTCCATCACTTCAGGAAACAGATGTTACGACGCAGCTTTAATCTTAATGAGGCTCAGTTCAGTTCCTGAGAAACTTCCATAAAAATAAAACAGAAATTCCTGCACAGATAAAGAAAAAAAACCCACTTCCAGCAACACGTTACTGCTGCTGCTTTTACTGAAACATGCATCAGAGATAATGAAAGATCTTTTTTAACTTTTCATCTCACTCACTGTTTAGTTTCTCTTTTGATTTTTTTTTTTTTTTTTTTTCTCTAACAACTGTTTGTTTGTTTTTTTTCTCGGCACCTTGACAAGACGAGGACGAGGGTGAATTCCCTCCGGGTCTGTTTCACTTCTGGGATGAATCAGAGCAGCTTGTTGTTTTAATCTGTGATCAGATAATTTCATCAGACGACAGAAACACGAAGGTGGAAACAGAAAAGATAAAAGATGCAACATAACAAACACGATTCTGTTTATTCCCACGAGGCCTGAACTGTCTCACCACCACACTGACTCACACCCATCAATCAATAACTGAAGATATCAACCTTGTCAATACAGTATATTCACTGGTTTTAGCTGCTGTTGGGTTTTTATTTCTTTAAGGTGTTTGGAGCTGGAGTCTTTTCCATTTGTATTGACTAATAATCAATAGAATATAACTGAATGAACCGATTAGATCAATAGATGGGAATAACGGAGCTACTTTTTCAGTAAAGTAATCAAAAAAGTTACTGTTTCCCCTGTTATAACATATAAGATATAATATATTATATATATATGATGTGTTTGCATATTGTAATATAGCATGTATAGACATATACTATGTGCAAAAACTCAACATCTTTCCAAGAATATTTGTCTTATTTCTTGTCAAAATGCCTCATTTCTACTCAAAACTAATCTCTTTCCACTTCAAATAAGACTCATCGCCTAAAAATTAACTTGTTTTTAGATAATTCTCACTTGTTTCAAGCATATTTTCACTTGAAATAAGTAGAAAAATCTTTTGTGCTTGTAATAAGAAAGAAAAACTTGCTCCACTATCAGATTTTTCTACTTATTTCAAGTGAAAATCTGCTTGAAAGAAGGAAAAAGTGTCAAAAACAAGGTAATTTTTATGTGACGAGTCTTATTTTGAGTATAATTTGATTTGTTTTGACTAGAAATAAGACAAATATTCTTGGAAAGATTTTGCAGTTGGGTGTAATATTGATTGGTACAGTATACGGTATATTAGCCTATGTATAATATAATGAAGAAAGGATAATGCACAAGGTTATATGATATAGTGTATATCAAGATGTGAGGAAGTGTAAAGCTCACTGTGTTTTTTGTTTTGTTTTGCTTTTATAATGTTTCTGTTATTGTGTTTTCTGAGTAGCTGCTGCAGCTAATGAGGATCTCAATAAACTAAACGAAACTGACAATAAAATGCGCTGCTACTTGACTCAACAAGTCCCGTCACAAAATAATAATAATACACCTGTTAAAGTTTAGCTACGTTACGTTATATACACTTTTTTTTTCATTCCATGAACTTGTCAGAAGAAAGCCGTTTATCTGGAACTAACCAACTCACTCAGTATCCCTCCGCACAGTCAGGCTCCGCGCGGTGTCTTACTTTTCCTGGAAATTAGTTATTGTATAACGTAGTGATTCAGTAACTAACTCTGTTACTTTTAGGGGAAAGTAACTAGTAACTAGCCTGACCATCCAGACTACATCATGAACATGTCTAGTCTACCTCGGCTCAATCCAGGGGGCGGGATGAAGGCTGTCTTTCAAACTGCCTCTGCACCAATAGGGTAGCGCTACGACCAATCAGAGCAAAGAGCAGGATGATGTTAGCCTGACAAGCCAATTAAAATGTATGTCGTCATGGCGTTAAGCCGCCCAACGACTCTCTAAACAGATAGAGCGCTGTGTGCCATCAGTGTGTGAATGGGTGAATGTGATGTACTGTAAAGCGCTTTGGGTATCGTTCAGGTATAGTAAAGCGCTATATAAATACAGACCATTTACCATTTGCCATTGGTCAACACAAACGGTGTTCGAGACTCAAAAAGTTCCTATGGCTCGTTTCTAGACCCACCTACGGAGCAAATGTGTTTGCTGCTGCTAGGGTGCAGCTAGATTTCTCTAACTAGAAACTATAACTAATTAACTTTTAACGAGGAGAGGATCAGTTTCTTACCCGCAGTCGGGCGCGGGGCACCAGCGGCAGTCGGGGTCGGCGGCGAGGCAGCGGCGCAGCAGGAACTCCTCGTACTTGTCCAGCAGCGCGGCGTCGTCCAGGATGTCGGCCACCTGGCGCGGCGCCAGGCGCTCGCTGCACTCGGGGCAGCTGAGCTGCACGCGGCTCTCCGTGATCTCGATGCGCAGGTACTGACGCAGGCAGCAGAGGCAGGAGCGGTGGCTGCAGCCCAGCAGCAGGGGCAGCTGCTCCGCCGGCTGGGGCACCAGGCACAACGGGCACTCCAGCAGCTCGCACCCGGGCGACGCCGGGCGTGAAGACACCGGCTGATTGGACGGGGAGCCGGCGGCGGCGGCGGCGGCGTCCTCGGGCGTCGTAACAGCAGCGGCGGCGGCGGTGGTGGTGGTGGTTGTTGTTGTTGTGGGCGTCGTCGAGGCAGCAGCAGCGACGGGCGTAGAAGGCAGAAGCTGCTGCGTCGTCGTCGTGTGCTGATGTTGTTGGTGATGCAGGTGGTGGGATAGCGGCGTTGCCACGGCAGCAACGGCGGCCACGGCGGCGGCTCCCTTGGGGCCCCTGGTGCCCCGGGTGCCCCCCCCGCCGCCGCCCCGCTTGCTGTGGAAAAGGCTGTGGAAGGAGATGCGGCCCTGGCGTTTGCCCGGCGCGCGGCACTTAGGGTTGGGAACGCCGCTCACCGAGGAGTGAGGCGACTCCGAGTCCTTCTCCGAGCCCATGTTTTATCCCAGAAGAGACAGACACACAACACACAACAACACAACACAACACAACACAGGGACGGGTATTGTTATTGTCCCTTCTGATGTTTCACAGAGGGACAGTGAACTACACACACACAGACACACAAAGGAGGATTTGTCCTGTTGTTGTGAGATCCAAAGTGAAATTAAAACGCTGTTCCGGCTTCTGGCAGAAAGAAACTTCAGTCGTCACGTTCCTTTAACGATAAAACTCAGTTATCAGAGGAAAAACAAAGAGACTGAACTGTGAGCTGAAGAAAAAAGAGGAAGAAGAGGAAGGAAGGAGAAATCCTCCTCAGCTCCTCAAGTTTCTCTCAAACCTGTCGCCCCCGACGGTTCATCAGAGCAGAAGGAAACACTTCGTCATTTCGTCGTTTCATGTCTCAACCATAAAGGCAGAAGGACAATTTGCCCCCAAAAAAATGTTGAACTATCCCTTTAAAAAAAAAGAAAAAGAAGAATAAGGAGAGTAAATCCTCGGTCTGATGTCGTCGTAGTAATAATCCCTCGGTCGGTTTGGGATGTAATCGTCTCCAGCTGTGGTCAGAGCCTCTTCCTCTTCCTCCTCGTCTTCGTCCTCGCTGCTCTTCTTCTTCTTCTTCTTCTTCTTCTTCTAGTTGAACGCCGGTCTCTCTTTTCTGTCAGGAAGGAGAAGGAGAAGAAGAAGAGAGCAGGAAGTCAACACAAAGAGCTCAGTACGACACACACACACACACACACACACACACACACACACACACGCTTCTCTCTTCCTGGGTTTTGATTTCATCGTTAACTCTTGAGGCTCTGAGCTGCTGCTGCACACACACACACACACACACACACACACATATACACACACACATATACACACACACACACACACACATATATACACACACACACATCCACCGGTTACATGTGTGACATCATCGACAGCCACCGACCAATCACGTGGCTGTGTTTAAGGAAGGAGACCGGTCTCTGTCTCTGTCTCTCTCTCTCTGTGTGAGCTCTTCCTCCACTTCACACTGCGCTGCTGCTAGTGCCGTTGCCGTGGCGACGCTCACTATGGGCGAGCGTCACCACTGCACACACACACGCACACGCACACACACAAACACACACACATATACACACACACACATACAGAGAAAAAAAAGACACAAATGCACACACGCACACTGAAAGCAGACATGAGAAGACGCTCGTTTCGTACAGACACATTCACACACTCATGTGCACATGATTTAGTACACACACACAGTACACACACACACACACACACACACACACACACACACACACACGCTGTCAAATCAATCAATGAATTAAAATATAGAAACACAGAGAAACACACACACACACACACACAGCAGACATGAAGACACACAAGTGCACACAGGTATAAGTGTATAATTATCTATAAAGTATAAACACACACACTGTCAGATGAAACACACACACACACACACACACACACACACACACAGACACATGTGCAGCAGTGAAAGAGAACACACACACTTGGTGAAAGTCATCAGCCACCCACACACACACACACACACACACACACACACACACACACGATGTTGAAAATGATAATTCTGTTTCTACCAACAAAACACACAGTTGAGTAGAAACTGGTACATGAACACACACACACACACACCGACGTTACACACTAAAGTGCAAAGTGATAATTATGCGCGCACACACACACACACACACACACACACAGTTGAGCAGAAACCTGTACACACTGCACAAACAGACACACAAACACACACAGATGTGCATGTTAATGACACCCTGAGTCTCTTCTACAACAACAGGCTGCGTTAACTCGTGTGTGTGTGTGTAAGAGACTAACACCAACTCCTGTGTGTTGTTAAAGGGATAGTTCAACATTTGGTGCAAATTGGCCCATTGCCATAATCCCTATAGTCATAGCAGTAGGTTTGTTACCTTTAATTGTCGGTGCAAGCTATTTTTAGAACAGTGGAGCAGAGCCGTGAGCTGCTCAGAGCTACGCTACGGAGGCTCATTATGGGATTTCTTGGTTTCCCTCATCATCAAACTCATTAAATACACAATCCAACAACTCCACAACGCTCTGGTGGACAAGTTGTGAGCTGCACATTCACCACGCTATGAGATAATAACACAACGTTACCACACAGAGTTGTTTTAGAGGGAAATACAGAGACTGATGATGAAAAACTGTCCCTGAAGGCAACGTGCATCAGTGGTTTTGCATGAATTTACCATGAATTTAGTTATTATTATGTATGTAATGTAACCCCCTTTGTGTCTTTGTTGTTGTGTTGAATTGTATTGTTTTGCACAATTGTTAATAAAGTTTTGCTATAAAAAAAAGAGGAGGAGGAGATTTAAACTGAAGAAACAACATGACAGAGAGAGAGCAGCAATAATCTGATGTTTAAGTTTAAAGAAAGAACAAATAACTTTTCAGGCTCATGTTGTTTCTGAGCTGCTGCTGCTGCGTTCAATGTCTGCGTGTAAAACCCAGATGTAATAACAGAGCCAGAACAAGTAAATAACAGGCATCAAATCACCTGAGAGTTCACGGGGTTCCTGTCAGTCAGCTAACTTCTCTCTGTAACCCTTTCATTCACAGGCCATAAGTTACGTTAGATAATGTCAAGAAATAGCCGAGTACTAACGGTCAATTTCATAGTAGCCTAATGTTGAGAAATATCGGCAAGAAATAACACTTGATTGCGAAATAAGCCCAGAAATAACGGTCACTTGCAGAACTTGGCCTTTCCCAAAGAATCGCATGACAAGCATTTACTTTTGCCTTTAAGAAAAAAAAAATGACATTACTATGAAATCGGCTGTTATTTCTGCCATTTCTTGACATTTCAACACAGCTAGTTAGGCTATTTCTTGACATTATCACGTGATTAACGGCCTGTAAATTAAAGGGTAAACTAATTTAACACAGTTCGTTTTAAAAAAAAAACTGTTTCTACTTGATTTTCTCCGTGTTTAACCTCTGCAGGGTCCAACCAGAGCGATTGATATACCGCATTGAGAAAAAAAAAAGTTTTTTCACAGACTTCTGGAACTAAAGTCATAGTTTTATGGGAGAATAAAGTGGAGATTTTATGAGAAAAAAGCAGCGCTTGGTTCTTTCTGCGGAAACAGCTACTAGATGCATTCTTGCATGTTCTTTCCAAAGACCTGAAACTGACGACAACGGTGCTGATGAACCAAAAGATTAACTAGGCTATCTCCTGTTTGTGAAACACGTCCCTCATTTAACAACTTCCCTCTTATCTTCTAAAACAACAGGTTTAAATATTATGACTTTTTTTCCTCGTAAAACTGTGACTTTATTCTCGAAGTTTGTGATTTTTTTTCTCAATGTGGCCCTAATACTCTGTCATAACGTGGAAAATGATTGTTATATTTTCATAATTAACCACCGTCAGCAACAGTTAGCAAGCAGTTTTCTTTCCTGACTAGGGATGTCACGATTATACATTTTCTTGGTACGATTACTGTCAGAGAAATAATCACGGTGTTACGATTATCAAGATTATTACTGTATGCATTAATTAATTTCACAACACTATGAATGTGTAAAATAAAACACAGTCGAAATATATTTACATTACTCATTGTTTACACAAAACATTTCAAGTATCTATTAATATATGACCAATTATTAATCCCCAGAGGAAGTGTTTGAAATATTCAGGTCATAAATTGTCATCTAAACCAAATGTTTGCGTTTGTTTTAATCGTTTTTTGTTTTGTTTTGCTTTTTTTTAAATTAAAAATGACACACTAACATTTAAATTCCTATAAATTCAATGTTACGTTGGTTAAATGGACCAGTATCTGTGCATTTACTTTTATTCTTGCACACATCTGCCGATAAGGTTCCAACATAACATTTTTGTGAAAGTAACGGTAATTAGGAATCTTTACGATTAAATTATTGTGGCGTTTAATACCACGATTAATTGTGAAAACAAGTAATCGTGACATCCCTATTTCTGACACCATGGTAACTGCTGTGATGTGACGTAAGGGAATGTGGTTGTCTTGTCTCTGATGAGCACAGAAGTGTTTATTTTTAATTTAAGTTGTTGTTTTTTAAAGGTGCAGGATGCAGGCGAGTCGTCCAGACCTCGTCCTCAGGTCGGTGGCTGCTGGTCTGGGGCTTCACCACCGGCCCAGTGGAGGAACCAGCTCCACTAAACCTGCTCCAATAACATTTTATGGTGAGTTTCTGCAACTGGTCCCAGAACCAGAACCAGAACCAGAGGGAAACCAGCGGATCAGAGGAGGGAAACTCCTCCGTACTGTGATCGATCTGGACCTGGTGCCGAAGAAGGAAGCTCCAGTTAAAAGACACCGGGCATCAGCCTGTTGCAGCAGCTCTGTGTGAGTTCGTTTTGGCAAATTTTCCCATCGCCATAATCCCTATAGTCATAGCAGTAGGTTTGTTACCTTTAATTGTCGGTGCAAGCTGTTTTTAGAACGGCGGAGCAGAGCCGTGAGCTGCTCAGAGCTACGCTATATACAAAGGCTCATTATGGGATTTCTTGGTTTCCAACTCATCAAACTCATCAAATACACAATCCAACAACTCCACAACGCTCTGGTGGACAAGTTGTGAGCTGCACATTCACCACGCTATGAGATAATAACACAACGTTACCACACAGAGTTGTTTTAGAGGGAAATGCAGAGACTGCTTGATGAAAAACTGTCCCTGAAGGCAACATCATGCAAAAGTCTGGGCACCCCTGGTCAAAATGTATGTTAATGTGACACGCTAGTGAGGCAAGTGGAAAATGAAATGATCTCCAAAAGACATAAAGTTCAGATGACACATTTTCTTTACATTTTAAACAATATAAATATATTTATTTTCATCTTTTACCACATCTTTGGAAACTATCACAGTGTGTAAATAGTAAATATCTTGTCTGATACCTTGGTCAAAGTTATTTGAGAGCTCAAGTCTCCTGAGTTTCCCGTTCTTCTGCAGGCTGCTGCTTTGTTTCTCCTTTTTCACTTTGAAACTGTAGAAAACTAAAATAATACACTGATATAGATTAAAATATTGAAAAAAAGTGTTTCATGTTTAACTTTATGTCTTTTGGAGATCATTTAATCTTCTACTTGATGAACTCTTCACATGAACAGAAAGATTTTGACCAGCGGAGCCCAAACTTTTGCATGACACTGTATTTAATTTACAAAGAGAGGGGACAACATCTGACAGTGATATTCTCAGTTATCAGGATGTACCCATCACACACACACACACACACACACACACACACACACACACACACACACACACACACACACACACACACACACACACACACCTCATCAAACCAACATGTGTGTGCGTGCGTGTAGAACTGAGCCTGAGCAGCAGTGAAGTAGGAGGACAAGTGCAGAACAAAATGTGTGTGTGTGTGTGTGTGTGAGCGTGTTCATAACAAATCGAGTCCAGATTGTGAAATTCTCAGGCTGCTCAGACCCATCTGCCAAACACACACACACACACACACACACACACACACACACACACACACACACACACACACACACGCACACACACGCACACACACACACACACACACACACACACACGCACTCTCTAAACAAACAAATGTTTTTCTTTGCGGTCGATTCGTCCAGAAAACAAAACGTTTCTCTGGAGAAACTCGGATGTCAAAACGTCCGTGACGGTGTGTTTGTGTTGGTTCACACGCTAACACACAACACAAACACACATTAACACACATTAACACACATTAACACGCACACAGAGCTGGACCGACAGGACACAGAGGTCGTCTCTCTCTCTGTCTCTCTCTGTCTCTCCACCTCGGACAAAGAAAAGTGCAGTTGTGTTATTGTTGCCATGTGGACCAGGTGACTGTAGTTAACTCTGATGATCAGTCTGATGTGATGGAAAAACACCGGCTTCTCTCTCTCTCTTTGTGTGTTTCCCACGACACAAACACACTCGGTCCGTCTGTTTAAAGGTATAATATGTAGGAATTACTCCCATCTAGCGTTGTGGTTGTAGTCAACACACAATCAGAGTGACCTGAAGATGTAAATGTTTGTATTATTATTATGAGTTTGTCTAAATGTATCACAGAAATGAGTTAAACATTTTTTATTCATCTGTTATTGTAACTTTAAAAAAAAAAGAATATCAGAAACATTGAATGAATTTAAAGCTGTTTTAAGTATTTTGAGGAATTGTGTTAAACTAAATGTAAAAGAGATGAAAATGAACAGAAACATGAAGTAAAAATGAGAAAACCCAAACACTTTCTTTCTTTAAAAGTATATTGTGTAGGAATTCCTCCCATCTAGCGTTGTGGTTGTATATCACAAGCAACTCAGTCGTATTTTTCATGCTGCATTCACCTGAAATTGGGCAGACGGGAGACGGACGACAGCCGCTGCAGGTAACGGCATAAACAAGCCTCGATGTAAACAAGTGGTCGGTCAGCACGAGGCAAAACAATACACGTGACGATATGTTGTCATGGTGATGTGGTATTGTTTTACCGTCTTTCTCTGGACTTCATACGGACTTCTGGACGCTCATATGACAAACTACAAAAATGGGGGAAATAAAGTAGATAAAACAGCACGCAGACAAAAATAAAAATAAAATAAATAAAATAAAAAATAAAAATACAACATACAAAAAAACAAACAACAAAAAACACCAACAACAAGAAAACAAAATAAAAATAAATTATAATAATAAGAAACAATAAGAAAGCAATTTATAAGACCACAGTTTACCTAGATACATCTTTCATTTACTAAGAGTAGTACTAGTAGTACTAGTAGTACTAGAGTCATTCAATCATCATCTCTCGACTTCTGTGACTGACAGAGTACTCGACCCCCGTACTTGAGTAAGAGTACAAATACTACTGGTCAAAATTTACTCTGTTACAAGTAGAAGTCGACATGTTACTCGAGTAAGAGTAAAAAAGTACTTGCTTTTAAAGGTACTTAAGGATCCAAAAGTACATGTTTTTAAATGTACTTTAAGTCAAAGTCAGAGTCAGAGTAAATGTCTTATTGTTCACATCAATGAATGACTCTAATAGTTTGTAAATGAATGTAAGGAGCTTTTAACTCTTGTTAGTGAGAATGAACTCTTTGAAAGCAGCTGCACTGATGTGCTGCTTTTAGGGGTTAGGGTTTCCTTCACAGACAAACACAGCTTGTGTCCAATAGGAGTTTAGAAAAAGACCTGAAAGTAACCAGTACTTTTCAGCCGAACTACAAATTAACTCCAGTAAAAGTAAAAAATATTTGTCTTGGAAATGTATTCAAGTAAGAAAAGGAACACTTCACTTTGATGTTGATGGGGGGGATTACTGGTTAATGAAAAACAGACTTTTGAACCAAATAAGAAGTTACACAATGTCCCTTTAAGGCCCGACACGCCCATCAAGTTTGACTTTTCATCTTCTCTTGACGGTCCACAGAGCATGACTCAGGAGACGAGCATCGACAGAAGAAGGAGAAGAGGGACACCATTCATCTGTAAACTTCTGCTCCTCCAGGGTCTCTGACCTCCCAAGGCATGATGGGATATCGTGCTGCTGTGGGCGTCTTGTTTAAATGGCGCTAACGAAGGCTTAACACTGTTTGTCACAGGTGCGACCTTTATCTTTGACCTTTATCAAAACAAAGTGCAGCTCCTCCTGGGATTTGAATCCTGCACAACTGTGATTTCAAGTAACCGTGAAGCTTTAACGCACAACAAGCTGATTTATTTTCCTTTTTTTTCCTCTTTCAGTGAACAACGAGGCCGAAAAGCTGCGATAGAAATAAAAGTCCTGCATCCTGCATCAAAGTCAAGTTGTATATACATTTTTATTACATTTTACATTGCTATCTATCTATCTATCTATCTATCTATCTATCTATCTATCTATCTATCTATCTATCTATCTATCTATCTATCTATCTATCTATCTATCTATCTATCTATCTATCTATCTATCTATCTATCTATCTATCTATCTATCTATGTATTATCGTTTTTTATTTAGCCTTCTTTGTTTTGATGCTAATGCAGCATTACACTGCAAAAACTCAAGTATCTTAGCAAGAATATTTGTCTTATTTCTAGTCAAAATGTCATTTCTAGTCAAAACAAATCTCATTCTACTTTAAATAAGACTCATCATATTAAAAGTAGCTTGTTTTTAGACACTTTTTACTTCTTTCAAGCTGATTTTCACTTGGAATAAGTAGAAAAAATCTGATAGTGGAGCAAGTTTTTCTTCCTTATTACAAGCACAAAAAACTTACTTTCACTGGCAGATTTTTCTACTTATTTCAAGTGAAAATTAGTTTGAAACAAGTGAAAATGATGTAAAAACAAGTACATTTTTTAGGTGATGAGTCTTATTTTAAGTGGAAAGAGATTAGTTTTGACTAGAAATGAGACATTTGGACAAGAAATAAGACAAAAATTATTGGAAAGATGTTGAGTTTTTACAGTGTACTATGAGTATTAGTCAGGGTCTTACGCAGAATAAATCAGTCATACAAAGATTAGACTACTGGGGTTTTTTATGGGCCCCACTGGGCGCTGGGCCCCTAGAATTATCATCACCTTTCTCCCCTATACAACGGCCCTGACCTACCTACCTATTCACCTTGCTTTGTCATTACATTTACGTAAAGCTGCACATGGTCGACTCGTCTGTTCAGGAAGCTGAGGATGGCGATTTCTACAACACTCAGAGATGACGATGTGAAAAGATGAATTATTATTAGTCTAGTTCACTTACAGTAATCTAATACTGTCTGTTAGGTCCCTTTCACACCAGAGCTGTTAGGTCCGCTTTAAACGGTCCAGGGTTCGTTTACTGGGATTATAGTCCGCTTCGTTTGGGCAGCTGTGAAAGCTCATCTGAACTCTGCAGCGGACAGAACAAGCGAACCCTGAAAACGTGGGTCTCGGTTCGCAGTCGCTCATCGGACCAAATGCATGCAGGACCGAATGTAGAAAGTGTGGCAATACACAGTGCAGCTGTAACGTTAGCAACACAAACACCTCGTAGTCCGTCATCAACCATATTTTCCTTTAATTTTCTCATTGTAAGAGTGAGATGCTTTCTGCCTTTCTGCCACGATTATTTAATAATAAAAAGAACAATTCTGGCGGTAACTGTGGTTCTATGAATGGCGGCCAACCAGCCACATGCGGTGGCGTATATGAAATAAAACAGCTAATTTAAAGTAGAAGTAAGCGATATATTTGTGTTAATATAAGTCTTAAATAGTTGTATCTTCCGACAGCAATCACTTCTATAGAGTGTTTGGTCTGAAACACGGGTCTGTCAGTCACTCTGCTCTGCTCTGAGCCGAGGAGAAAACTTTCCTCGTATCCTACAACCTTTATCCAATGAGGAGAGAGAACGGCATAAAGGGGCAGTCCTCTCTGTGTGTGCAGCCAAGGGATGCGCGTGAATGTGGTGACGTAGGGACGAGGACCAATAGATCCATGACGAGGGCGGGGGCTGCTAACTCCATCTGCTGACAGGAAGTTAGACAAAACCACCGGATCACTGACTTCTGCTTTAACTGCAAATTCGTCCAATCAACGAGCTTCCCTTTTCAACTGTCTGGTGTTATTCAGAAACTTTGGTGCGCTTCAGAAATGAAAGCAGGCGTGAAAGCAGAACTGAAACAAGTGATAAATACAACAATGTTACAACTTTCAGCTCCTCAATGGGCTCTTTGCAGCTCCTTTGTTTCCTGTCTTACATTATTGGACAAACTGATTAATCCAGGTGTGTCTGAGGAGTCACAATGGTCAGTCACACCTGGATTAATCAGTTTGTCCAATAATGTAAGACAGGAAACAAAGGAGCAGCATTAAGTTCAGGAAGTGGAGCTGTGCGTAGAGCCCATTGAACCGAGTCCTTTCGGTCAGGTGTGAAAACGGCCGTAGGGAATAACAGCGTGCTGTAATACACACTGCAGCCTCTAGAGGCCGCTAAGGAGAGGGCTGTGTTCTGCAGGTAACGATACACTGTACGTCTAGCTTATATCTGCACACAGTCGACTAAAGCTCTGGAAACGAGTGTTTATCACAAATTTTTAGACTGAACGGTCGATTAATATTGATTCAAAATAGGGGTGGGCAATATGGCAAAAATATCATATCATGATTTTTTTTAAATGAAGTCACGATTTCGATTTCATCACGATCTTAAATTGAAAAAAGAAAAACAGACAATTTAGGCCAAAGAACCTTTCTGAACAGATTTTAATCTAAATAGTTGAAGTTTTGCCAACATGTGCAAACAACGTAAACATAGTAAAAGGTAAACAACACTCTGATAAAGTGGACTCTTGCAACATAAAAGGTATAGCGTTCAATAAACATGAAAGTAAAATATCAATGAAGACATTACTGTTTGTTTTATTCAACACAGTTATTTTAACAGGATTTTAAGTATCAAAACACTAAATAGCTGATTGAAAAGGGTCAAATAAAAATACAAACTAAAGTAACTGTTGTTATCTCTTTTAGCAAACTTTGCAAATGTCCTTTGTTTGCGCTTTGCAGCATAGAACTGCAGTTTATAGAATGAGCCCCAGACGATCCTACGATCTCTGCACTTTGGCAGATCGTCTACACGCTCTAATCCTTCACGATCTAATATCGCCATATCGCCCACCCCTAATTCAAAACATTAAAAACTAAACTTTATGACTTTATATATTTTTGCACAAACACAAATTGTGACCAAACACTCTATTAAAACCAACACTGAAACATATTTAACAATCTGAGTTCATGCGACAGAGCTGATTCAGCTGGCGTGGGCTTCGCTGCATAATGAGGAACGACTGGACCCACACACACACACACACACACACGCACACACACACACACACAGACACACACACATATAGACACACACACACACACACACATGAGCATGAACATGAACATGGGTAATCAGCTGTGCTACAGGTGTTCAGCTGTTCGAGCTGATTGCTGTTATGCAACAAGATGATTCACTGCGAGCCTGGACACGTCTGCACACACACACACACACACACACACAGACACACACACACACACACACACACACACACACACATTTACTGGCCTGGTTTTAGGTTTAACGTGTAGAAAGCTCAGTCACAGGTGCAGATTTCTGTCTTACCGAGGTCTACGACACCACTTATAAAGACTCCTAGTGTTGAGATGTGACTGACTGATGCAGCGGAGGAAACTGAATCTTATTTATTGACTGAAATGTTGAATAAAGTGACATCACACGGCCTCGGGGCTGAGAGAGTAAAGTCAGCAGTAAATTTACTTGATTACTCTCGGGGACACAGTGACAGTGCAGCAGCCTCCTCCTCCTCCTCCTCCTCCTCCTCTTCCTCTTCCTCCTCTTCTTTGAGCCACATAATCAAATGCACAACGATGACGGCGTTGCGGTGACAGAGGCTAAATGCTGGTTCTGTCTCTGTGCCAAGCGAAGCACATATTTTACTAAACGCCCTGAGGCCGGCGTTTCCTCAGAATCCACTTTGCAAATTCTCAGGAAAAACAGTCGAGCTGCTTTGAACTCGACTCGTCTGACCGCCGCCGCTGCACAGGCAGAGAAATCCTGAAATGCTAAAAAAAAAAGAAAAAAAAGCGTAAAACTACTACTAATAAACTACTTTATTCTTTAAAGGGATAGTTCACCCAAAATTGAAATTTCTCATACTCATTATCTCCTCCCCCTCATGTGGACTAAGGGCTGGGAGAAGTTTCAGAGTCCTCCATGGCTTCTCTGAGTTACAGGGGGTCTCGGCGTAGCAGTGCATGTCCATATAACGGTTGCAAATGGATACCAACTGTCCAAAAAACATCCAAATACCTCCATGCTGCTCGTATGTAATGTCCGTCTTGTATTGAAGCCCCGAAATGCGAAATTGTCCCGAAAAAAATTAAATAAGTCTATATTTCGAGCTTGTTTTGTAGTGGAAGCTTCTTGAAGCTCCTCTTCCCGGTTCGTCAAATTTGGACGAACTGGGAAGAGGAGCTTCTGCTTGAAACATAGACTTATTAAATTTTTTTCGGGACAATTTCGCATTTCAGGGCTTCAATACAAGACAGACATTACAGACGAGCAGCATGGAGGTATTTGGATGTTTTTTGGTGTGTCTTTTTGTTACGAAGACAGTTGGTATCCATTTGCAACCGTCATATGGACATGCACTGCTACGCCGAGACCCCCTGTAACTCAGAGAAGCCACGGAGGACTCTGAAAATTTCAATTTTGGGTGAACTATCCCTTTAAATGGCTGCACTGACACAACGAGAACAACTAAATTAGGTTTATTAGCTTTTTAAATGAGAGGACAATCCTAATCCAGGAGCGTTTCTGTCTCCAGAGTTTGATGAAGTGATGAAGATGTGAGCCGACACCGGGTCGACCAATCAGCCGGTTTCTACCGACTGAAACCCGTTAATCTGAGCGGTGGACTGAACAGGTGGTCCCCCGACTCGACCTGCAGCTCAGTGCATCATGTGGAGCAGCAGAGCCAATTAGAGACGATCAAGCTGAAAGGCCGTTAGTTAGTTTAGTAGAGGCAACAAAGACAAACCTCAGAGCTGCTGCAGTGGAACCATAGTACCTCTCTCTCTTTCTCTCATGTTGCTTTTCTTTTATCTCACACTCAGAGGTTTTATTGTCATTGCAAAAACAAAAATAAAAGGAGAAACAGTTTGGCAGTGAGAGCAAACAAAAACATAAAGATAAAAACTTTAAGTATTTAGTTTTAATTTCATTTAAAGGGGACATATTATGCAAAACTCACTTTTTCATAGCTTTAGTGTGTGTATTAGCCTCCTCACCCCTTAAACGTCAGTTTTGACAACTACGTCAATATTTTGTAAACTGCCATAGTCAGAAAATGTGTCTCTTAACGAGCCGTTTTAATTTCACCCGGTTTATTACATCACAAGCCGGGTGATGTGAATATTCAAGCCCTCGCTCCCATGGTTACCTCAGCTACCAGAGCAAAGGTTCTATCTAAATCAGGGGTGTCAAACATGTGGCCCGTGGGCCAAAACCGGCCCGCCAGAGGCTCAATCCGGCCCGCAGTATGAATTTACCAGATTTAAAAATTACATAGAAGACAGAAGAGGCATTATGCTGTTGAAATTGCATGTATTTTTCTCAAGAAATTTCAGGTTGGTCATAATATGTTTTGTAATAGGATAGTTCTTTAATGTAAACATCTTAATAATGCGCTTCTTTGCACTAAAACAAAGAGAAAAGTTAGAGTTCTTATTATTTATAGGATATTATTTTACCGGTCCGGCCCACTTGAGATCACATTGCACTTCATTTGGCCCCTGAACTGAAATGAGTTTGACACCTCTGATCTAAACCGACCGTTTAGAGCAGGGCTGTGAAACTGGTGTGTAAAGAACCCATCTGTGCTCAATCTTTTGGTTTTTCTGACCAAAGCATGTTACTAACATTACTTTTAGACATCAAGGTACCATGTCAAGAAGCAGAAATGAGCATATGTCCCCTTTAAATAAAGTATAAATGAGTTTTTTTATGAGTAAACGTGGCACAGGCTGTAAATAAAGATGGACGCCGCCTCTGTGACGGTTTGGTTGGTGTTTTAATGATTAATAATAAACAAGCTGAACTTGTTACACTGTTAGATTAGATAAGATTAGATTAGATTAGATAATACTTTATTTATCCCCGAGGGTAAATGAGTTCATGACAGCAACAGCAGCCTTAACAGAAGAAAAGCAAAACAAATTATACAAATAACAAGATACACAATTCATGTTACTTTAAACTTGTATGAGGTAGATAGATAGATAGATAGATAGATAGATAGATAGATAGATAGATAGATAGATAGATAGATAGATAGATAGATAGATAGATAGATAGATAGATAGATAGATAGATAGATAGATAGATAGATAGATAGATAGATAGATTTACTTTATTAATCCCGAAGGAAATACAGGTAGAAATGGAGCTGATTTTTAATCAACCACCTTATAAAAAGTGTGATTTTATCGTTTTTATACATTGAGGTTTGATCAGGTTTTAAAGGTCCAGTGCGTAATATTTGTCAAGGTTTATTGGCTAAATCTGAATAATCTACTACCCATACCATGAATACATTTGTCTAAGTGTATAATCGCTATAAAATAAAATCTGTTTGGTTTTCGTAGCCTTATAATTATTCTTTTATATATACATTTATGCTTTAGAGAGTGTCGCCATCTTGCGCGAATGAGTTAGTAGAGAATAGTGAGAAGTAATAGTGGAAGACGCCATTTCCACACAAGCTTTTTTGTCCTCGGGAGCCACCGTAACTTTGCCAACGGGAGGGGTGCAACCAAAATCTGAACGCTAGATGTCACGGTTTTCCTGGACCTTTAGCATAAAACAGAAGCTTTACTTTTGTTGTTTAAAGTTTAGTTGTTTGGTTTATTATTTAGCATTAGTTCTTAACGAGGTCCGTCACTTTTTTGCGTCCCTGGAAACAACCTTTTTGTTTGGTACATTTGTGTTTTTGCGTGTGTTTTCTGCTGTGATTTGTTCCACAGGAAATACCTAAATAAAAGCCTGTGTGGACATTAAAGGAATAGTTCACCAAAAAATGAAATTCAACCCTCATGCTGATGAATACTCCAGAGTAGTTTTTTATTCCTCAAAGTGCATCTGGAGACCCGGGAGGCCGGTTCCTAGTCCAACCATAACTTTATATGAGAGAAATAGGGCCCGACACAAAAATGTCCATAAAACTACACAAAAACCATTTAATATTCCTCCACACTGCTCGTCCACTGCAATCCAAGTGTCCTGAAGGGAGACAGTCCAGAGTTTACTGGAAACAACCTCATTTAGGACATTTTTACAGCCTCAACAGTCCTGGATTGAATTTGCCTGGTGGGCTCGCTCTCGTGTTCACATGCATGAACGTCAGAGCGCAATCCAGGACTGTTCAGGCTGTAAAAATGTCCTAAATTACGTTGTTTCCAGTAAACTCTGCATGGACTATCTCCCTTCAGGACACTTGGATTGCAGCGGACGAGCAGTGTGGAAGATTACGGTGCGTTCACACCGGACGCGAGTAAAATATTCGCCTCACTCTACTCGCTCGAGTTTGCCCGCTGGAATATTTGTTTTTACTCGCGGAGTTCATATTTTGAACTCGAGCGAATGGGCGAATTTTGCGTTTTCGCTTCATTTGCGTCATTCGCACCGCGCCATTCGCGCCGCCGGCACAAATTTGCGTCCATTCGCATCTGTACTTTGACTTTGTATGTAATCTGGTCGCGCGAAAAATTTGCCTCACGGCGTTACAAGGTTTTTTGAATGTATTTTTTTGGTAAACTATTCCTTTAATAAGAGAAAAAAAAGCAGCACAGCAGTTATTGGAGGTCAACATCTTGTTTTATACTTTGTGTTCACGGCTTCACGGCTCAGTGACCTGTTGACCTGCTGTCATCATCATGACACACGACTGTTCCCAGTAAAACGCGTCCGTCACTCCGTTGTCAGGCAGCGTCCGACCGAAGAGACACACAACGTCCACGTCCACTTTACCAGAGGAGACAGAATGTTCCTTTAAGAGGAGAGAGGTCGAGCAGAGCAGAGCAGAGCGTCCTCGCTGTAGAGGATCTCTGTGCCTCTGTGAGAACATTTGGTTCTGGCGGAGGAAACACAAGAACACACACACACACACACACACACACTAAGTCAAGGCTGCTTCCAGTGAGCAGAAGGAGCGACTGACTCACACACATTCAAATCTCACGACTGCGTAACAACGACACTTCACAGCACAAAAAGGACCGAGAGCCAACTGCAGGGTTCAGATCAGAGCATCTTTTTACATTATTTTTCCTCTTTTTTTATTTATTTATTTTTTTAGTCATTTTTATTAATTAATATGACTCAAAGTGTATTAATGACTATTAATAGTTTTGTTTGGAATTGTTTTTTTTTTTTTGCCGCACCAGAATTTTTTTAAATTATTATTATTATTATTTTTTTACACTTTATTATTTTATTTTACTGCAACTTTATTGCTATCATCATTGTTATTATTCTTTATTCAATTTTTGACATTTATTAATTTATCTTATTCTTTTATTCCTTTCTATCTTTATTTATTTTTATTTTGTCATGTGTGCATCTGATCTGGTTCTGTTCCCCTTTTTGTTTTTGTTTTTATTGTTGTTGTCCTGTTTGTTAGTATTGTCTATCGTTTATCTATCACACTCCCTTGTGCCCTGTATTATTCACTATGTTTTTTGGTTTTTTTTCCTAATGTTTTGAGGAATTAAATAAAATTTTGATCAAAAAACTTCAGGGTTCAGAGCCGAGTCACAGTTTTCTGGGCAACTTCCTCCTCTTCCTCCTCCTCCTCTTCCTCCTCTTCCTCCTCCTCCTCCTCCTCTTCCTCCTCACACCACCACAGAGATTAGAGATATTATTATTAATAACGTTAACGTTTCAGCCCCATCTTATCTCATCATCTCCAAATGTTCACGCCTGAGGCTGAAACACGTCTGTTCACGTCCAACCAGTGTGTCACCATCCTCTCTACTGGAAACTACGGTGGCCCCCGAGGGCTGAACCTGAACGCACCGCAGCTTAAATAAAGTTATGCAAACTAAGCCCATAAACGTCCATAAAACAGAGAGAGAGATAATAAATGAATATATATAAAATAAAACATGCTGTCAAATAAAAAGAGTATTCTCTATTGAACTGGACATTTTATTATGTTTTAAGTTTCATTTTAAATCTTTTAATCTCACACGCACGTTTGCAGATCTCGCAAATCTGTTTCCTTGACTTTGCCTCAGACTTTATTGCTCTGTGACTCACTCCCCTGTATAAACTACAGCTGCATGTCTGCTGTGTGAGATCAATAAAGTTTTATCTCTATCTTTTATCTTTCTCCTCATGGTGGTCATACACACTCTAGCTACAGACAAAACACTTCCCATACTATAAACATACAACTATAAACATCTGGACAAAAGACAAAACACACACTCATTCATCCACAGAGTGTTGGAGCAGAGCCGCGAGCTGCTCAGAGCTACGCTACCGAGGCTCATTATGGGATTTCTCACAAATCCAACAACTCCAAAACGCTCTGGTGGACAAGTTGTGAGCTGCACATTCACCACACTATGAGATAATAACACAACGTTACCACACAGAGTTGTTTTAGAGGGAAATACAGAGACTGTTGATGAAAAACTGTCCCTGAAGGCAACGCGCATCAGCAGGTTTTGCATGAATTTACCTCAAAAACAACTCTTTTGGAGTTGTTGGATTGCGTATTTGATGAGTTTGATGAGGTTCTAAAAACAGCTTGCAACGACAATTAAAGGTAACGAACCTATAGGGATTATGGTGATGGGCCAATTTGCCAAAATGTTGAACTATTCCTTTAAGATGGAGCAGAAAACTCCCAGTGAAACATGTTCTGTGTGTGTGTGTTTTGTCTGTTTGTGTCTTTGTGTGTTTTGTTTTGTTTTAACCTGCAGTGAGTTGAGCCTTCAGGGCCACCGTACAAACACATTATCGTCTTTATTCTCATCTTATCTTAAATATATATTTAATGGAGTATTTTTCCCAGTGAGTTGACACCTTGACCCCCATAAATAAAGTGATTATCTTTAATTGACACTTTGACTCAACGACTCACTAACTAACAAACAAGTGTTTAATAATAATCACAACGAAGCCACAGCGTTCGTCCACTAAGAAAAGTCCCATCGAACACACACACATCTGTTGGAAACATCTGTCTCTCCAGAGAAGAGTTCTTCTAAAGACACAATGTCTGTCTGTTTCTTTTACTTTGAAAAGAAGCCGTGGGCTGTCCACACACACACACACACACACACACACACACACACACACACACACACACACACACAAACACACACCAGAGAGTGAAACTGTGTCACTTTCATCGAGGAAGGAAAGAAAAACCCAACAACACTTACAGTAAAAAGCCGACGAGATGAAACCAGGAGAAGGGTAGGGCAAAAAAAAAAAAAGTAGTTTGTAGACGTGTGAAATATTGACAGTAAAACAACAAACTACAAACTCTTTCCGAGCAGCAGAAAGAGGAACGTCCCACACGGCGCTTTCATTTTTTTGTGTGAGCGAGGTGATTGGATTTTGGCTGGAGGACGACGAGTGGGTGAGTTGATGGAGTGATATCACAGATAATGGAGTCATTATTCTGTGGAAAAACCTCCCTGACAACCACATGTCTGGTTGTCAGGGTGTCCTGCTCTTCCTAGGAATCCAGCTCACAGCGTGTGTGTGTGTGTATGTGCATGTGTGTGTGTGTGTGTGTGTGTGTGTGTGTGTGTGTGTGTGTGTGTGTGTGCATGTGTGTGTGTGTGTGAGCCTCCTTCTAAAACCAGCCAGAAATCTGATCAGATCAGGTTCACTCACACTAAGATTTGTTCTTCCTATGAATGATGATGAAAGATTTTAAATAAGATAAAATACTTAAAACGTGCACGTGCATTGTGCATTGTGTCTATGTGTGTGTGTGTGTGTGTGTGTGTGCTTGTTATTAACTGATGTTTACACACCCCCTTTGCATTGGAAATTGACTGCACAGTCCACAGTTGGCAGGTTTCCACTGCACCACTTAAAGGACAGTGTGTTACAGTGTGTGTGTGTGTGTGTGTGTGTGTGTGTGTGTGTGTGTGTGTGTGTGTTCATTCTTTCCAGTGAATTTCCACAGAAACTTGTCTGTGTGTGTGTGTGTGTGTGTGTGTGTGTGTGTGAATCTCTCCCTGACCCTTTGTCCACGGTTACTGTTGGACAAACAATGGTCACGAAAGGGTTAACTGAACTCCCATTGGAAACCATTGGAAATGAGGCAGATTTAAATTGCTTGTAAGGGAAATTTGAATTAACTTATATATCAGAAAAATGGTGTTCGTGATAGAAGACAGACGTGGCTAAAGAGCGGTTGAACGGGCTTTACATGACTTTTCCGAAAACTGGTGAAAAATCATTGTTTTGGTCACTAGCTAGTAGCTAACAACGCTAGCTAACGTTAGCTACTAGCTAACACTTAATCTCCGCCGATCTCTCGATTTCTCTTCGTAAAACTTCACAAAGTTCAAAAGACATTAGCAACGGTAACGTTAACGTTTGCTAGATGACTTTGAAGGTTAACGTATAGCCTACTATACATAAGTAGCCTATGTTTGTTGATGTCTTGGGTTTGGGGAATGGGATAAGACGTTCCAGATATCGTGAGTCGCTATCGCAGGAACCCCAGGGACATTTTAACCATATTGAAAAGTTAAAAAGTAGTTTTTGCCAAAAAAATTGCTGTCTACCCATCTCGTTTCATACGGTTTCATCCCAGGGTCGTCCAACCTTACTGTGCATTCACACCAAAAGCTTCCAAAGCGCCAAGACGCCGGAAGTCAATTCATTTTCAATGAGAGCCCAGCGACACTGAGCGACCAAAGTGTGGGTGCATGACGTCTGTCCGACTACCCATTTCTCCGACCATACATTTCTTTATTTTTGCGTCCATCAGTCCGACCTCCCACTTCTCCGACTTAAGTAGCCCTAACCCTTAACCTTACCCTAAACCTAACCCTAACACTGTAGAATGGGTAGTCGGAGAAATGAGTCGTCGGACTTTTGGGCAGTCGGACTGACGTATGCTCCCCCCAAAGTGTCACCAGACAAGAAGTTGAGCCTTGGTTAACTTCAGGGTAATAATAAGCTATGACGCGGTTCGGCGGCAACCTGTCAGAATATAGAGACGTCCTTCTGCTCCCCAATGACCAGCGTGATCAAACTTTGACATCGGTCACGTGACGAGCGACCAAAGCGGCTTTGGAAGCTTTTGGTGTGATCCAAGGGGGCAGTTGTTGTTGTGGGTCTGAGAAGTGAAGTCACTTCCTCGTTCAACAAACTGCAATCCCCTCTTCTTCCTCTGGGGGCTGGTGTCAGAAAGCAGCATTCTCCATAGACCCCCATGTTAAAATCGCCGGCTTTACATCCTCAGTAAACATGTTAAAAGCCTGGTGTCACAACGTTTTTTGGTCTCAACCGATAGTTTCTACCCCCGCACACACTCTGAGGGGGGTGAATTTTTTAAAAACTCTACCGTTTTACTGTTATTAGGTTAAAACTCTGACCAATTAGGGCGCAGCAACGTTGAATGACAGGTCCGAGCAGCTCCGTGGACAGCTGCTTCGAGGCCAGTGGGCGGGTTCTCGGCCGGCCAATCCAACATGGCGCTGTTCAGGCCGCCATATTGGAGTCACAAAAACGACTCCCCAAAACCAATGGGTGACGTCACAGATGCTACGTCCATGTTTTTTACAGTCTATGGTGTGAACGCACAGTTAGATCGCTGCGCAACTCGTGACATGGGGAGAAGCGCTCTGATTGGTGGATCAGCAGACCAATCAGAAGGCCAACACAAAGGGTCAAAGTTAATAAGTTGGTAAATCCTTCATGAGGCGTCGTCTGATAAACTGAATAAACACGTACGGTGGTTTGAGGAAAATGTTTAAACGTTACAGAGGAGGTTTTCTGTCTCTACCGCTGACTCTCATTAACACAACTCTCTCTCTCTCTCTCCCACACACACACACACACACACACACACACACACACACACACACACACACACACACACACACACACACACACACACACACACACACACACTCCTGAGTACATCCTTAGTGCAGTGAGAGGTGGAGGTGGAGAGAACCAGGCTGGGAGTGTCTATAATTAGAGGAGCGTTCAGGAGCCGTACTGCTGAGTTGTTGAATGTTTAATGTCGGGCCTGCAGGCAAAACCTCTGAGCCACACACACACACACACACACACACACACACACACACACACACACACACGGTGCACGGAGATGGATGAGCTGTAACTGTAGTAAAGTGGAGGAGGGGGCTCAGGTCTCAGGGAGGAAGCAGCAGCACAAAGCTCCGACTGGGACTCGGACACACGCTCGGTCCATGTGACAGCGGAGCGTGTGATTCCCCACTATTGTCTTGTAACCTGAACCTCCCGTAACGACCCGGGAACCAGAAACCAGACCCTCCTCCTGATGAGGTAATGGTCACGCACATGGACACACACACACACACACACGGACACACAACATCACAGCCTTGGTTAAATCTGCTGGTTTTTCTACTCTGGTTTAAATCACTGATTAGCTATGAACAATAACAAAATATTCTTCTATTATCGTACAGTACACGTTTTGGAAATATCAAAAATACCAACGTTTATCATTTGATACCTTTAAATGTTTCAACAATAAGTTATTTTATCAGGAAACGTTCGAACATTTTATCTCAAATACAAAGATTTGATGATCTTCTGTTTAATTAATGGGCAGTAATATGAATACATTTGGGTTTTGGACTGTTTGGTCAAGACAAATTAATTCATTAATTGATAATGACAATAATCGTTAGTTGGAGCTGTTTTTGTCACTTTTATTAAATAACATTGTAAATTTGCATTAGTATTAATTTGTATTTTCAGGAACAAAGTGAGGAGTTGTGTTAAACCAGATCAGTGGGTTTTAATGGAGGAGATAATGATGACATCATTATAAACAGATGTGGTGTTGTCATCACTGACATCATTGAACTATGTGGAAAAAATGAGATTAAAATTTGGAAAACAGATTTAGTCTAAAAGTTAAATTTACAGACGACCTGCGGTCAGTGAAGTAACCACAGTTTATGTCGTCCACACAGAAAATAATGTGATTGGGTTCCAATGGGATCAATACTGATATTGGAGAAGCTGAATATTATATTTGGATCGACTTTATTACCAACAATTAAATCAAAAATTGTGTTTTATTAAAAATTATAGGCCTATTTGTCATATGAAACTGAACTGGACTCTTCAGCGCTCTCTAGTGGACAAGCTGTGTTTTACTGCTTTGTCAGTGACCCTGAACGCATCGTTAACATTTTTACACAGTGTGGATTCTTCTATTTCTTGTATCAAACAAACATTATTTATGATTTTCTATAAATATACATGAAGTGTAATGTCCACACAGACGGATTTGGAGACTAAAAGTGTTGATGGTTACGTGTCTGTCTACCTGCCCTAAGACAACAGACACTAATTTAATTACCTGTTAGTTTTGACACAACTACATTGAACAGTGTGCTGCTGTGTCACTGTAAACTTCATTGCATGAACAGATATTGATCAAACTCTTTGTGATCAAATCATGACAAAGCAGAATCAGAGTTTGCTGAACTCACTGCATCATCATCATCATCACACCTGAGCTGCAGGTGAGGTGATGTGACGTCACATGATCAGCTGCTTCTCCTCCAAAACAAAACACCAACAACCTCCTCAAATATTAAAATGTCATTATTATCAGTAACAACAACATGAACATGTCCATCACCACAGACACAAGACAACAACTCTCTGACAGGTCTTTATCTACCTGCTCACTGTTTATGTTGCTTTTTTAACAACATATTTCACATTTTAAAACAGAATATTTAATTTATTTTACAGTTCCCAGACCCTCATGCTGCTAAAACCTCCTCCTCCTCCTCCAACCTGACTGAGTGCTGTGACCATAAAACTGAAGTGAAAGCCCAAAATGTTCCTGTCTCTCAGCTCCTCCTCTGACACCACATCCACCGCTGTACAGTCACACTGCTGCTGCTTCCTCTTTAATAATGCACATTCATTCTGGTATGTTATGTTATAATAGGCTAATATTAGTTATCATATTATTATTATTATCATTCTTATAATAATGTGTCCTGACAGTAAAATAACAGCCTGTCCTCGTCAGACCTGCTGCTGGTGACCAGGGAGGGGCAGAGCAGACTGGACACACTCAGCTTTTATTTTAACTCTCTAACATCCTCAGAAAAACCAAACTGGACCTGTTCTGTTCTGGTTTCAGTAGCCTATTATCAGACTGGACCTGCTCCTATAGCTGTCAGTGTCCCAGTCTGACACTATGTATGTGGTCCTATATGGTCTGAGGAGGATCCTCCAGGTTCTGGTTCTGGTTCTGGTTCTGGACTGAGCTGAGCTGAGCTGAGCTGACCTTCCTGTGTTTCTGCTCTGCTACACTGAAAAAAAAACACAAAACAAACTGTTCTATCTGGTTTTATAACAGCCGGGTCTCAGAGCTCCGGGGAGCCGCCCGCCTGTCCAGCCCTGACTTCCCCGGGAACAGCGCAGCAGCAGCGGCTTCAGCCACCGACACTCACCGCGCTCTGGGTCCGGGTTCTGAGGCGCAGGCAGCGGCCGTGGAGCGATGCGACGCTCCGGTCTCTGTGGTGTGGCTCTCTCCGCGGAGCTCCGGCTTCTCTCTGCGGCTCTCTGCTGCTCTGTACCCGCCTGGCAGCTCTCTGTCTGCGGCTCTCTGCTGCTCTGTACCCGCCTGGCAGCTCTCTCTCTGCGGCTCTCTGCTGCTGCTGTATCCGCCTGGCAGCTCTCTGTCTGCGGCCTCTGGTTCTTCCTGCGCCGCGGAGCGAAGCAGCGAAACTCTGACTAATCTCCGCAGCTCTCTTTCTGTCTCTCTCTCTCTGTCTCTCTCTCTCTCGCTCGCCTCGGGCTGCTGCCGCCCTCTGACGTCATGAAGGAAAGCCCCGGCCGGTGACGTCACGCCGTCAAGGCCACGCCGCCCCCCCCCACGCGCCTTTGAACTTGGTGGTTTACAGTAAATGAGGCAACAAACTATACACGGAAGAGGAAGGATATGGGTCAAATAATCCTAGTGAATTTTTGTTTTCATATCCCCCATCTTTATCTTCAATCTATTAAAATGATGTTATATATGTTCTTTTGTCAAGTTGTTAATTTGCTGTGCATGTTTGTAGATTGCCTTGGCTAATAACTTTGTAATTTTAATCATATTCATATTCTGTTTTCAGGGTGACTTTTTAACATCCGTCTGGGGACTACAGATGAAAAACAGCCTCTTGGCTAATTCTGGTGCATTTACAGTGATGTTATTAATGTGCACTGTCCCTGTTTTCAAATAAACTAAACTAAAATAAATAAAAAAATTAAAAAAAAAATAATAATTTAAATTTTCATTACCTGTGAGGCTCTTAAGACAGTTGATGTTTAGTTTTATTTGTTGCAATGCCTCGACGAATCAGAGAATCACATAACTGAGGCTCTAGTCAGCCCATTGAAAAGCTGCTACCCATTCACTTCTAGGCTCAGGTGGCATTGGTGCAATAGACTGTATATTTTATGAAATGCACACTCCTCTTGGACTTTTGTACTTTATTTTTATTTTTTGATTGATTGATTGATTGATTGAAAACTTTATTGAACAACATTAGACGGGTGTTCAAAAGGATTAAAAACACAATAAAGCCCAAAGGCTTATTTCCATTGTGGTCCTATTTGATGGTAGACAGTAGTTACACATGGATTTAAAAACCAGGAAGACAAACACACAACACATGGACTAAAAACATGGGAGAGAGACACTAAGACACATAGACTACAACACTGAAGAAAAAGAACAAGATGAAATAGATAAAACAAGGGATTAGGTCCCAAAGGTTTTTGTACTATTTATATTGTTTGACTTGTGATATGGACCTGTGTCTGAAATAAAGCTTATATATTATTTAGGGGGAAAAAAATAGTTTTCAAATTTTTAGTTTTTTCCTCAAAACGTGTGAAAAAAGTCAATTAATTTTGTTTAAATTCTGCAAATAATTTATAAACTGACTCAACATGAATCAAAGAGCCGGACAAAGGTCACACTAAACAGTCATTTAAGATAAAAGCAACACGAGCAAACACAAAATTAAACATTAAACCTGTTGCTCATTTCACCTCATCAATAATCAGTAATCCAGCCTTGTTTAATATTAACATGAATTTGTTCTAACGGGGTGTGTGTGTGTGTGTGTGTGTAATAACCCATTTCTTCCCCACCAGGCCGGTGGTGTGACGTTTCATTCTTTACTGTCATTTCTGGACTGAAACAAAAGTGAATTCAACTTGTGGTTTAAAGAGAAATTCCTGTTATTAATAGACTTCACTTCCTCAAACAGGATTTCTCTGCATCTGTGTGTGTGTGTGTGTGTGTGTGGCTGTCACATTTACTCTCACAGCATCAAAGGGTCATTTCCTGCTGCTACCGTGTAAAACGAGTTTTATTTATTCATCAGAAATCAGTAGAACAGGTTCAAAATATTAAATAGTATTTATGTGGAGAAGGACAGAAGGATTTTAGTGTTATATTTTATGAAGTGGAAACAAAAGGTGACAATTATTTCTTGTCATTTGCTCACAAGGACATTTTTTTTGTTCTTATGTTTCCTTGTATTGTTTTTATTTATTATTAAATTACCATGATTCATTTTATTGTATTTTTATAACTGTACAGCACTTGGGTCAACTGAGGTTGTCTTGTGTGCTTTATAAATAAACTGTGAATTGACTTGGTGATTCAGCAGATTGAATTATTTTAAGTTTCTAAAGACAATGAAGTATTATATGTATTCAAGGTTAAAGCAGTTATTGTTAGAGTCCAGGGGTTGAATAGTTACAATAGTTATAAACAGGGCCGGTCCCTGACATAAACCCTCTATGTGGTTGTTTAGGGCCACAGCCGTTAGGTGGGGGGCCACATGATCAGAAAGGTACCGGGGTTCATCAAGTCATTTAAACATCCTGAGGTCTGCACGTGCAGCTATGAGCTTTATATGTAATGTGAAGTCAATATTCAGCTTCTTTTATCTCACATTTGAGACATTTGGTGAAAATAGAACGGCAGAATGACAACATTTCTGCTCAAAAAACAATCTTACAAAATGTCATTTTAGACTTGTTTTCTACACGTATCTATTACTGTATTCATATCCTATTTCAAGCACCAAAACAGTTCATTCTCATGACTGAAGGAGTGTTTTCACAAGGGATTGGACATTTTTCAAAAAGCAGACCTCAAATTTTCAGCATTTGGCCTAAATTATTTCTTTCTACAGTGTTCTAGGACAAACTGGCCTCAGTGTGCTTACAGCGGAGGTTCTAATATTTAGACATAAAACACTTGAAGTATCTTAGAAAGATAAATTTAAGAAAATGTGTAAAAGTCGAGAAAATGGCCTCAAAACTCAACACGTCTGTATTCAGTTTTAACCAGTGATTTGGTGTTTACGCTTAGAGTGCAGGGCCACAAACAAAAATCTTGTTTAGGGGGCCACCAAAATCCTAGGGCCGGCCCTGGTTATAAATATGTAACGTTTTAAAAAGGTAAAGTCTGTAATATTTAGGGGTGTCACGATTTCGATTTTTTATCGAAATCGATCGAAATTACGTCACGATCTCGACCATCGAAGTCAAAGAGAGGATCGACGGCCCCTGGATCATGATTTTTGGGGGCATGTTACCTTTATATTGTAAAGAAATTATTTAAATGTGACCATTAGTGCCTAATGTGATACATTATAGAAATTGCATCACTTATATGTATCCCATCTTTTGAAATAAGATTTACTGTACAAAATTTGATGAATAAAACCAATGATCGTAGACTAGACTAGTCTGAAAATAGCATAGGTGTCTGTGCTGTAAGAAAAAGAAAAAAAAAAATCGAGAATCGAATCGAATCGTGACCCTAAAATCGAAAATCAAATCGAATCGAGGATTTGGAGAATCGTGACACCCCTAGTAATATTCATTTCTCAGCAGGAGATCTGGGTGAATAAATAATAAAAATAAATAAATGAATAAAAGCATGACGCAGACAGACGGCGATAATTTAGAAAAGCATCAGATTTATTGGAGGGGAACAAGAGGAGACGGCTCAGATAGAAACGTGCTGACGACAAGAAGCTCCACAGCACAGCGCGGTTTATCCCGAACTTACACCAAGTCTTAATAAGACAAACACCCCCCTCCCCCCCCTCCCTCTCCCTGTCTGACCCCCCCTCCATCTGTCTGTCCAAACACCGAGCTCCTTCTGCAGCGCCGCTCCGTCGCCTCGGTGGAGACTCAACCAGCTGGAAGAGAAGGAGGAGAGAGAGAAGGAGGGAAGAGAAGTTCTGGGTCAATCACAGAAACTAAATAAAACAAAATAAAAATAAAAACATGATGCCAACTCTGTTTCCTCTTCTGTTTGTTTTTTTTTTGGTCGTTTAAAAAGCTGCAAATGTCAAAAAGTGCCGTCCGTCGTCTCACAGTGAAACCAGGTCGGTCGACTCGTCTGCCTCCAGTTTTAAAGTGCAGAGTTTAAAATTCACATTCATTTAAGGACAAATAAATAAAAAAATAAACACATTTACACACAAATGCAACAATAAGTGACAAAATGATAACAATAATAATAATAATGAAAAAGGAACAGGCAGAATATTAAAGCAAATTTAGCATGAAATCGCCTGGTTGTCTGAGCGGCGCCTGCTGGGAATGCTGAACATCTGCCCATGTTTTTCATCACAACCGCCCCGGGAGGAAAGAAAACACATCAGTATTCAGAGGGAGGAGCAGGTAGCGCGGTCGGCATGAGAAACACAAAACACCAGGTGACTGCAGAGCAGGACGGAGGAAGAGAGGAGAGGAGGAAGAGGAGGAAGAGGAGGAAGATAGAGGAAGAGGAGGAAGAGGAGAGGTCAAGGTGGAGCAGAGGATGAAACATCGTCACCAACACCGATGATTAAAGACAGACTGACTGATTTAAAAAATTTCCCAAAGTGACAGGAAATGTGAGTCAAAGAAAAGTGCAGAGCCGAGAGGAAACTCTGAGTTTGACTCCAGCTGCGTCCACACGACTACGATTAATAAGAGTCACTTTCACTCTGTTGTTTTCACTCTGGAGCTTTAGCATCTGGAAACTGAAGTTGGAATTTCTTCATTAGATTCAGTTTCACTCACAGTTTCTACTAAACTCAACTCAGTGCAGTGACTGTAACTATGACTGTCCAACATGACCAGTAGTTCAGAAATCACAGCTTCTATCGTCTGGACACTGAAAACAGAGACGTGATCAAGTCTCAGTCCGTACGTTTACATGCACAGCTCAATCCAGCTCAATCCAGCTGTGCTCAAAATTCGATTTTGGCGTCTAAAGCTGCGGAGTTTACATGTTAAGTGAATGCAAACGAGCGATTGAGCGTTTAATCGCCCAGACGGAAAATCTCGGAGGGCTCGGAGCAACAGCAACGGAGTGTTTTTTCTCTCTGTCTCTCGAGATGAGAAATCCCAACTCTCCGGCCGCCAGTCGCTCGTCGCTCAGCGCTGATTGGCTGCCGTAATCCCGGTGGTGCCGGTGTAAACAGAGACACATGGCAGTGGGCATGACGCCATCAAAGCCAAAATGTGCGTCTGTGCCAAACTGACGAGCGACTGCAGCTGAGCGACGGAGCGGTTTTTTTCGGAGCGATACGAGCAACAGCGACAAAAATAAAAAGGTCCGGTGTGAACGCAGCTTAATCCGACTTCTGTCCTTGTCCCAGTTCACATGCAACTGAGAAAATCTGAAACTGAGGGAACGTGTTCTCCTTCTAAACACCAGGTGGCGATGATGCGTCGTCAGCGGGTTAATACGGCCTCTTCTCCGGTTCACCTGTTAGCCAGGCGGCAGACTGGCATTTTCAAACGACAGCGAGATGGTTAATCATACGGCTTTGTTCATCGCATACGTAATGTGTGCGTTACTTATTGTGCAGATAAGGTGCTCGCCATCTATCTGGGGGCGGGACTAGATCAGCTTTTGCTTCTCCCGCTTTCCCTTTCGCCCATGTGTGTTGTATTATTTGAACTAAGATGAAGTGTGCTGACGATGATTTAAATTGACATGCCCGAAATAAACAAATTGATTGATATCTCTCGTGGTCATGGTGATTTCTAGAGGCTGAAACGCTACAACAGCTTTTGCGACCGGCTTTCTGGGATGTTTTTGTTCCAGGGTCTAACGCCAGCGCGGGGGGGATGTAGAGCATGTGCACATGCGTTGTCCAGTTAAACTCCGATTAAGACGTATACATGTGCCGGAGGAAGTCGAATTCCAATCACATCATCTGGGCGTCTTAATCGGAGTTGGAGAACTCAGATATTAGTCGGACTAACGCGTTTACGTGCACTCAGTTGTCCAGTTAGTCGGATTAAGGCAATAATTTAAAATAAAAGGTATATTTGGGTTCTATGATGTTAGATTAAATTGTAAATTTTATGAATTTCTTATTGTTATTGTAGATGGAGATACATATTTTATTTTCCTCCAGAAATAAATCATTTAATGCAATTTCTCCTTAGTGGCTCTAATGTTTGTATTCATGGACATTTTTGGGGGCTTTTATTTGAGTGGATTGACCAACAGTGGATTGTGGGTTGGATTCAAACCGAGGCAGCTGCTGCCCCTGTGAGGAAGGTATGCAGCAGGATTTTGTTTTTAAATAAAAACGTAGTCGTGTGGACGCGGCCTCATGTGTTAAAAACAAAACTCAACATTTCTCAGTCTAAAATCAAACTTCACATTAAAAAAAAGAAAAGTGCTTCATACATGTGATAAATTACATTCCAGTGCAGGTTTTGTAACGTGCAAGATTTAACATTAAACACGTGTTTCTAAGAATAACATCAGAAAGAGAAAAAGGAAGGAAGGAGGAACAGGAGAAACAAAAAAAAACAAAAAACAAAAAGGAGAAGCGTTGATAGGCTGAGGAAACGATGATGTCACTTCCTGCTTCATTCTAACTGTGATGAGTCTGCAGCTGTTCTGGGATCTGCTGTTCACTGGAAACACATTCACTTCCTCTGCTTCCTACAGACCAGAGGTCAGAGGGGGAGATGATGCAGGAAACCATGACGACGCAGAAAAAACATCTGCTGTTTTGGTTTCCCAATTAGTTTAATCTAATGATGTCATGTTTTTGTTTTGTGTAGTTACTCATTTCTTGACATGTTTCTGTTTTTCTATTGAACTGTGTAGAACTTCAAGAGAGTTCACAGTTTCAGATCAATACATGGTGTTTCTCAAAGTCAACTTAAATCATTGTGATCAATAGGGATGTCACAATTACTTGTTTTCACAATTAATCGCGGTATTAAACGCCACAATTAATTGATCGTAAAGGTTACTAAATACCGTCACTTTCCAAAAAAAGATTATGTTGGAACCGTATTGGTAGATGTGCACCAAAGTAAAGGTAAATGCACAGATACTGGTCCATACGTAACATTGAATTGGTAGGAATTTAAATGCTATAGTCAGTGTCTTTTGTAATAATAAAAAAAAATATTAAAATTAACTTAAACATTTGGTATAGATGACAATTAATGACTTATATATTTCAAACACTTTAATAATTGGTCATATTTTAATAGATACTTTGTGGAAATAATTAGTAATGTAATTATATTTTGACTATATTTGATTTTACACATTAATAGTGTTTGAAATTAATTGATGCATAATAATCATGATAATCGTAACACCGTGATTATTTCTCTGACTGTAATCGTACCAAGACATCCCTAGTGATCAATGAAAAATTTTTAATATTTGTGAATCGAGTTGCTCTAATTAAAACGACACATTTTAGATAATGACTTTGTTATTTCAGCTTCATGCATCATTTTATTTTCCTCTACACTGTCACTGCAAGTTTAGATGGAGAGATGAATATTATATATCCATCACTTTATATCCATCCCTCTGGTTTTCTGACCTTTCATAAAAACAAACTGCACCCAGTGTGAGGACGAGACAGTTTAAAGGTGTACAGAAATGGCCGTTTGTCCTGTTTGTTGCGCCGAGTTGTCACGAGCTGCAACACGAGTTTACCCGAGTAATGAAAACGAATTTGATTGGTCGTTATTGAGCGGGCGGGATATTCAAAGTTTGGGGCGAGACTGAGCTCCGTGTGCGTGTCTCAGACGTTTGAATGACGGATGACAGATCCAATATCAGTGGCTGGTGAATCGTGAGCAGGCTGACGTATAATCCGTGCGCCTGCATTATCCAATGCGAAAAAAAAAATACACACTTTCATCCTGGATTTACTCAAAAATAGAATTTTGCACAAAGTTTGGCCTACACCGTCTGAAAGATGAGTTATTACTAGGGCTGTCAGAGTTAACGCGTTAATCGCGATGAGATTAATTAAAAAAATTAACGCGATTACATTTTTTAATCGTGGTTAATCGCGGCCCATTTTGTCCTCTGTCTGCTGGACTGGAGGACTGGAGTGTGGGACCTCCAGTCCAGTAGGTGGCGGTAAGCCACCTTCAAGTTGGTTGCTACACAAATATACACAGTCTAACATATATCCACAGCTCCATCCATTGATTTTTTGAAGGCTTTGTTGTCAACAAATGCACATGGCCAGGCAGAGGCGTAGCAAAGTAAAGGGCAATTTCCACTGGATGCAATTCGTTTCAATTCTGTGTGAGTTTCATGCATCACGTGTTATGATTAGGTAGGCCTGCTAGGTCTGGTCTAAAAGTTGCTTGTCTAGAGATTATAACACTTTCGAGTGTTGAAAGTCCAAAGCGCCATATATAATATTTTTAATAGAGATTAATCGCGAGTTAACTATGGAAAAAATGCGATTAATCGCGATTAGAAAAATTAATCGTTTGACAGCCCTAGTTATTACACTAATTTTATGACCCAGAGTGGGCTTAAATTCAATTTTCTTTTCTGTACACCTTTAAAAAGTCAAAGTTCGGCTGCAGTTTGAGGAGGAAAAAAAAGAAATAAAAAAAAGGGAAAAGGAGGAAAAGTCATCGATTAAACAAGAGCGACCTTTGTCCACTACGGCAAACAACATGCAACACACGTCAGCGTCTTCAGACACCGGGTTGAGAGCAGCAGCTGTTGGAGGCAGCGTGTGGTGCTTTAGGCTCCGCCCCCTTTTGATTTCACCTCTCTAATAAAGGTCGAAGGTCGAAGCAGCAGCAGCAGTTTTTTGTTTTTTGCTTAATGAGGCGTGAGCTCCTGTTTTTACAACAGGGATCAGAGGCGTGGAAGTGGGTCGAACCTCCTGAAACGTCTTCCACACTCACAGCGCCGTTACATTTTGTTGCCACGTGACAGTCGGTCGACTCTTGTGTAAAGTTCCCGCCGTGAAGGAAGGTCGAGGAGGAAGAAGAGGAGGAAGAGGAGGAGGAGGAGGAGAAGAGAGGTGTTTAAATGAAGAACACGTGGTCTTTACAGGCCGTGGCGCGGGCGGCGGTTTCCGTGGCGGCGGTGAAGGCGGCCACGATGGAGGCGAAGACGACGCTGGGCTTCTGGGCGGCGTCGACGGCGGCGTGCAGCCCCCGCGCCTGGTAGTAGCGCACCAGCGGGACGGTCTGGCGGTGGTACGCGTCCAGACGGGAGCGCAGCGTCGTCTCGTTGTCGTCGCTGCGGCGCATCAGCGGCTCGCCTGTCAGCTGGGAAACACACACACACACACACACACACACACACAGTCAGAGAGAAACACACAGTCAGAGCCATGACATCATCTCAGAGACCAGACTCATCATGTTTTCCTCCATCAGCTCCTTCAAACTTCTAATTTCATTTAATTCATTTTAATTAAATTTCTGCTCCCTCTTCCTTCTTTCATCCTTTGTTCTTATCGTTCCTATTTTTCCTTCTTACTTTCAGAATTATTACTGTTATTAACACTATTATGAGTTATGTTATGTTTGCTTATGTCAAGCTAATGCTATCACAGCTGTTCTTAATACCTGATCCTTAATACCATTTATACTGTTATTATCATTATGACCAATGTTACTACTTACTACTATTCTTTCATTTATTTCTTTATTACTGCAATATTACAATCACCACACTACACTTACACTACACTTACACCTTGTGCACACTGTGTGTATCCATTGCTGTATGTCTGTTATGTTGTTGGTCTTATATCTCACTATAAAAAATCAGTTTGGGGGAAAGTGATTTAATTGTAGAATAATCAAAAGTTAATTTTATTTAGTAATCACTGTTACGTTTTAAAAATGAGGTGCAAAATATAAATCAATAAATGTGCATATATACTACATTATAAATATTGTTTATTTGACCAGTTTGAATTTAATTTAAAATCACATTTTGTTCCTGAAATCCACCTTGAATCCCCCCCGACTGCTGGGATCAGAATAATCCTGTTTTCCCGATCCTACTAAAAAGTTTTGAACGACACAAATTGAGGGTTTGATCCAGATTGATTACATGATCTGAACTAATCTCAGAATCCGTTTCTGGTTTTCAACCCATTTTCAAGATTTGATCCGATCCATTATCCAAAATTCGATCAGATGACTTTTGAACAACTGGTGATCCGAGTCTGAGTTTAAGAAGTTATTTTTTAAAACCTTTTACTTCCAAAACATAATGTTGGAAATTTACTTTTGATTTCACTTTCAAGTTACTTATTACTTAGGTTTTACTTTAGTATTATTATAGCAATAAAACAGCCTCAGTTCCCTAATTAAACAACCTTTGCTCTGTTTTATGCATCGGTTTAATAATTTTCTGAGCTGCGACTTTAAACCTCGACTTTCATCAACCTGTCAAACCTTTTTTATTCCCGTTAATAAAGTCGGCGTTCGACAGTTCTATTTCTTTCTCACATATATTTTATTTATGTATTAATCTTCATTTCTGTCTGATCCTCTTGAACGACGACGCGTTGCTTTAACGTCCAGCTGATTCTGAGTTTAATCATCCAGAACATTTCTCTACACGACACTCGTCCTCCTGCTTCTGTTGCTCTCTCTTTGCTGCTTTTTTTTTTTTTAAGTAGGTGGCTCTTTAGCCTGAAGTGGTTTCTAAGTGGGTTGATCGTCAAACTACTTACGTCATCCTTCATGGGCTCTTTGGGGGGGTTGAACTCCTCGTGGTACGAACGGCCGCTCGGCTGATGGATTAGTCTGGGGAGACGGAGGGATGAAGATGGAGGACGGGACGGGGACAGAGGAGAGAGAGAGGAGGAAGACGAGGAGAGATGAGGAGAGAAAGGAGGAAGAAGAGGAGGAGGAGGAGAGATGAGGAGGAAGAGGAGGAAGAGGAGGACAGATGAGGGTCAGCAGCCACAGTGACTCACTAACTACTTCACCGTCCTCTTCAGATCCCGTCCTGCCCTTGTCCTACTTGGGGCTGCAGCGGCGACAGCAGCCACTTATTGTGTCAAACCAGGACAAACATTTTACAAAAAACAAACCCATACAAAAGGGTTTTTGTATTTTTTTTTTTCTAAAGCGGCTGCGGCGACAACACGTGTTCAGGTGGAGAGAGGTCTGTGAACGCAACACGAGGGGTCAGATTCACAATCAGAGCACGATGGCGGCGGCAGCAGGTGGTAGTTATATAAAAGAAGCTACAGAGACGAGTTATAAAACCTGGAAACGACGAGACAAACGTTATAAAACCGGAGGTGACGCAGTTTTAACGTATTTATTTATCAAATCTCAACTGATCTGTGATATGAATCAATCAGTCCTCTATGTATTCTCTCAATTAATCAATTAATTCTGGTGAATAAACACAGGTGGAGCTCAAACTATTATGTTAATTTAAAAAAAATGTTGTAATATTTTGAGTAGGGATAGTTCCTCTTTGGTTAAACATTTGACATCTCAGCACGATGCAGAATATAAAGAGTCCACTTTTGTTTTGTTAAATTTCAGACACTATGTTTGGCAGTGCCATGTTTATAAAAGCACAAATGTTGAATGTCAGGAGGCTAAATGACAATTTTGTTACATTTGTGTTTGTACTGCAGTGACACTTGTCAGTCACCGATGTGTAAGAAAAACACAAATTTGAGGAATGTTTATTTAAATAACAGACGATATCTGTGGAAAAATAAAAAAAATTTCAAAGTAACTTTATGTGAAATCGATACTTGGTATCAGTGAGTACTAAAATGCAAGTACTCGTACACTACAGGTTTTGGAAAAAAGTGGTATCGGGATTGGGAGTTTTGATTTTGATGATTTTCGGACATAATCATCAAAATGAAAACAAAAACAAAAAAAAAGGTTTGAAATATTTCACTCTGCATGTGATGGATCTAAAAATTAAACTTTCAATGAACTTTTCCAAGAGTTTCATTAGCTACAACTGTAACGTAACGGAACAATGTTAAAAACAGCTGTAAGTAGTGAATAAATAGTTATATACATTTTGATTTAGTGCTATTGAATTATTTAAATAGTCATATATCAGCAATTTTTCTCACTCAGCGGAGACTGATAAACACTGATTGATCGTCTCTCTCTCTCTCACCTGCCACAGATCCGGCGAACCAGCAGAGAGTCGTCGACGGAGAACTCGATCACAGAGTCGAGCTGCTCGCGTCGTTTCTCCAGCAGGTCGTCCAGCTGCAGGAGAAACAAGACGAGAAGAAGGAGATGAAGTCAAAATGTTCTGCAGGATTTTAACTGTAACTGATATGTTCAATAAAACAAGTCAAAATCCTATTTACTTCTACTTAAAGGGATAGTTCAACATTTTGGCAAATTGGCCCATTGCCATAATCCCTATAGTCATAGCAGTAGGTTCGTTACCTTTAAGTGTTGGTGCAAGCTATTTTTAGAACGGCGGAGCAGAGCCGTGAGCTGCTCAGAGCTACGCTACGGAGGCTCATTATGGGATTTCTTGGTTTCCCTCCTCATCAAACTCATCAAATATACACAATCCAACAACTCCACAACACTCTGGTGGACAAGTTGTGACCTGCACATTCACCACGCTATGAGATAATAACACAACGTTACGACACAGAGTTGTTGTAGAGGGAAATTCATGCAAAACCGCTGATGGGCGTTGCCTTCAGGGACAGTTTTTCCATCAAGCAGTCTCTGAATTTCCCTCTAAAACAACTCTGTCTGGTAACGTTGTGTTATTATCTCATAGCGTGGTGAATGTGCAGCTCACAACTTGTCCACCAGAGCGTTGTGGAGTTGTTGGATTGTGTATTTGATGATGACGACATTTGAAAATGTTGAACTATCCCTTTAACAAGATAATTTGCAACAGGTTATTATTCAGTTTGTGCAAAACAAAAACTTGAAGTCTGGATTTTTCCTCTTGATTATGAGCTATGACATTTTGGATTTTTATTCACATTGTAGATGAACTCACTAATTATCTGTTTTCATCCTTAAAAGCTAAAAGGTTTAACTTCATTACACAGTTTGGTCTTATTTATTTATCTCATTAGTGACCATGGTGATTAGCAGCATTGATCTGAGACTAATTATAGATGGAGTTAGATAACTGTGCATGAATCATAATCTGAGACTCCAGTTTTGGTTAAAAAATAAATAAATAAAAATGAAAGCTGTATTTAAGATGCAAAGTGATGCATGAGCAGTTTGTCTCATTACACCATGGCTTCTCTTTTCAGCTGTTACTGTGACCTGAGGAAGTTTAATTCATAGTTCAACAGGATTTAGAGCGTTACAGTGAGCGTTAGCACTGGAACCAGGGGAAACGCAGTGACACGTTTATCTCTATAGACCCCTTCACAGATTGTAAACATCCGGGTGGGCGGGGCTTAGCTGGAGGCAAAACATCTGAAACACCGTAGCTTGTCAACGCTGGTCAGCATGTTTTAACGGACTGTTTTTCAAGAATGGACGAGGAAAAGTCATATTTTAGTGAATATGTTAGTACACCCACCCTCAGAGACCGCGAGTGTTATTTTAAAAAGTTGACTCCAGACCGTCATATGTACCGTAAATTCTCAAATAAAAGCTGAGTCTCAAACAGACACCGGGCCGGGTCTATCTCTATTTTCTGCTACAGTAACTTAGTTCTTGTAAATGTAGTAAGTTGAACCTCAGAAAGCCCACGATCGCCTGTTTGAGCCCTTTCTAAGCTGCTTCAGTCCTGCGACAGTTCTCAAAGACCCGACCTCGGTCAGATCCGCAGGCAAGTGTTGAAGCCTGGACCTGATGCGGCCCCGGGCTCACATCACGAGCATTAACTCTAGACTGGACCGCGGCAAAAAACAAAAAAAAAAAAAAAAAAAAAAAAAAAAAGAAGCCGGTGGTCCACCGACCCGAGCTATTAAATGTTTTCAACCTGAACCCGGTACGTCCGGTCGTGTTGTTCGGTCCGGCCCGTTGAGACCTCGGACTGAGGAGAGAGCCGGGGGCTATAACGTTACAGTCTGTGGGCAGAGTTCACGTTTATTTACAAGAAGTTTAATCAGTGCTTGTAAATGAATGCTGCGCTGGATCAGACTCTTTCCTTCTATTCTTACTCTTTTAAACAGAACCTGTTATATATTTTCCATGTTTGCTGAGCATAACATTTGTTCAAAATGAATTTAAAACCTGTCCCGTACACAGCAGGCGCCTGTCTAAACAGATGCTGGGTCAGTTGTTTTGCCTCCACAGTGACGTAGGCCGCGAAGGGGTCTATAAATGTGAAACGACTCCTTTAAACTTTCTCCTGCGAGCGCTGAGTTTTCCCTGGGCCAGTGAAGGCACCACGCGACCCGACGGCGTCCTCACCATCTCGGCCTGCTTGACCGTCCGGGGGAAGCCGTCCAACAGGAAGCCGTTCCTGCACGGCGGCGTGTCCAGGTTCTTCTCTATGAGCTCCACCACCATCTCATCACTGACCTGCAGCACAACAACAACAACAACAACAACAACACATCGGTCACATGGAGGAGACGGTGTTGTGTTGTTGTGTTCATGGAGGCGAGCGGAGGAAACGGCGACAGACGGACAGACGGAGAGAAAACAGTTCTGAGAAAATCACAATGAGAAATGAGTCACATGCTGAGACGCTGAGGAGGAGAGTTACGCAACAGCTGCACAAACACACACACACACACAATTACTGCACTTACACATAAATACACAACAAGACACACAATTATCTTCATCCCAGGAGACGCAAAACACACAATCACCTGCATGTGCTGTGTTTACACCGAGCCGCTGACATGATGTTGTGTCTCACTTCAGAACCCAAACACAAGTATGTTTGGTAACACTTTGTAATGTAAGTATAAACTATTAAACATTAGTTAAGCATTAATAAATATTGAATTCTTCATTTTAAAGCAGAAGTAAGTGATATATTTGTGTTAATCTAAGTCTTAAATAGTTGTATCTTCCGACAGCAATCACTTCTATAGAGTGTTTGGTCTGAAACACGGGTCTGTCAGTCACTCTGCTCTGCTCTGAGCCCAGGAGAAAACTTTCCTTGTATCCTACAAGTTTTATCCAATGAGGAGAGAGAACGGCATAAAGGGGCAGTCCTCTCTGTGTGTGCAGCCAAGGGATGCGCCTGAATGTGGTGACGTAGGGACGAGGACCAATAGATCCATGACGAGGGCGGGGGCTGCTAACTCCATCTGCTGACAAGACGTTATGGTGCGTTCAAGGCAACTCGTAACTCGTGTTTTTCCGACCTGTGAAGTGGTACCAGTTCGATCTGGTACGAGTTCACAGGTCAGAAGTTACGAGTGGCCGTTATAGTGACTTTCACAGGTAAAACAGGTCGGAGAAACACGAGTGGGTTGCCTGGAACGCTACAAAGTCGTAAGTTGTGACTTGAAGCTGTAATTTACGGTTTCAAAAGCCTGCCTGGAACGCAGCATTAGCCAAAACGACCGGATCGCTTACTTCTGCGTTAACACATGAATACTCATTAGTATGTAGTTTATAAACACAGTTAGTGTTTATCAATGATGAGTAACATGTTATAAATGAAGAATTCAGTATTTATTAATAATAAACTAATGCTTAAAGCAGAAGTAAGTGGTCCGGTCGTTTTCGCTAATGCTGCGTTCCAGGCAGGCTTTTGAAATCGTAAATTACAGCTTCAAGTCACAACTTAGGACTTTGTAGCGTTCCAGGCAACCCACTCGTGTTTCTCCGACCTGTTTTACCAGTGAAAGTCACTATAACGGCCACTCGTAACTTCTGACCTGTGAACTCGTACCAGATCGAACTGGTACCACTTCACAGGTCGGAAAAATACGAGTTTCCTTGAACGCACCATAACAGTCCTCGTCGCTACGTCACCACATTCACGGCGTCCCTTGGCTGCACACACAGCCCTGCATGCCGTTCTCTCTCCTCATTGGATAAAAACTGTAGGATACGATAAATGTTTTCTCCTGGGCTCAGAGCAGAGCAGAGTGACTGACAGACCCGTGTTTCAGACCAAACACTCTATAGAAGTGATTGCTGTCGGAAGATAGAACTATTTAAGACTTATATTAACACAAATATATCACTTACTTCTGCTTTAATAATGTGTACTTATTATAAAACGTTACCATATGTTTTTGTTTTAAAACCTGTCTCCTCTCGTCGTACCTTTGTTTGTTTTTTTTAAATAATAAATCGATGAGAAAAGAAATTTAACGTTTTATATTTCGACCACATCCCCCTGCTCGAGCTCCCCGATATAATTTTTTGCAACCAATCAACTGCAGAGCAGAGAATCTACTCTACTAACTACTACTACTACCTTATTTCTATCTTGTTTGTTTATCATCTATTTTATCTATTCATGCTTTACTCTTGGATGTCTGTATTTTGTTTTTAATGATAATGATGCCAAGCTGGAGCTGCTAAACAATGTTTCATTGTTTTTAACAGTGACAAATAAATTCTTTTCTACTCTATTCAGCTCAGCGACGGTAAACGATGATGCATGTGTATATATTATTTGCTTTTTTATTATATTTTTGCACAGATACTGCATGACACATCTGTTTGTTTCTTTTTTAATGGAAAACTTTATTTATTTTATTTATTTTTTATTATTAAAACAGACATTTTAAATTTCTAGCTTGAACTGCGACTTCAACTTCTAGTGACGATCATGTTGTGTTACCGAGAAGACAATCTACTTCCTGTTTACACCGGCTCGCCCTCTCTCAGTGGAGGTGAACGATGATGCGTGTGTGTGTGTGTGTGTGTGTGTGTTTTCACAGATCGTTTCTGGTGTAGATGAACTGAACATCCAGACGGATCATTTCAGTTAAAAATAATAATAATAAACCTGATAATGTTAAAGCAACAACCTGTTCACACAAAAGACGAAACACAACAACAGGAACAGACATGTCGGCTCTTTTCCTCCTACACAAGTCCATGTGCACAGATTACACAATGCACGGACACACACACACACATCTCGTACAGATCGATCATGTAACGCCTGCAGGGAGAATCTGATTGGTCCCAAATTCATTCTGCTGCTGCTCCACAAACAAACACACAAACAGACAGAGGAACAACGAGTCCAGCAACAGATGGTCCAGCCCCCACAGAGACAGAGACACAGAGAGACAGACAGAGCATCTCAGCATATCCGAGTCGCTCTGGGATTAGATGGAGAAACTAAAATCCACAGACGAACCGTGGAAACGACTCAGAGACGCCGAAACAACCGACTGAAAACTGAAGATTCAGTTCTTTCTCTGTCAAATCAAATGTTGAAGCATTTCTCACTTTTAGTGGCTTTAAAATGTTTGGCACAATAAAAGACCTGTTGTATTTATGTAGTTTTTACTCATTTGCTCTTAGTTTTCTCACTATTTCAGCTCTTTTGTAATTTTTTTAATGTATATATTTTGCACAAACATATCATTTAGAATAGCATGAACAATTATTATGATTGAGATGTGCAAAGGGGAGGTATGAAACCCATAAGGGCTTATATGAAAACCTCACCCATGAGGAACATATTCAAAAAGTAAAGACAAGGAAATAAGGAATAATTAAATGATAAGATGATAAGAAAAAATACGTTTTAAAAAAGGTTAGTGATTATACAGAGAATATAGGGGAAAAAGGAAACATTGTGAATAATGCAAAACAATAATAATAATACATGTGACAATGAGAAGAAAAGCAGCGGATTCAAAAACACAGTAAAATCTAAACCATGTGGGACCACGAGGGGCCGTGGAGTCTACGGAGCCTCAGAGGGGCCAAAAGGACAGAGAAACAAAAACACAGAGATCGTGAGAAGCAGGAACAGATGAGAAACAGAAACGGAAACTTTACCAGTTTTCCGGCGTCCATCGTCGTCTTCAGCCTCTTCCCGAGCTCGGAGCCCGAGGCCACCATCGCCCGCAGCATGTCGCCGGTGGCCAGGTGGCAGACGCAGTACTGCTCGGCGAGGCGGGGGGCCTGAGGTGGGGGAGGAGAGACAGGTTAAACACCATTAAATAATAAGAGCTTTAGTATTTGTATTTTAAAAGGGATAGTTCAACATTTAATCAGATCCTCCTCTCACCATAATCCCTATAGTCATAGCAGTAGGTTCATCGCTTTTAATCATAGTAGGGCTGCAACGAGTGGCATATTTCACTATCCAAATATTCAAAAAGGTAGTTCCGGCTGTATTTACCTCTAAAACAACTCTGTCTCACAATGTTACACGATTATTTCATAGCGTGGTGAACCTACTGCTACTGCTGTGACTATAGGGATTATTATGGTGAGAGGAGAAATTTGACAAAATGTGTGAACTATCCCTTTAAAAGTTAATCTGTTTGCTCAACTTCCTGTTGAAGTGGCAGAACCAGACTCGAGGTGGGCGGAGCTACCTGCCTCCACAGGTGAGGTTAGAGAGAAGAGGGGAAGACCAGTGACTAATTAGACTGTGTCATCATTAGGGATGTCACAATTACTTGTTTTCACAACTAATCGCGGTATTAATCGCTACAATTAATCGATCGCAAAGATTCCTAAATACCGTCACTTTCCAAAAAAAGATTATGTATGAACGTGTCGGCAGATGTGCACCAAAATAAAAGGTGAATGCTCAGATACTGGTCCATTTACCTAATGTAACATTGAACTGGTAGGAGTTTAAATGCTAGAGTGTCATTTGTAATTAAAAAAAAAAAAAGATTAAAATGAACTTAAACATCTGGTATCGGTGACAATTAATGACTTGAATATTTCAAACACTTCCCCTGGGGATTAATAATTGGTCATATTTTTTATAGATATTTAAAATATTTTATAATTAGTAATGTACATTTTAACTATATTTGATTTTACACATTCATAGTGTTGTGAAATTAATTCATGCATAATAATCGGGATAATCGTAATACCGTGATTATTTCTCTGACAATAATCGTACCAAAAAAAAATCTATTATCGTGACATCCCTAGTCATCATAATAATAGTGAAATATCAGCAATTAGTTTTTACTGTGAAGCATCTACTGATAATAATCAAAGCTAATTACAGTAATAACTATTAATGACAGCAGGAGGAGCTTAGAGGTAATGTACAGTCAGACAGGGTTGTTTTCATTTGTCATTTGGCCCCCTAACTTAAAATTTCAGGAGCACAAGTAGAAAATTTGGGGGGCGTAAATCGACTTTCAAAGCAAATATTCAAATTTCCTTTTCATTCATAATGCTCACACACATTGGCCTGACACCTGTGATGACAGATTCCTGATTCTTTCAGTCGTCCCTTTCACATTTCACAGTGTTTAAAAAAAGAAAAGAAAAAAAAACAAGGTAAATGTACTGGTTGCAGACAGAACTGATCCAGGCCGAGGGGCGTTAAGTTTCAACATGTGCAGCTGATCTGAGAGCAGACAACGATGTGTGGAGGTCACAGTCACACCAACAGACCGACACCACTTCACCCACATCTGCGTTTGTGTCGCAACATCCAAAACTGAAATTCCTGGATCATGCAAGTGTGACGCTGGATCATACGTCTTCTCCTCTACTGCTCTTTGAATAAACTGTTCTGTAGTTCTGTCCTGGTTTTCCTTCCTTCCACCTGAGCTTCCTCTGATCCCAGACCAGCTCCTCCTGACATCCTGAATGAGAAAGAGCTCATTGTTCCAGATCTGTGAAACCTTTCCTCTATTTATTAAAAATAGACAAAGTGCATCTGACCTTGTTCAGATCAAACTCCAACAAACATTCAGTTTATATTGAGCCTGGATTAGACTAGATCAGATTAGAGGAGGAGAAGTCTGATCATATCAGACCTGGACTGGATAATAAAAAAATAAAATAAATGACAGACTCACAGTCTTAGACATTGAACCAGGCTTCATCCAAATAAAATATGTTAACAGGTGGACTGTGATGACAGGTTCAAAGACATTTTCAGTTTAACGCATTCTTATTCTCTTTATAAAAAACGCTGAAAACTATGATAATATCACTGTTTTTTCCTCTTATTTAAACCAGATCAAGATGAAAAACTCAGTCAATTCAAACTCAAACAATCCTGACATAAAGATACAGAGTAAAGACAGTGTCAGGTTTGTGGAGACCAGACGGAACCGAGTCTGAACTTCACTTCGGCGTCGTTTATTACAAATAAATTAAATAATAAAAATGTGTTGGAGAGAGAAGAGAATATAAACCCAGAGCAGCTGCTAAACGAGCTAACTGTTTGGTTTAACTATATAAAAACACATGGTAACATCCTTGTTTATGTTTTTTTTTTCTTCTAATATGTCCGGTTTGTTCTGGTGATGCACTTCACCATGTAACTGGAGCCGAGGTGATGAACACATCAACAACCCGCAGGTAAATCCAAGGTAAGGTTACTTAGCATTAGCATTAGCGTTAGCATTAGCCTGTACCATGCGCTTTACACTGTGTTCTGCAGCTAGCGGCTAACAGCGGCTAACCGTTAGCTCCGGGACTTCACCTGAGTCCCCTTCCCGGCCCCGGGCGGGCCCAGCAGGATGGCCCGGATCCCGTCCTGCACGTCGGCTATCGCCTCCTTCAGCTGCGCGCTGGGAGCCATGGTGACTTGGACCGGGACAGAAACTTTAACTTTCACCGAAGTCCGACCGAGCGACCGAGTCCTGCTGCTGACACCGCAGCCGAAAGGACGCAGCCCCGCCCCCTTAACGCACACCACGACCAGGCCCCGCCCCCTCCTTGGAAGACGTGGCTTCTGATTGGCTGTCGCGCGGCTCTGTCAAGGGTTCTGCGCGTTGATTGGATGGAGAAGAGCGTGACGCCACATTGTGTAACATCCGAAGGAGATTTCAATGATCCGTATTATTTGCTACCATGTCAATCCAGAAGACCGCGCTCTTGAACATGGTGATGAACTTTACCATCATTTATGCTTTTTTTTTTATTCACAAACAAAAAATCTTTCAATTTGATCGACAACAACAAAAAAGCAACACATTAGTGAGTCTCTATGAAAAGTTTTGACTGACCCTCTTTTTGTTGTTTTGTTTGCTGTTCTAATTTCTCTATTTTATTTTAATCTTTACCCTTTTTTTTTTACCCTTCTTTGATTTATTTATTTACCTTTTCTTTTAACTACATATTTTTTGATCACCTAATATTATACAATGCTCTGACTCTGTTTTTTTGATTTCGCTGTTCTGCATCAATGTTACGTTGGTTCTGAATATTATACTTATTAATAATAAATAAATTCAAAATGTCAAAATTAAATTATATGTAGAGTCAGCGTGAAAGATGTAAAAGTATTTCTTATGCAGAAAAAGTACAGTACATTATGATCAATCAATGAATGTATGTTTTTGTTTTTTTATTAATAGGAGTAATCAGCAAATTAATATAAGTAAATCTATATTCAATATTGTCCTCTGAAATTTAAAATGTATACGTATACTGTATATTATCATCTTAACAACTTGGCTAACTTTCACATTAATGAAAGAAAATTTACTAAAGTTAAACTAAATAAAGTTTTATCAATTCCTCTGTTCAACCCTCAGACATCAAACTGACCAACAGACGAGAGTCCAGAATATAAATGAATATTGAGGAAGTGAAACACTGAAACAACTTGAGGAAATTCTCACTTTAACTTTAGGGAACAACAGGAGGTTTTTATCTTTAGTTGCGTTTCAAACTCTCTGAAGGTCACACAGCAAAATGCCTGAAGCTGAAGTTCTGCTGTACAGCAACGTCCAGTATGAGAGGGTGACCGGGAGACCCACCAATGGTGAGTGTTATCTTTTTTTTTTGTCTTATTGGTGCAGAATGAAATCAAAGATGTATCCTGAAGGAAGTGAAATGTTCATTTTAAAACCATCTCCTGTCTTCAGAGTGAACTGATGGACCTGACTCACTTCTCTAATATGTAAACTCTAAATACTTCAAGAGTTGTTTCTTTTGTTTGAGATGTGAAACATTTTAACATTCACCTTCTTGAAGGTCTGCATGAGTACACACACACACACACACACACACACACACACACACACACACACACACACACACACACACACACACACACACACACACTCCTTTAAACACCTGTTTGGTTTTATGTTGCAGCGATCACTTCCTCATCAGATGAAACAACTAACTCTGAGGTTCAGATCTTGGAAAGTGAAGCAGCTGCAGAGCTGCCAGGTCAGTAACCAACAGTGTGGAGTCAAGATGAGGCCGTTACCTGATTGATTGATTGATTGATTGATTGATAAAATCATAATTAACATTATTAAATTAATAAAATATATAGCTGAATCAGAGGAACTGGTGTGTGGATAATAACACGTAGGAAAAAAACACATTTTGTGTTGACGCCTTGCAGTCGTGGGAAATGTTGATGTGTGATATTATTTTCATCCGTTCAGCACTATCACTTCCTCTGATTTTCCCATAAACTCAATAAGAAGAAATTATGTTAGTTTGCAGAGATGTTCACAAGTCTTTTTTTGCAAGTCCAAGTCAAGTCTCAAGTCTTTGGTCACGAGTCCGAGTCAAGTCTCAAGTCTTTGAGGGGTGAGACTTCATCAAGTCTCAAGTCTTTGGTCACGAGTCCGAGTCAAGTCTCAAGTCTTTGGTCACGAGTCCGAGTCAAGTCTCAAGTCTTTGGTCACGAGTCCAAGTCAAGTCTCAAGTCTCTAAAAAATAAAAGTCTCCTGTCTCTTCTGGTTGTAATGACCCTTTATCATCTGCTGCTATCCGGTCTACTAAGAATACTGCACAGCTATATCTAGGAGATTCAAAGCATTTACTGTAGAATATTATCACTCCTTTATCTACATTTATACAGTATTGATTAGTCGTTTATTATATGATCACTTTAAACAGGATATTGCAATGCAATATGAAGAAAACACACAATGAAAGCTTTCCTTTAAAGGTGTGCAGAAACGGCCGTTTGTCCTGTTTGTCGCGCCGAGTTGTCACGAGCTGCAACACGAGTTTACCCGAGTAATGAAAACGAATTTGATTGGTCGTTATCGAGCGGGCGGGATATTCAAAGCTTGGGGCGAGCCCGAGCTCCGTGTGTGTGTGCGTGTCTCAGACGTTTGAATGACGGATTACGGATCCAATATCAGTGGCTGATGAATCGTGTACAGGCTGACGTATAATCCGTGCGCCTGCATTATCCAATGCGGAAAAAAAAATACACACTTTTATCCCGGATTTACTCAAAAATAGAATTTTGCACAAAGTTTGGCCTACATCGTCTGAAAGATGAGTTACTACATTAATGTTATGATCCAGAGTGGGCTCAAATTCAGTTTTCTTTTCTGTACACCTTTAAAAGGAAACTGTATTCTGAGTCAAGAAAGAATCAAGGCTGCTCTGCCCCTCTGCACTGGCCTTTTCTCTTTTTTTTTTTGCTTTGTTGAATTCAGAAAACCCAGATGAACAACATGGAAAATGATTTAGGCTGTTAATTATAGGTCATAAGATCTGGATGGTATAGCTCACATCTTTATGTGCAGCAAAACCTTTCTGGAACCGCATGTTTCTGAGAGAAGAACTGGTTGTTATTATTTTTTCTAATTAGCTCCGTCAACTCATGGGGGCGTGTCGACACATGCAGACTTCCATACATAGCCTACATGCCTTCAGTCATATTTCGCAGCAAAAACATAAATAAACAGGAGGATTTAGCCTACAGTAGCCTGATATGTGCCAGTTATGCAGCAGCTAGTCCCCGTGAAGGAAGGTCTGACAACAAACATGTAGGCTACGGACGGTGCCGCTATTTAAAAAAAAAAAAAAAAGGGGGGAAGTTCACAGTCACCTGTCACTCACCTGCAGCTGACTGCGCTGTCAGAGGAGCTCTGCTGTTCCTCTCTCTTTAGACACTGCTGTTTGGCTGCACTCTGTAGGAGTTCAATATGAAGATCTAACCTCCATCTGAGTAACGTTACCGGCCATGTGGCGCTGCTCCGCTAGTGGTGTGTTAACGGCAAAAAAAAAAAAAAAAAAAAAAGAAGATCGTCGGTCGTCCTGTCAGGAGGGAGGCACGAGCCAAAAAAATAATGATTGTTCACGAGTCTCAAAACACGAGTCCGAGTCGAGTCTGAAGTCTTTAGGGCACGAGTCCAAGTCAAGTCTGAAGTCTCTGTGGGTGCGACTTAAGTGCGACTCGAGTTCGAGTCGCAAACTCGAGTCCCCATCTCTGATAGTTTGATTTCAAAGTATCAGGAAGCAGCTGTGCACACACTGATCCAGATGTGACTCTTCCAGATGCAGGTGAGCAGAGCTGAGCAGGAGCCCCCTCCCCACAGTGATTCACCTGTTCACTACACTCACAAACCTTTTCACCACAGCAGCAGCAGCAGCAGCAGCAGCAGCAGCAGCAGCTCAGCTTCCTCTCTGTTCCTCTCTGGTCTCATGAGCTGTGTCTTTGCTGTTGGTCAGTCTCCCAGCAGGGGGCAGCAGAGCTGAAGGGACCAGCACAGGTGAGACGGCGGGACGTGGCCCTCCTGGTCCTCAGTCTTCTCCTGGCAGCTGCCGTCAGCGCTCTGGCTGCTTCCTGTGAGTCTCCACTCTTTTCTCAGAGAGTCAGTGGATGTAGATCTGTCTCAGAGTGAACAGCAGAGTGGAGTTAATGTGGGGGGTCGTTAAGGTTACTAGATTAAATAAGATGGACAACAACTGATTGATTAGCAACCTCTGTCCAGTCAAAAACTGTACACAACACACACATTAAAATCAAACTGGAGATGTCTTCTTCTTTCTTCTCAGTAAATCAAAACGTTCAAACTAAGGACCAGCTCCAAAAGCTGCAGTTTGACCTCGAAGCTCTGAAGAGAAATCTCTCAGGTCAGTTTGTTCACTTTTATTATTCAGACAGGTGAAGACTGATACAGACATGATTTAAAATGTATCACTTTATGTTTCTCATGTGAACAATGAGAAGAAAATAAATAACTTTTTCTACTTCAAATTACCTCTTACATTCTACTGTCCTATTATATAATAAACTGTCACATTGGTCAAGTTTTCCTTTTATAATCAACAGGTTCAGTGAACAGCTGTAGTGTTTTGTTTTGTTTTTTACAACCAAGGGACCATGTTGGCTCTGGCACATTTACATAGATGTGGAATCTGAAATGTTTAATTCCAGTGAACATTTGTAGTGGGGCAGATAAGCTCATATATGGAAGGAATTGTGCGTTTTAATGACTAAAGCATGAAACTTTCAGCATTTCATCTACATACCCCAAGGTTTATTTTCAGACGTGGAACCACTTTGGTGGCTGACCTTTAGGGGTCTTAAGGGGTCTCTTTCCACATTATTCCATTATTCTCCATTGGAAACCTATGGAAATCTGGGAAGTAAATCATTACCAATAAATTTCTTCACCATTGTGTTTAGGAGGGTGTGTAATATCATGTAATAAAATGTTGACATTCAACTCCAGTGGGAAACCCCCTAAAAAACTACTCAAAATCTACCGTAACCAGATTTTGCGAAAATTCCGAAATGTTAAATTTGGCCTAAAGTATCTTGTGAGGGGTCAAACTAGGGGTTTTTCATGATTCTGAGTTGATCACAAACATTAGTTTTACACCCAAAGCATTCCTTGGTGGAAAAAAACAGCCACACCCACTTTTCCTGCTCATCGGAACCCCCCCCACCACCAATAGAATGTATTGCAGAGAAGCCATTCCTTAGCATGGCAGAGGCTGTGTCACATATTACTACTAAATACTCAATAATATAACTTATATTCTAGCCTTTTCTTGTAGGACATTATACAGACCCTCCAGGATTTTGTGATGTCGCTAAATTTATATAAAAAAAATAATAATAAAAATAAGAAAGCAACCTTTTAATTTACATGTAGGCTACCCAATAGTGAGAAGGGTGTGTGTATGTTTCAGTTTTTACTGGTATGTGAAATCTGGTGTGCACCTGATGTCTTTCCTTCTCTCTCACTCCCAATCTGCATAAAACTTAATGTTATATGAAAACAATAACTAGTAATAAAAACATAGACACGCAAAAAAACATGTAATGGAAACATTGTGACCACAGCGGTCTATGACAGTAAATTTGCAGAAAAGTTGCAGTGGCAAGGCCAAAGAATTCATAAATGAATTTGCATTAATAGTTGCAATCATGACATCACAAAATCCTGGAGGGTCTGTATAATGTCCTACAAGAAAAGGCTAGAATATAAGTTATATTATTGAGTATTTAGTAGTAATATGTGACACAGCCTCTGCCATGCTAAGGAATGGCTTCTCTGTAATACATTCTATTGGTGGTGGTGGGGGTTCCGATGAGCAGGAAAAGTGGGTGTGGCTGTTTTTTTCCACCAAGGAATGCTTTGGGTGAAAAACTAATGTTTGTGATCAACTCAGAATCATGAAAAACCCCTAGTTTGACCCCTCACAAGATACTTTAGGCCAAATTTAACATTTCGGAATTTTCGCAAAATCTGGTTACGGTACCCCAATTTTGAGTCGTTTTTTAGGGGGTTTCCCACTGGAGTTGAATGTCAACATTTTATTACTGATATTACACACCCTCCTAAACACAATGGTGAAGAAATGTATTGGTAATGATTTACTTCCCAGATTTCCATAGGTTTCCAATGGAGAATAATGGAATAATGTGGAAAGAGACCCCTTAAGACCCCTAAAGGTCAGCCACCAAAGTGGTTCCAGGTCTGAAATTAAACCTTGGGGTATGTAGATGAAATGCTGAAAGTTTCATGCTTTAGTCATTAAAACGCACAATTATATTGCTTATCTGCCCCACTTTTGGTCTGAAGTGGAACAAACTGATTATAATTACAATAACTATCAGCTTTTAACTGTCAAATTAAACCACAGCTTCATTAGTTTTCAGTAAAGTCGACTACTGATTCTTTTCAGTCCTGAGCTTCTCTCACTCTGCTCTGTTGTTTTAAAGACTTGGAAAATGTAAACACTGAAATTAAAGACAAGCTGCAGTCATGTGATAAAGATCTGGAAAAAAAAGTCTCAAGTAAGTTTGTGTTTTAAAATTGTTTAGTGTCACGTTGAATTTACTCTTCTCAACATTTTTCAGTCATGTATAAATATTTTTCTCCTGATAAGTGAACAAACACTGTTGCACTGACAGATACAGGAAGTTAGAGTGTAGTTACCTGATTGATGCCTTGTTCATCTCCTCCAACAGATGAATCATGTCTGAAGTATGAAGGAGACTGGGAACAACATGGAGGACGGTGCTACAGGTTCTCCTCCATTCATTCATCCTGGACCAAGAGCAGGAGGAGCTGCAGAGATCAGGGAGGAGACCTGGTGAAGATTGACAGCAGAGAGGAGCAGGTAGAAAACACAACTTTATGTTTCATCGTCTCACAACAGAAACATCTGAGCAGAGAGAAAATCACCAAACGTTTCCTCTTCAGACGTTCCTGCAGAACAAAGTTAAAGAAAGACAGAAACATGCTGGTGATTTCTTCTGGATCGGTCTGACGGACTCAGACAGAGAGGGAGACTGGAAGTGGGTGGACGGCTCAACACTGAATAAAAGGTTTGACTCCTTAGTAAGAACATTTTTTTCATTTCCAGGTCAAAGTTTCCTGTTGTTTCTGATCCAGTTCTTTCTGCTCCTCTTCTCTTAGACTGAGTTTCTGGGGCGGACAGCCAGACGACTGGAAAGAGATGGATCCTGATGGAGAGGACTGTGTCATACTGGGAAATTGGTGGGGGGATTATTCCTGCAAAGCACAAAACAGATGGATTTGTGAGAAACAAGCAGAACAAAAAGAACAGCTTCATGTCTGTAATTCAGTTTAGTTTTAATGAACTGTGGTCTGATGAAGTTTGAGTCAAAACGATGGAAGAGCAGAGAAACATTTAAAGGACCACAGCTTGTTAAATTATATTCACTCCCTCATTTAGAGTCTGTAAATAATTCAAATTTCTGACTGGATACAATTTTTTCTCAGCTTCATGACAAGAATAAGTCTTAAAGGGACAACTAGGAGTTTTGGAAAGCGAAGTGTTTTCACACTACATTTCCCATGAGCCTCTGCACGCACGGTGAAATTCTTGGAGACAAGTCGGACTAAAGCGAAAACATTTGCCAAGAATGTTTTGATTGATCAAGAATAAAAGTCGGAGGTTGGAAGACGATCAGATACCGTCGTAGTTCCGACCATAAACGATGCCAACTAGCGATCCGGTGGCGTTATTCCCATGACCCACCGGGCAGCGTCTGGGAAACCGAAACTAGGAAATTCTGGGTGAGCCAACCACTAAATAATAACAAAATAACTACTTGGCCAGGTCTCTCTTGCAAAAGAAATCTTGGATCTCAATCATAGACTGTAAAAAGAATGGACGTAGCGTCCGTGACGTCACCCATTGGTTTTGGGGAGTCGTTTTTGTGACTCCAACATGGCGGCCTGAACAGCGCCATGTTGGATTGGCCGGCCGAGAACCCGCCCACTGGCCTCGAAGCAGCTGTCCACGGAGCTGCTCGGACCTGTCACTCAACGTTTCCACACCCTAATTGGCCAGAATTTTAACCTAATAACAGTAAAACGGCAGAGTTAAAAAAAAATTCACCCCCCTCAGAGTGTGTGCGGGGGTAGAAACTATCGATTGAGACGAAAAAACGTTTTGACACCAGGCTTTTAACATGTTTACTGAGGATGTAAAGTCGGCGATTTTAACATGGGGGTCTATGGAGAATGCTGCTTTCTGACACCAGCCCCCAGAGGAAGAAGAGGGGATTGCAGTTTTTTGAATGCGGAAGTGACTTCACTTCTCAGACCCACAACTGCCCCCTTGATCTCAATGGGACAAACCTGGTTAAATAAAGGTTATAATAATAATAATAATAATAATAATAAAAGACAAAACCATATATTTATCTAAAATGGACCCTTTAACAAGTGGTAATGTAGATTCATCCACATAAATATGAGACTCTTTTATAACCAAATACAAACTCCTCGTTGTCCCTTTGGGCTCTATTTTCGTAAACTAGCGCAGGCGTGGCGGTCTGCCCTGCGCTTCGCCAACGAGGAGTGTCCAGGAGCAGTTTGCAATTTTCCTTCATTGCATGGCGAAGCGCATCCCGCCTACTTCCCTCCCACCGGCGCAAGTGGCATAGAGGGAGGAGAGAAGGCGTGGAGTGGGTTTAACGCAGCCGAGTCAGAACATCACCAATCAAATGAGCTCCTCTCCTCGCCTTTAAATCCGCCGCGCGCGAGGCGGAAGTTTGATTTTACCGTGGAAGAGGGAGGCAATTGACTCACCAAGACCTCACAGGCAGGTTTCCACAGTTCCAGGCACATTTAAATGCAATTAATAATCACAATAACCCCAATTTATTGTAACTATCTGAATCAGCACATACACGTATATCTATACCGATTGTCCCGTCACACTGATGACGGATCAAAGGCTGTCGGCATGCGTAATGGAAACTCAACCTGACTGAATTAACACAGATGAAACCGCTATATTTATTTATTTACTTATTGATTTATTAGCGGGCATCGTCACGCGACCATAACAAATAAAACTGAAAACAAATAAACAATCATCTCTCACAGCAAGTGAGACGGGAGGAAACTGATGTTCTGGTCCGGTCCAAGCTGGCAGTGTCCGAATATATGGTCGCGTGAACAGACCTCACGGGCTGATGATGCAAAAGTAGTCTGGGAGGGAGGAGGTTATGATGTTATCCAGGTTTGCTCTGACATTGAGAGTTGTTGCCCAGTAAAAAAAAAATAAATAAATAAAACACACACACACACCTTTTCCATTAATAAAGACACTCATATTTAGTAACCTATATTTAAACCCGTGTGCACAGATCACAACATAAACAAACAGCTGTGCGTAACGGAGGCATCACGGAGCGTCTCTCTTTTTCTTTTTTCTTTAGAATTTACCTGAGATGGGAGATGTGAATATCTGCTCACTATCTGATGCCGAGGCTGATTGTGGTTTGCTGTGAGAGATGATAGTTTATTTGTTTTCAGTTTTATTTGTTATGGTCGCGTGACGATGCGGCCGCTCGCCCGCTAATAAATCAATAAGTAAATAAATAAATATAGCGGATCATCGCAACGGCACAGTGTGTAGTGTCAACACAGCAGCGACATGCAGTCATCCACCCTCACTGTCCTGCTCTTGGGACGTCCACGGCTGCTTTTTTGTCCCAGTCCCTCCCTGGTTTCATCTGTGTTAATTCAGTCAGGTTGAGTTTCCATTACGCATGCCGACAGCCTTTGATCTGTCATCAGTGTGACGGGACAATCTACCGTATTTCCTCTAATAGAGGCCGAGGCCTTTATTTACTTCAGCTGCCCAGGGGAACCGGCCTGTATTGGAGACCGGCTTATATTTGAGAGAGGCTATTATTTCTTCCTCTGTTTCATGCTGGTGCTCAAATTTGACAGTTACCGTGCTCAGTTTTCATTCTGCCTACAATTAATTATATTTTTTTACACATTACTGTAGCAGGTACCGCAACAGCAGCGATCAGCTGGACAGGATTAGGCTAATAAACGCTGGAGCACAAGTGACCAGTTTTGTCACAGATCGGGTAGCGTCGCAAATCGGGTAGTGACACGCCATGCTGCTAAAGCTCTCTTCGGTCGAGTTGTCAGTGACTGTTTCCTTGAAGCGTGGGTTCATGTGGCACTTCAGATCTAGCTACTGCCATCTGCTGGCACTTGTGGGTTACTGCATCCGTGTTTGGCCGCCTGAGACCAGTGCATCCACAGTGACTGAAATTCAGGTTTTTTCTGTTTGTTTGTTTTTTTCCCATTGACCCGGCCTGTATTTGGGGCCGGCCTTTATTTGTTCGTGTAAACCACGCCCCCGGCCATTATAACAGACCCGGCTATTAAATAGATACCGGCTACTATTAGAGGAAATACGGTATATAGATATACGTGCATGTGCTGATTCAGATAGTTACAATAAATAGGGGTTATTGTGATTATTAATTGCATTTAAATGTGCCTGGAACTATGGAAACCTGCCTGTGAGGTCTTGGTGACGTGTGCGCACTGCGTGCTGGGCAGTCAAATTGCCACTGCACCTGCTGCGCTTCGCCTTGCGCTGACATTAGACCAGGTTGGAGCTGGCGAGCTTTCGGCGCATTCTCGGCGCGGTCTATTGTCAACAAATTGTCACTGCGCCAAGGTGAATCTGTCGACACCTCCCCCTGCTGCGCGACCACTCCCATCTCAGCGCACAGCAGTCTGCCAATTTACCAAATCCGCTGCGCACGTTGTTGCACCGGAGGAAAATACCACTGCACCGGCTGCGCCAGGGTTCGCCTCGCTGCGCCCCCGAGTTGCGCCAGGAAAATAGAGCCCTTTAACTTTAAACGGTTTAAAGAAAGAAAGAAATAGTTTGAATGTTTGTCGATTTATATTCATACTTACACAAGCATTTTAATTTTTGCTTATTGTTTCTGTTTATTTTCATGTCTTTTACGTTTAGTTGAACGCAATTCCTCAAAATACTCAAACCAGCTTTAAATTCATTCAATGTTTCTGATGTTTCTTCATTCATCTGTTATTGTAAAAAAAAAAAGGAAAAAAAAGAAAAGAATGTTTAACTAATTTCTGTGATATATTTAGATAAATTCATAATAAAACATTTACATCTTCACTCTATTGTGTGTTGATTTACAAATGTGTTTGTATTTTTCATGTCAAATGTTATATTGTATAATATTTAGTCACTCAAAGAGGCCACGCCCCCTTATTCTCCATCACTTCAGTCACTAATAAAGTGTTCAACAGGTGAGTTGTAGAAACAGTTTCTGTTCCAGGATGTAAACATGTTTATTTTAACATGGGAGTCTATGGAGACTGACTCACTGTTGGAGACTCACTCTAGTGGTCAGGAGAGGAACTGCAGCTGCTGCTTCTTCACTGTTGATGCTTCATGTTTCAGCCTCAGAGGTTCAAGCTGGGATTTAAGCCAGTACAAAGTAGAGCAGACAACAATATTATTATTTAACACATTGGTATTGAAAAATATTGAATATAACAGCTTCATGTTGAACAAGACTAAGACAAAGTTTGACCATCATGGATGAATCCAGTCCAGAGAGACAAACCTGACAGGTGAAGAAAGTCTGGTTGTCAGTGTTTTGAATGAGTTTATTAAATAAAACCTGAGAGAAATGAGACTGAAGAACAAACAAAACATGAATGTTAACTTTATCATAATTTTATAGATATAAGACATAATATTAGTCTGTATATCCCAATAAATATCACAGATAATATCTAATACTTCTTCAACAAGAGGAGATGCAGTGAATAAAGTTAATCATCTGGTACACCTATGGATGGGCACCTTTCACATCTGAATTGATACAGTACCTGTTTTCGGTACTTTTTGTGCGTGTGTGTGTTAAAGTTATTTTGTCTATAAAAAATAGTCAAAATTCTGAATTTTTAATATTTATTTCTCAACAACATCACAACTCCTCAGCCTTTGAGAGTATTTTATGTTTTAGAAATGGTCAATGATTTTTTAATAATCAAATAGTCATTCAATGAAAAAAAATAAAAAAATAAAAAATAGGTCATGAGACTATCTTGTCTGAAAATATGTACGTTCCCTTGTCATTGTGGCAGGAGAAACATGGAAAGATCAGAAAGTTCTGTGTGAAACTGTGCAAATGAAACTGAGGAGCAGCACAAACACTGCACGGTGCCGACTGTGATGAGAAGCTACCGGAGAATGTTCACGTGAGAGGAGATTTCGAGGTGGTACCGGTACCGATTCTCCGAAACAGTTTTTCAGTCGTTGATTTAAAACAAAGGCGCGCTGTTTTAAATGACAGACGAGAGAGAGAGAGAGAGAGAGTGTGTGCGTTTGTGTATGTGAGAGAGAAACGTGTGTGTGCGTATGAGGTGGTGGTGGGGCTTTCATATTCGCGTCGCGGCAGATCCATATTGGATCCACTCTCGCTGACGCACGTGACGTGAAGATGCGTTCAGGTACCGAAACGTGGTACCGTTTGACTTCATGTGAATCGGTACTCTACTAGAAGGTAGAAAAAATAATTTCATCACTTCCTCTGTTCAACCCTCAGACTATCAACCAACCAACAGACCGGACGTCACTATTGGAGAATATAAATGACTTTGTTGCTGAACATTGAGGAAGTGAAACACTGAAACAACTTGAAGAAATTCACACTTTAACTTTGTGGAACAAGAGGAGGTTTTTTTATCTTTAGTTGTGTTTCAAACTCTCTGAAGGTCACACAGCAAAATGTCTGAAGATGAAGCCCTGTACGGCAACATCCAGCTTCACAGCAGAGCCAGGGGATGCACCAATGGTGAGTCTTTAATTCTAATGTCTTTTCGGTGCAGAATAAACTAAAGAAATGTTCATTTTAACTCTAATATGTAAACTCCAGATACTTCAAGAGTTGTTCCTTGTGTTTGAGATGTGAAACATTTCAATGTGCACCTTCTTGAAGGTCTACATGAGTTCCCTCTCTCACACACAGTAGGGCGGTCAGAACGAACTTCGCTATTCGAAGACAATTCGAATGTTAGTCAAAATGAGAACATTCGAAGGAGGAAACTGATGTTCGAACGTTTGCCTTCCGTAACGAGGCAAATTAACGTAGTGCGTTGTGACGTTCGGAGTAGGTAAACATGTTGATAAAACAAAATGCAGTTGTTGTTGTGCACAAGGTAAAGCTGCAGCTTCAAATATACCAGCAGAGTTTTTTTTAACTGCCCGTTCATTCAGCTGCCACGGTGCGCGCATGTGTCCCCACACTACACGCACACCTTTTTTTTTTTTTTTAAATCAATCGATCCGCGGACCACTAATGTGCCGATCACGGATCAGCTGTGATCTGTTGCACCACTACTCTGTGCCCTCCCTGCAGCCCCCGAGAGGAGGGAGGTTTCCACCGAATCAACAATCCTTTTTTTTTTTTTTTACACCGTAACATATGGTTCACGTCAAGATAACTTCTGTATTTTTGCTATTCAAACTTCCACAGTCCATAGTTCTCTTTGTTTAACACTTCAAGAGACTTTTGGTTAAGTAACCATGGACAGCTCTTATGCAGGATTGTTCTGCTGTGTCATTGTTGCCACCGTCATCGCTGGCAAGATGAGGCCGTTACCTGATCGATAGAAAAATTAGAAATAGAATTAATAAATATATAAATAGATTATTTTATTTATTATAAATAAAGTGTGTTTTATTTTCTGGAATCAGAGGAAGTGTTGTGTAAATATTAACACAAAGTAAAAAACACTCTTTAAAACAAATGTGCATTACGCAGTGTGCAAAGGCACATTAATTAACACACAAGTGTGTGCAGTCATGGTAACACTTGTCAGTGGTGTGATATTATTTTTGTCTGTTCTGCACCATCACTTCCTCTGATTTTCTCAGAAACTCAAAAAGAAGAAATTATCTGTTAGTTTGTTGTTGATTTCAAAGTATCAGGAAGCAGCTGTGCACACACTGATCCAGATGTGACTCTTCCAGATGCAGGTGAGCAGAGCTGAGCAGGAGCCCCCTCCCCACAGTGATTCACCTGTTCACTACACTCACAAACCTTTTCACCACAGCAGCAGCAGCAGCAGCAGCAGCAGCAGCAGCAGCTCAGCTTCCTCTCTGTTCCTCTCTGGTCTCATGAGCTGTGTCTTTGCTGTTGGTCAGTCTCCCAGCAGGGGGCAGCAGAGCTGAAGGGACCAGCACAGGTGAGACGGCGGGACGTGGCCCTCCTGGTCCTCAGTCTTCTCCTGGCAGCTGCCGTCAGCGCTCTGGCTGCTTCCTGTGAGTCTCCACTCTTTTCTCTGTCAATAACAGATGATTCACACGTCAAGTAGCTACAGACAAACAACATCTGCTCTGTGACACCAACAACTCATCTCTCTACAACCTCCATCAAGTCAAACACTGAACAAAACCACTCAAGATCAAACTGGATGTTCAGATGTCTTCTCCTCCTTCTTCTTTCTTCTCAGTAAATCAAAACGTTCAAACTAAGGACCAGCTCCAAAAGCTGCAGTTTGACCTCGAAGCTCTGAAGAGAAATCTCTCAGGTCAGTTTGTTCACTTTTATTATTCAGACAGGTGAAGACTGATACAGACCTGATTTAAAATTAATGTCTTCACGTCTCTTCTTTAGGAGGAATTTGCAACTGCATCATATTGTATAATAAAGTGTGTAATTTTCCTATAGACCGTTTCAGAGAGTATAAACAAATACAGGTGTTACCAAGGATACTAATTAAGGCTCCATTCCATTTAGTGTACCAGAGCGTTTTCTAATGAGCCACACCTGTCTTTGTTTATACTCTCTGAAAGGGTCTATAAATGATTTTACTGGTGTGAACAAACAGCCTCATAGTTTTCAGAAAAGTCGATTTTAAAGGGGACCTATTATGCTCCTTTTTGCACAAACTAAAATAGTTCCTGGGTGTCTTAAAGACATGTCTGTGACGTGCCTCGGTCAAAATACCCCAAAGATCAAACATCAGTGTTTCCCCTACCGTTCTATTGGCGGGGCGGCCCGCCCCGCCTGCACGGGCCCCCGCCCCCCATGAAAAACGGGACATCAAGGAGCCAATCGCGGTCAAAGCGGACCTGTTGGTCTGATCAAACTGTAGAGCGCTCCACCTGAAGCACCCAAGCTGCCCAAGCAACCAAACGGCGCTATTCGCACTCTGCCATCTGATTTTTAAATACCAGCGCTCACGCCGGGTACACACCGGGCGCTTCGCGTATCAGATTCACCGCGGCGTGCACCTCCGCGGCCGGCTCGCGCCCTGCAGCAGTCGTTTTGGCGTCTGGTCTATTTTGTTTAATCATAAAACTGGCGATAAAAGCACCGCTGTTTCACTATTTAACTCATTATCAGCTGCGTCAGCTTTACTTTGAAAGTCCAGTGGATCAGAACGGAGCGTTTGTACGGAGGGAGAGATGAGCTGATCCGCTGCTGTTGACTTTCTCTCTGAGCGTCTCCGCCTACAGTTGTTCTCCTCACCTGCTGAGCGTCAGGAGTTCATTATAGGGATGCACATTTTGAATTTTTTTTCTGACCGATAACCGACGCTCGTTAACCGATTATTAACCGTTAACCGATAAGATTAAGAATCTTGCGGCGCACGGCCAAAAAAAGAAAAAAAAAAAAAAAAATTTTTGTTTCAATTTTTTTTTTTTTTTTTTTTTTTTGCCGCTAAATACACACGTGCGCCGCGACAGCTGATCAGTGCGCTCTGTCTCAGCTGATCAGTGCGCTCTGGAGGTTAGATCGTCCAATGTAGAACTGTTTTTATACAAAGTGCAGCCAAACAGGCTGAAGGAGCAGCAGAGCTCCTCTGACAGCTCCTCCGTGGAGCTGCAGGAGAGCTGCAGGTGAACCGGCTGGAGAGCAGCGACGTCCTCTTTTTTTTTTTTTTTTTTTCCAGCGCCGTTGTTACAGGTGATGCACATCTATGTCCGTAGGCTACATTTATTGTCTGACCTTCCTTCATGGGGGCTGCTGCTGCACATACTGTCAGTCCTCCTGTGTAACTTTTTGCTGCGAAATATGACTGAAGGCACGTGAACTCTGCACGTGTCGACACGCCCCCATGAGTTGACGACAGAAGGAGCTAATAAAATAAATAAATAACCGATAGTATTAATCGGTCAAAGTTCTTGTTATCGGTTAACGGTTAAACATGTGCATCCCTAGTTCATTATATATTAGACTACAGCCTATATCTTATTTTTTATACAGTCAGTCACCACTGAAAGAAGTTGTCCACTCACAGCAGGACAGATGGATAATCGGTAAAGTTAATAATTTCACTTAATGTGGCCATGAATAAATCAATTTTGATGTTTTGCCTGTTATATTTCAGTGTTGCCCAAACGCAAATCTTGAATAAGTCTTTGTTGTCTTTGTACAGAGACAATATGAAATTTGCTTGTAGCCACAGCACCTAAAAAACCCACTATTTTCATACGCACACTCAATAAAACACACACTCGTAGGCCTATTCTATAATTTCGATCAGTAAAATATATGAAAACAATATAAAATACTAGAGGCCAATGTGTGTGTTTGTAGCCTATTTGTGTTTATTTAATCCAAACAGAGCGCGCGAGAGATGAACACACACACCTTCACATACACCCCCCCCCCCGGACTCATCGACCCCCACCCCCCCAAGACAAAACGGCTAGGGGAAACACTGAACATCACAGCATTCTCAAAAACAGGGCTGTGCAAAACGGTCTGTTTCAGTGGCCCCTCCCTTTAAATGCAAATGAACCACTCCCTCAGCATTGCGTTACCATGACGATGTCTACTACTAGTAGATACTGATTTGGCCAAAATGTAGTATGCAAACAAAAGCTAAATCTGCAGTAGGCAAATTGCCAGATCTCCAGTCTGCATCTGACCAGTCTACATTGTGTAATGAAATGTGCCCATGACCTAGTCTCACCCTAACCAAAGATGGTATCGTCTTTGCCATGTAGGCTACTGTAACCATGTAACATGTAATATAAAAATGCAAAAATAAATATATAAAATAAATTAAAAATATATGCAGACTGGTCAGTTCATTGTAAAACAGTTATTTATTGATGTAAATGTGGTGATTTGTGCACATAGACTACAGAGCTCCGCAGCACTGCGCCTCTCCTCTCCTCCTCCTTCTCACAGCTTCACTTTTCATTCAAACTAATTCAACTGCCACAATTGTAAGATTTCATCAATGAGATCAACATTTATCTCCTAAAAAGACTAACCACACGGTGGTAAACGTCTAAAAAACATGCAGGTATGTTTATTAGCGATGGTTTTCTCTACCGCGATGAGCACGGGCGTCTGCCCGGCCGAGGAGGCCTGCAGATGGGCTCTGCCTGTGTGAGGAGCCGCTGCAGCTCCGGAGCTCCGGTGCTCCGTCGGTCCAGCGTTACGTCGGTCCGGCGAACAACGTTGCCCCGGCGGTACGTCGCTTCTCACACAGGTACAGCTTCACTTACATGAAACGTCGGCGTAAACTTCTAAATAAAACTTAGTAAAGTGACGCTACAGCGCTACAACATGCAGGGAAGAAGCAGGAAGTAGACCACTCCGCTCTCTGCTGTGACACCAGGCACAACAGAGCAGCATGGGAGGAGGCGGGGCCGGCTGGAGCAGAGACCTCGGCATGACCATGTAGGGGAGTCCGGCACGCCATGACGTAGACGCGAGCTCATGTCAAAAAAAAGTCAGCGCAACTGAGTGTAACAGGTGTGCAGAGAAATCCAAGAGAAATCCCAATCATCTAGCAGGGTTTACCTCCAAATGCATTAACCTCATGATATGACACTTCCACGGCCTCTAGAACCATTATCCAACATTTTAAACATATAGAAAAGTCTGAAAAGCTGGAAAAGCATAATAGGTCCCCTTTAAGGCCCTGAGCTTCATGGCCGTAGCTACCATTGAGGACACCGAGGTCATGACCTCGGTATTTTTTTCGGCCGAATGAATGAAATTAAAAAAAAAAAAGTGCGGTGAAAGTATTAGGGAGGACAGATGGAAGGTGACTGAGTGACTCCTCTCTTGTCCAAACAACAATTCCGGTAGGCCTATAATGCTATTGTTTATTGACGCCCTCACGTACGCTGGTGTTTGTTTACTGGTCGCCTGAAAAAAGGCGATTCATTCTGAAAAAGCGAGTGACTCAGCGCGTCGCGGAGCCTGCGTGCATGGAGGAGAAGGCTACTGAGTGAGTTGGCTCTAGATAAACTGCTCTTTCCAACCAGTTGTTACACTGTAAAAGTTTCGTACATACAGTACGTGCACTTGAACCGCTGTATTATTTAGGGACGGGTCCTCATGTATGCGGAGAAAACAGCTGTTTAATAGCGTCAATTCAGCGCTGTTTACTGTCTGTGTCCTGCACTATGCACTAGTTGAGCTACAGTAAGTGGGGGAGAGCAGAGACCTCTTTCCTGCAGATAATATACTGAGGGGGCATCTACTGCACTGTCCATTCTTCCATCAACATTATGTGAAAAGCACAGTGACACGATACATTTTATGTTTACAGACAGGGGCGTCTAAGTTTTAAGGACGGGGGGGCTTAGCCCCCAGGAGATGCCAAAGATGTGAGCATATGTGGTGCACGAGCACAAAATTTCACAAACAGCAAAGACTGTGAAATTGTTTCTAAAAAAATTTGGACAGATTTAACAAAGAGCATATGGTGTAAAATCTTTAGGCAACCATTAGTTTTATTTCAGTCTTTTTTATTTATTTATTTAAAGAAAGCTAAGACCTGTGAGATTACTACAGACATGTCTGGAGTACAGTAGAAAATGTAAATTTTTCATCTCTGCCTAGTAAAAAACAAAACAAAACTAAACATTAGAGTAAAATCTACCTTTGAATCATGGGATATCAGGCAAATGAATAAGTAATGTGTAGGCTAACTGTGTAAAAGTAGATGCTAAAAAAAATGAACTTGAGCAATTTTGCAGCTGTTTTACAGTAGGCTATTATCAGAGATGTCCAGGTGGAATTTGACCTTTGGAAAACTAATTATATTTCACTAATAGCCTGTGTCATAATATTCACTCCATCCAAATACAACTGTTTTTGGCTCATTTTGATTTCACCTAGACCTCTTCATATTTTCCCATTCAAAGAAGACCATACAACTGAAATGAAGTTTGACACCAATATTTTACAAATAAAAAATATGCATAGAAATGTGAAATACTACATAGCTAAACAACGTGAATAACCAATTATAACACAAAACAAAATTTGCTTCAAAAAGGAGCAGTCAGATGTATGTTTGTGGTAACTATAAGGAAAAGCAAACAAACTTCCTGGGCCTGTTTCAAAGTGAGGAACACAGCTGACGCTCCAGAAGGAAGTCACCCCAAAAATAGTAGGCTATAGCTATGGTAAAAAAGAGTGCACACTTCACCCTAGAAACCTGTTCATCTTTATGTTAACAACCAGGACCTTCACATTGCATTTCAGACTTTTTTTTCGAGCTGGAATTAAACTTTATAATATAATATTTTTGCTACTCTGTGGCTGCTACGAGTGTGAGGAGCTAGTCTCCTGTTTGTAATAGATGGTGTGTTCTCATCAGAATTCAGTGAAGTTGGGTCTTCTCTGGAATATCATAAAAATGGGATTAATCTAATATGATGTGTGTAGTTTTTATCTGTCAAAGTGCACCAGATTGAAGCCTTTTAATATAAAATTGCCCCAAATTTCTGACAGCCGCCCCCCCGCACACCACGACTAAATGACCTCGGTATTTCAAAAATCCTGGCTACGGCCCTGCTGAGCTTCTCTCACTCTGCTCTGTTATTTTTTAAGACTTAAAGGTGTACAGAAAAGAAAATTGAATTTGAGCCCACTGTGGGTCTTAACATTAGTGTAATAACTCATCTATCAGACGATGTAGGACAAACTTTGTGCAAAATTCTATTTTTGAGTAAATCCGTGATGAAAGTGTGTATTTTAGTGTAGTTTTTTTTTTTCGTATTGGATAATGCAGGCGCACGGATTATACGTCAGCCTGTACACGATTCACTAGCCACTGATATTGGATCCGTAATCCGTCATTCAAACGTCTGAGACACACACACACACACACACGGAGCTCGGGCTCGCCCCAAACTTTGAATATCCCGCCCGCTCGATAACGACCAATCAAATTCATTTTCCTTACTTGGGTAAACTCGTGTTGCAGCTCGTGACAACTCGGCGCGACAAACGGGACAAACGGCCATTTCTGTACACCTTTAAAAATAAAAACATTGAGGGCGGTGCGTGGCGCAGTGGTTAAGGCGGCTGCCCCATGTAGAGGCTACAGTCCTCAACGCAGGCGTCCCCGGTTCGAATCCCGCGTCGGGCAGACCTTTCCTGCATGTCATTCCCCCTCTCTCTGCCTCCCCCTTTCCTGTCTATCTCTACTATGTACTATCAAATACATTTTAAAAAAGCCAAAAAACATACTTAAAGGTTGAATATGTAGAATATTTATTAAAAGCTATATTTAAAAAAAAATAACAATACATCCACAGGGCATTTTGAGGGGTACAGAATGAAAGTATTGCTTTTCCATGAAACATTTTTTTTTAGTCTGAATTAAAGCAGAAGTAAGCGATATTTTTGTGTTAATCTAAGTCTTAAATAGTTGTATCTTCCGACAGCAATCACTTCTATAGAGTGTTTGGTCTGAAACACGGGTCTGTCAGTCACTCTGCTCTGCTCTGAGCCCAGGAGAAAACTTTCCTTGTATCCTACAACCTTTATCCAATGAGGAGAGAGAACGGCATAAAGGGGCAGTCCTCTCTGTGTGTGCAGCCAAGGGATGCGCCTGAATGTGGTGACGTAGGGACGAGGACCAATAGATCCATGACGAGGGCGGGGGCTGCTAACTCCATCGGCTGACAAGACGTTATGGTGCGTTCAAGGCAACTCGTAACTGGTGTTTTTCCGACCTGTGAAGTGGTACCAGTTCGATCTGGTACGAGTTCACGGGTCGGAAGTTACGAGTGGCCGTTATAGTGACTTTCACAGGTAAAACAGGTCGGAGAAACACGAGTGGGTTGCCTGGAACGCTACAAAGTCGTAAGTTGTGACTTGAAGCTGTAATTTACGATTTCAAAAGCCTGCCTGGAACGCAGCATTAGCCAAAACGACCGGATCGCTTACTTCTGCTTTAATATTTTTACATTTTTCGACGGGCTCGACAACTGACTTTCTGTCAACGTTCTGTTTACATTCGTACCTGCCTGTAGCCGACATGTGGCTCAACTCTCCGCTGTTTTCCTGCCTCCTCCCGGTCGTATGCGTTTGTTTCCAACCAAGCCTTTTTAATAATCAATCGGTGGATCAATGGATTATCATATACTTGTTAGGATGGGTGTATTTGTGTAGTCTTATCTGTCATAAACACGTTTACTGTCACGGACTCCAGTGCCACCGAGCTCCTTTTTTTTTTTTTTTTTCCAACTTGACGAGAGCAGTGACAGTGGAGGCTCTGAGCGCAGGTTTGGTTTTCAGCAGAGAGTCTCCACTCTCCCTGTAACACGCTACAAGTCATTTATTATTTTATTTATTATTATTATGCTGTTAATGACGGTAAAAATGAAACTTAAGGTAAATATCCTGCTTAGTTCTCCTCCTCTGCTGTCCTCTGATCAGAGCGGAGTCCCTAGCAACGGCCCGTTTTACCTAGCAACGGTCTGGCAATCGACTGCTGGAATTCTTTTTCTGTTGTTGTTCTACATAGTCAACCTTTAAAAAAAATAAAAAATAAAAACATTGAAATTAAAGACGAGCTGCAGTTATGTAATAAAGATCTGCAGAAAAGTCTCAGGTAAGTTTGTGTTTTAAAACCGTTTAGTGTCACATTGAATTTACTCTCTCTCTTTACATTTCTTCTCAACATTTTTCAGTCATGTAGAAACTATTTTTCTCCTGATAAGTGAACAAACACTGTTGCACTGACAGATACAGGAAGTTAGAGTGTAGTTACCTGATCGATGCCTTGTTCATCTCCTCCAACAGGTCAGTCATGTCTGAAGTATGAAGGAGACTGGGAACAACATGGAGGACGGTGCTACAGGTTCTCCTCCTGTCATTTATCCTGGACCAAGAGCAGAGACAGCTGCAGAGATCAGGGAGGAGACCTGGTGAAGATTGACAGCAGAGAGGAGCAGGTAGAAAACACAACTTTATGTTTCATCGTCTCAGAACAGAAACATCTGAGCAGAGAGAAAATCACCAAACGTTTCCTCTTCAGACGTTCCTGCTGAACCAAGTGAGAGAAAGACAGAAACATCCTGGTCAGACGTTCTGGATCGGTCTGACGGACTCAGACACAGAGGGAGACTGGAAGTGGGTGGACGGCTCAACACTGAACAAAAGGTTTGAATCTTTAGTAAAAACATTTTTTCCATTACCCTGGTCAAAGTTTCCTGTTGTTTCTGATCCAGTTCTTTCTGCTCCTCTTCTCTCAGCTTGAGTTTCTGGGCCGACAATGAGCCGAACAACGAGAACCCACATGATCCTGATGGAGAGGACTGTGTCATAATGGGAGCTCAGTGTAACGATTTCACCTGCAGAGCTGAATACAGATGGATTTGTGAGAAACAAGCAGAACAAAAAGGACAGCTTCAAGTCTGTAAATCAGTTTAGCTTTAACAAACTAAACTGGCCTGATGAAGTTTGTGTCATGTGTAAATAATTCAGATTTAGATTCTTCAAGACAAGTCAAATCTTAACTTTAAACGGTTTAAAGACAGAAATTGTTTGGGTTTTTTTATTTTTACTTCCTGTTTCTGTTCATTTTCATCTCTTTTACGTTTAGTTTAACACAATTCCTCAAAATACTCAAACCAGCTTTAAATTCATTCAATGTTTCTAATATTCTTTTTTTTTTTTTTTTTTTTTACAATAACAGATGAATGAAGAATGTCTAACTCATTTCTGTGATACATTTAGACAAATTCATAATAAAAACATTTACATCTTCAGGTCACTCTGATTGTGACTGGTTTGTATGTGTTTGTATTTTTCATGTCAAATGTCATATTGTATAATATTTAGTTAAAACATGGCTGACCTGATCAGAGTGAGCTGCTCTGCTGCTGCCGCCATCTTGGCAGCGTCTGACTCCGCCCCCTAACTCCTGGTCAGTCCTAAAATGGTCAAAGAGGAGGAGCCTGTGTGGAGCTGAGACTCCTCCACCTGTCACTCCAAGAGGCCACGCCCCCTTATTCTCCATCACTTCAGTCACTAATAAAGTGTTCAACAGGTGAGTTGGAGAAACAGTTTCTGTTCCAGGATGTAAACATGTTTATTTTAACATGGGAGTCTATGGAGACTGACTCACTGTTGGAGACTCACTCTAGTGGTCAGGAGAGGAACTGCAGCTGCTGCTTCTTCACTGTTGATGCTTCATGTTTCAGCCTCAGAGGTTCAAGCTGGGATTTAAGCCAGTACAAAGTAGAGCAGACAACAATATTATTATTTAACACATTGGTATTGAAAGAAACATTGAATATAACAGCTTCATGTTGAACAAGACTAAGACAAAGTTTAAAATGAGAAATGAGACTGAAGAACGAGCAAAACATGAATGTGGCGTTATCATAATTTCATATAAACATAAGACAACATAAGTCTCATGCATATCATCATAAATATCAACTATAATATCTAATACTGCCTCAACAGGAGGAGATGCAGTAAATTAAGTTAATTATTTGACACATCACTGTACTACAGTAGAATAGAATAGAAGTTGAAAAAATAGTTTCATCACTTCCTCTGTTCAACCCTCAGATTACAAACTGACCGACAAACGTCATAGAATATAAAAGACTGTCTGAACATTGAGGAAGTGAAACACTGAAACAACTTGAGGAAACTCTCACTGTCTTTGTGGAACAACAGGAGGTTTTTATCGAACATCTTAACAGAATTTGAGCCATTTGCTGCTAAAACCAAAACTCTCTGAAGGTCACACAGCAAAATGCCTGAAGCTCAAGTCTTGTATAGTGAGATCCAGTTTGAGAGCGGAGCGAGGAGATGCACCAATGGTGAGTCTTCAATTCCTTTACAACTTAAAGGTACAGAATAAAATAAAAGATGTAGGACACAGAAGAAAGTGAAAAGTTTGTTTTGAAAATCATCTTCAAGAGTTATTTCTTGTGTTTGAGATGTGAAACTTTTCACCGTGCACCTTCTCCAAAGTCACTGTGAGTTTGCAGTTGTTTCATCACCTGTTTGGTTTTATGTTGCAGCGATCACTTCCTCATCAGATCAAACGACTTACTCTGAGGTCCGGATTCTGGAAAGTGAAGCAGCTGCAGAGCTGCCAGGTCAGTAACCAACAGTGTGGAGTCTGTGGTTTGGTTAGGATGAGGTGGTTTCATAATCGACAGAATATTAGTCAATAACAATCATTTCAGACATTAGTCGTGCAGAAATTGTAAAAATTCAAGAATTCACACTTCTCAGATGTGAATGTTTTCTGGTTTTCTTAGTCGTAATATAATACATAATTTACAATCATACATATTATAACTTATTTCTTTAGATGTCACTTTGCACATCTCAAGGACATATTTTTTATTACCGTAGTTGCTGACATTTTTAGAGGAATAAACTGATAAACAACACAAGTTGAATCAAACCCACGACCTTAAGGCCAAGTCAGAGCTTATGGACTCTAATTTCGTGGCGCAGTTTGGTAGACCGAGGTGCGCCGAGATGGGTGTGGCGGCGCAGCAGGGGGAGGTGTCGACAGATTGTGCTTGGCGCAGTGACAATTTTGTGCCAAAAAGCTGTGCCAAAGGTGTGCCGAATGCTTGCCAGCTCCAACCTGGACTACTCTCGGCGCGAGGCGAAGCGCAGCCGGCGCAGTGGTAGTTTGGCTGATGAAATCTAACAACTGGCAGCCACATTAGTTTGTTTTTGAACAGTGAAGCTTCAGGTGTGAACTGGACGGAGGAGCAGCGCTGCCGTTCAGGGCTCTGGATGTACAGAAATGGGATGGATAAAGGGGATGAATGAAGCATTTTCTATTCTATTCTATTTTATTCTATTCTATTTAACTGCTTAAGGTGCGTTCACACCGGACCTTTTATTTATGTCGCTGTCGCTCGTATCGCTCCAAAAAAATCGCTCCGTCGCTCAGCTGCAGTCGCTCGTCAATTTGGCACAGACGCACATTTTCGCTTTGATGGCGTCATGCCCACTGCCATGTGTCTCTGTTTACACCGGCACCACCGGGATTACAGCAGCCAATCAGCGCTGAGCGACGAGCGACTGGCGGCCCCAGTGATTTTTCGCCTGAGCGATTAAACGCTCAGTCGCTCGTTTGCAACATGTAAACTCGTCGCCAGCGAGAAAAACAAAAGGTCCGGTGTGAACGCAGCTTTAGGAGTAGCCTAAACACAAATGCATGGGAGTGCTTCCATTTTTTTTGGCTTTTCATGCTTTCATTAGACAGTTCAGTTGAGAGAGACAGGAAATGTGGAGGCAGACAGAGGGGGAACGACACACAGGAAAGGGCCGCCAGACACGGGACCAGAACCCGGGGTCGCCTGCAGCGAGGACCGCAGCCTCTACACACGGGGCGCCCGCCCAACCCACTGCGCCACCTGACGCCCCCGAGTGCTTCCAATTTATGACAAATCTATACTTAGCAATATTAGCAAAAACAGAAACTCAGAAGAAAAAAAAAAGTTAATTTGATTTCAAAGTAGCAGGAAGCAGCTGTGCACACACTGATCCAGATGTGACTCTTCCAGATGCAGGTGAGCAGAGCTGAGCAGGAGCCCCCTCCCCACAGTGACTCACCTGTTCACTACACTCACAAACCTTTTCACCACAGCAGCAGCAGCAGCAGCAGCAGCAGCAGCAGCAGCAGCAGCAGCAGCAGCAGCAGCAGCAGCAGCAGCAGCAGCAGCAGCAGCAGCTCAGCTTCCTCTCTGTTCCTCTCTGGTCTCATGAGCTGTGTCTTTGCTGTTGGTCAGTCTCCCAGCAGGGGGCAGCAGAGCTGAAGGGACCAGCACAGGTGAGACGGCGGGACGTGGCCCTCCTGGTCCTCAGTCTTCTCCTGGCAGCTGCCGTCAGCGCTCTGGCTGCTTCCTGTGAGTCTCCACTCTTTTCTCTGTCAATAACAGATGATTCACACATCAAGTAGCTACAGACAAACAACATCTGCTCTGTGACACCAACAACTCATCTCTCTACAACCTCCATCAAGTCAAACACTGTACAAAACCACTCAAGATCAAACTGGATGTTCAGATGTCTTCTCCTTCTTCTTCTTTCTTCTCAGTAAATCAAAACGTTCAAACTAAGGACCAGCTCCAAAAGCTGCAGTTTGACCACGAAGCTCTGAAGAGAAATCTCTCAGGTCAGTTTGTTCACTTTTATTATTCAGACAGGTGAAGACTGATACAGACCTGATTTAAAATTAATGTCTTACGTCTCTTCTACAGGAAGAATTTACAACAGTATCATATTATATAGTAAACTGTGTAATTTTCCTATAAATTATTTTATTCTCATGTAAAATCATAGCCTGCCAAGCCAGACTATATCATTAACATGTCTAGTCTGGCAACGAGCGGTAGACCTCGGCTCGATCCAGGGGGCGGGATGAAGGCTGTCTTTCAAACTGCCTCTGCACCAATAGGGTAGCGCTACGACCAATCAGAGCAAAGAGCAGGATGACGTTAGCCTGACAAGCCATTTAAAATGTATGTCATCATCGCGTTAAGCCGCCCAACGACTCTCTAAACAGATAGAGCGCTGTGATTGGTCAACACAATCGGTGTTCGAGACTCAAAAAGTTCCTATGGCTCGTTTCTAGACCCACCTACGGAGCAAATAGATTTGCTGCTGCTAGGGTGCAGCTAGATTTCTAGGCTAGTAAAATCAGTCAGTTTAAAACAATGTTATGTTTTGCTCTGTAAATATTCAGTGGTGTTCAGTTACAGTGAACATTTGGTCTGAAGTGGAACAAACTGGACATAATGAAATGTATCTATTCTATCCATCTAGTTGAGGTGAATACTGATTCTTTTCAGCCCTGAGCTTCTCTCACTCTGCTCTGTTTTTTGACTTGGAAAATGTAAACATTGAAATGACAGACGAGCTGCAGAAGCTGCAGTCATGTAGTGAAGATCTGGACAAGATAGTCTCAGGTAAGTTTGTGTTTGTAAATGTTTAGAGTCAAATTCAATTTATTCTTTTTCACCTCATATGAATCTGATTTCAAATAAATATCTTTATGTTTCTTCTCAACATTTTCCGTCATGTAGAAATTTATTTGCTCCTGATAAGTAAACAAACAAAGAGAGTTAGAGTGTGTAGTTACCTGATCGATGCCTTGTTCATCTCTTCCAACAGGTCAGTCATGTCTGATGTGTGAAGGAGGCTGGGAACAACTTGGAGGACGGTGCTACTGGTTCTCCTCCATTACTTCATCCTGGCATGAGAGCAGAGACAGCTGCAGAGATCAGGGAGGAGACCTGGTGAAGATTGATAGAAGATGGGAGCAGGTAGAAAACACAACTTTATGTTTCATCGTCTCAGAACAGAAACATCTGAGCAGAGAGAAAATCACCAAACGTTTCCTCTTCAGACGTTCCTGCTGAACAAAGTGAGAGAAAGACGGAAACATCCTGGTGACAGGTTCTGGATCGGTCTGACAGACTCAGACACAGAGGGAGACTGGAAGTGGGTGGACGGCTCAACACTGGATGAAAGGTTTGACTCTTTAGTAAAAACATTGTTTTTCCATTTCAAGGTCAAAGTTTCCTGTTGTTTCTGATCCAGTTCTTTCTGCTCCTCTTCTCTTAGCTTGAGTTTGTGGGGCCGCGATCAGCCGAACGACTTGAAAGGGGAGGATCCTGACGGAGAGGACTGTGTCAGGATGAACGAAAAATGGTTTGATAAAACCTGCAAAGATGAAAACAGATGGATTTGTGAGAAACAAGCAGAACAAAAAGGACAGTTTCATGTCTGTGAGTCTGTTCAGGTTTAACAAACTGAGGCCTGATGAAGGTTGAGTCAAAAACGATGGAAGAGCAGAGAAACATTTAAAGGACCACAGCTCGTTAAATCACATTCACTTGCTCCTCGTTTAGAAACTGCATGTAAATGGCCATAATTAACATTTCCAACTGTATAAAATGTTTTCTCAGCATTTATGACCTGGAAAATTAAGTATTTTTGAATTTATACTTGTACAAGCATTTGAATTTTTACTTCCTGTTTCTGTTCATTTTCATCTCTTTTACTTTTAGTTTAACACAATATGTCAAAAATATTCAAACCATAATGTGTTATTTATATTTTTTACAGTCACAAATAAAAAGAATGTTTAACTCATTTCTGTGATACGTGCTGCGGCTGTCGTCCGTCTGCCGTCTGCCCAATTTCCTGTGAATGCAGCATGAAAAATACGATTGAGTTACTTGCGATATACAACCGCAACGCTAGATGGGAGTAATTCCTACACAATGTACCTTTAAAGAAAGAAATTGTTTGGGTTTTCTAATTTTTACTTAATGTTTCTGGTCATTTTCATCTCTTTTACATTTAGTTTAACACAATTCCTCAAAATACTTAAAACAGCTTTAAATTAATTCAATGTTTCTGATACTCTGTTTTTTTTTTTTTTACAATGACAGCTGAATGAAGAATGTTTAACTCATTTCTGTGATACATTTAGACAAACTCATAATAAAAACATTTACATCTTCAGGTCACCCTGATTGTGTGTTGATTGTGACTGGTTTGTATTTTTCATGTCAAATGTTATATTGTATAATATTTATATTTAAAACATGGCTGACCTGATCAGAGTGAGCTGCTCATGGGAAATGGGGTCTTCCTTCAGGCAAAACACTACCGCTTTGGTCCACTGGCGCCTCCAAACTCAACCAAAACCAACTGAAAGTTCTTACGTATTGCTTTAAATCAGCTAAAATCAATGCTAACGCTATTGCCGTTAGCGTCAATATCCATACAAACGGCCAGTAACGGCCACCAAGGCTAACGGTTGCTAACCGCTGCTAATGCTAGCGCGGCTAATGCTAACGGTTACTTTTTTTTCCTTCTTTCCGTTAAATACACTTTAGAGTTGAATTGGTCTCCTTTATGAAGAAAATTGACAGGACTTACCAAGATTTCGATTGATTTAAAACAGAAGAATTATAACTGCTCCAGGATTATGTTGGTGGTTGGATGTTTCTCTGCTTGGTCTGGTTATCGTCTCTGTCTCTCAGGGTGCAGCTCTGAGAGTGAGCACCCAGTTGTTGTTGTTATGGTTACACTTGTCAAAAAAAAAAGAAAGAAAAAAATTATTCGTTACAGTAATTTAAACTGGTAAAAAAAAATAAGTCATGTAGCCTACATAGAATTAATAATTTTTATTTTATTTTTATTATTTTTATTTTTTTCAGGGCCCATCAGGGACATTTTTGTCCTTTTGGGCAAAATGTTCATCTTCTTTTTGCCACCAATTTATCTGTGTTGGTGATAGTGACCCAACTTTTTGTAATGAAGCCTTTCTCATGACAAACTGTTGTAGTCAAGTTTTGATTTTTCAATGGGAAATACAGGCGTAATGGGGAAATAGCACTATCTGCTGGTAAACTGTAAACATTTTTTTTTTTTTTTTTAATTAAAAAATGTTAGGGGTCGCGATTTGCACTGACGCCGGCACAAATCGTGCAAGATTTGGATGGACCAGGAAGAGCAGTGAACTGAGACACTGGGAGCTTCCGCTACAAACAAGCTTAAAATATAGACTTATTTAATTTTTTTCGGAACAATTTCTCATGTTGGGGCTTCAATACAAGAGGGACATTACAGACGAGCAGCATGGAGGTATTTGGATGTTTTTTGGTGTGTCTTTTTGGACGAGAAAATTGAGCCCCATTCGCTACCGTCATATGGACATGCAGTGCTGCACGGAGCCCCGCTGTAACTCAGAGAAGGCACGGAGGACTCTGAAACTTCTCCCAGCCCTTATGCTGCGTTCAAGACAACTCGGAAGTCGGAAAAAAAACGAGCTCCGAGTTGTAAAAAATGAATTGAACGGCGTCGAACTCGGAAATTACAGGTCGGAAACTCGGGTATCATTTCAGAGCTCCGACTTGACGTCACGACAACATCAAAACATGGCAGCCCTCGTCTTAAACGGTTAGAATTTAGACATTTGAAGTTATTTGTTGAGGTTTTAATGCATATTTTTGTGTATTATTGCAGTAGCCTATATGAAATACGTTTATATTAAGCTGTGATTGTTGTATGGTGTGAAATTGTCGTTCCTCGTATATGACGGAAATAATGTTTAACTGTTATCAAGGCTGTAACATTATATGTGCACTCATCTGCGGCGTCTCCTCTCCTCCAAAATAAACATAATTTACTGCTGGATTAATTTTCCGTATTCAGCTATGAGCCATAATACGCCAAACTTCCTTCAGGTATCCATGTTTTTTTTTCTTCCGAGTTCCTGCAGCGTGAATGCAATGATGTCGGAAGTCAGAAATTTCCGAGTTGGGAATTCTGACCTCCGAGTTGTTATGAACGCAGCATTAGTCGACATGAGGGTGAGTAGATAATGAGTGAAATTTGAATTTTGGGTGAACTATCCCTTTAATGCCGTTAGGTACACCACCAAAGTAAAAACAAATAGTTTCATCACTTCCTCTGTTTAACACTATTGGAGAATATAAATGACTTTGTTGCTCAACATTGAGGAAGTAAAACACTGAAACAACTTGAGGAAATTCTCACTTTAACTTTGCGGAACAAGAGGAGGTTTTTATCTTTAGTTGTGTTTCAAACTCTCTGAAGGTCACACAGCAAAATGCCTGAAGCTGAAGTCCTGTACAGTGAGGTCCAGTTTGGGAGCAGAAACAGGGGATGCACTAATGGTGAGTTTTTAATTCTTTAATGTCTTATCGGTGCAGAATAAACTAAAATTTATAATATATAATAAACTAAAGTGAAATGTTCATTTTAAAACCATCTCCTGTCTTCAGAGTGAACTGATGGACCTGACTCACTTCTCTAATATGTAAACTCCAGATACTTCAAGAGTTGTTTCTTGTGTTTGAGATGTGAAACATTTTAACATTCACCTTCTTGAAGGTCTGCATGAGTTCACACACACACACACACACACACACACACACACACACACACACACACACACTCCTTTCATCACCTGTTTGGTTTTATGTTGCAGCGATCACTTCCTCGTCAGATGAAACAACTTACTCTGAGGTCCGGGTCTTGGGAGGTGAAGCAGCTGCAGAGCTGCCAGGTCGGTAACCAACAGTGTGGAGTTGAGATGAGGCCGTTACCTGATCAACAGGAAATTAGAATTATAACCAATAAATATATAAATAAAACATTTTATTTATTATAAATAAAGTGTGTTTTATTGGGTGGAATTAAATAAAATGTGATTAGTACACTGGTGTGTAAATATTAACACAAAGGGGAAAACACACTTTAAAACAAATGTACATTGTGCTCTAGTATGCAGTGTGCAAACACACATTAATTCACACTTATTGAAGCTCTGCAGTCGTGGTCACACCTCTCAGAGGTGTGATATTATTTTGTCTGTTCTGCACCATCACTTCCTCTGATTAGTACACAAACTCAAAAAGAAGAAATGACCTGTTAGTTTGTTGTTGATTTTAAAGTAGCAGGAAGCAGCTGTGAACACACTGATCCAGATGTGACTCTTCCAGATGCAGGTGAGCAGAGCTGAGCAGGAGCCCCCTCCCCACAGTGATTCACCTGTTCACTACACTCACAAACCTTTTCACCACAGCAGCAGCAGCAGCAGCAGCAGCAGCAGCAGCAGCAGCAGCAGCAGCAGCAGCAGCAGCAGCTCAGCTTCCTCTCTGTTCCTCTCTGGTCTCATGAGCTGTGTCTTTGCTGTTGGTCAGTCTCCCAGCAGGGGGCAGCAGAGCTGAAGGGACCAGCACAGGTGAGACGGCGGGACGTGGCCCTCCTGGTCCTCAGTCTTCTCCTGGCAGCTGCCGTCAGCGCTCTGGCTGCTTCCTGTGAGTCTCCACTCTTTTCTCTGTCAATAACAGATGATTCACACGTCAAGTAGCTACAGACAAACAACATCTGCTCTGTGACACCAACAACTCATCTCTCTACAACCTCCATCAAGTCAAACACTGTACAAAACCACTCAAGATCAAACTGGATGTTCAGATGTCTTCTCCTTCTTCTTCTTCTTTCTTCTCAGTAAATCAAAACGTTCAAACTAAGGACCAGCTCCAAAAGCTGCAGTTTGACCACGAAGCTCTGAAGAGAAATCTCTCAGGTCAGTTTGTTCACTTTTATTATTCAGACAGGTGAAGACTGATACAGTCCTGATTTAAAATGTATCACTTTATGTTTCTCATGTGAACAATGAGAAGAAAATAAATAACTTTTTCTACTGTCATATTATATAATAAACTAGTGGAGTTAACCTTTTATAAGGATGAGATTCAGTGACAAAAAATATAGTGGCTGCCCGATTTTATCCTCATGTATCAGTTTGAAACCACATCATGTCTTATAAATCTTATAAATCTGTAAATATTCAGTGATGTTTAGTTCCAGTGAACATTTGGTCTGAAGTGGAACAAAAATATTTATCAGCTTATAATTGTAAAAATGAAACCACTGTGAACAAACAGCTTCATTAGTTTTCAGTAAAGTCGACTACTGATTCTTTTCAGGTCCTCAGCTTCTCTCACTCTGCTCTGCTTTTTTTTTTAAGACTTGGAAAATAAAAACATGACAGACGAGCTGCAGAAGTTAAAGTCATGTAATGAAGAACTGGAAAAAAGAGACTTAGGTAAGTTTGTGTTTGTTTGTAAATGTTTAGAGTCACATTGAATTTATTATTTTTCACCTGATGTGAATCTGATTTAAATCTATCCCTTATGTTTCTTTTCTCAACATTGTTCAGTCATGTAGAAAATAATTTTCTCCTGATAAGTAAATTAACACTGACAGATACAGGAAGTTAGAGTGTAGTTACCTGATCGATGCCTTGTTCATCTCCTCCAACAGGTCAGCTATGTCTGACGTGTGAAGGAGACTGGGAACAACATGGAGGACGGTGCTACAGGTTCTCCTCCATTCATTTATCCTGGACCAAGAGCAGGAGGAGCTGCAGAGATCAGGGAGGAGACCTGGTGAAGATTGACAGCAGAGAGGAGCAGGTAGAAAACACAACTTTATGTTTCATCGTCTCAGAACAGAAACATCTGAGCAGAGAGAAAATCACCAAACGTTTCCTCTTCAGACGTTCCTGCTGAACCAAGTGAGAGAAAGACAGAAACATCCTGGTGAGACGTTCTGGATCGGTCTGAATGACGTAACCATAGAGGGACGCTGGAAGTGGGTGGACGGCTCAACACTGGACGAATGGTTTGACTCTTTAGTAAAAACTTTTTTTTCCATTTCCAGGTCAAAGTTTCCTGTTGTTTCTGATCCAGTTCTTTCTGCTCCTCTTCTCTCAGCTTGAGTTTCTGGCGCTACGATCAGCCGGACGACTACAAAGTGCAGGATCCTGATGGAGAGGACTGTGTCATAATGGGAAATGACTGGGCGGATTACACCTGCAAAGCTGCATTCAGATGGATTTGTGAGAAACCATCAGAACAAAAAGAACAGCTTCAAGTCTGTAAATCAGTTTAGCTTTAATGAACTGTGGCCTGATGAAGGTTGAGTCAAAAACGATGGAAGAGCAGAGAAACATTTAAAGGACCACTCCCTCATTTAGAGACTGTAAATAATTCAGATTTCTGACTGTATTAAGGCTTTTCTCAGCTTCAAGACAAGAAAAACCGTAACTTTAAATGGTTTAAAGGGACATTGTGTAACTTCTCCTGCTATCTATTCATGAAAATCGATTATTTCGTTCAAAAGTCTGTTTTTCATTAATCAGTAATCCCCCCCATCAACAAACTGAAGTGTTCCTTTCAGCTCTGAATGAGCCATTCATATCATTCATATCTCCATGGAGACGGTAAGCTCGGTGCTGCTGCCATGTGGTGTCTCCATGTTTTTACGTTCAGTGGCAGCGTGACGGTAGGAAACCACGGAAACTCAGCGGAGACACCGGAGCTGTCGGCTCAGGTGGAGGTGGCGTCTGTGAAAAGTCACCGCGGTAACGCAGTGAGGAGGAATGGAGCGTTACACTGATGCTGCATTCACCTGCAGTCGGGCAGACGGCCGTCGCTAACAAACCAGATGTCATTTTAGTCACAGAAGTCCAGAGAAAGACGGTAAAACAATACCACATCACCATGACAACACATTGTCACGTGTATTGTTTTGCCTCGTGCTGACGGACCACTTGTTTACATAGAGGCTTGTTTATGCCGTTACGTGCAGCGGCTGTCGTCCGTCTGCCATCTGCCCAATTTCACGTGAATGCAGCATGAAAAATACGACTGAGTTGCTTGTGATATACAACCACAACGCTAGATGGGAGGAATTCCTACACAACATGCCTTTAAAGAAAGAAATTGTTTTTACTTCATGTTTCTGTTGATTTTATCTCTTTTACATTTAGTTGAACACAATTCCTCAAAATACTCAAACCAGCTTTAAATTCATTCAATGTTTCTGATTTTTTTTTTTTTTACAATAACAGATGAATGAAGAATGTTCAATTCATTTCTGTGATACATTTAGATAAAGTCTTAATAAAACATTTACATCTTCAGGTCACTCTGATTGTGTGTTGATTGTGTCTGGTTTTACAAATGTGTTTGTATTTTTCATGTCAAATGTCATATTGTATAATATTTAGTTAAAACATGGCTGACCTGATCAGAGTGAGCTGCTCTGCTGCTGCCGCCATCTTGGCAGCGTCTGACTCCGCCCCCTAACTCCTGGTCAGTCCTAAAATGGTCAAAGAGGAGGAGCCTGTGTGGAGCTGAGACTCCTCCACCTGTCACTCCAAGAGGCCACGCCCCCTTATTCTCCATCACTTCAGTCACTAATAAAGTGTTCAACAGGTGAGTTGTACAAACAGTTTCTGTTCCAGGATGTAAACATGTTTATTTTAACATGGGAGTCTATGGAGACTGACTCACTGTTGGAGACTCACTCTAGTGGTCAGGAGAGGAACTGCAGCTGCTGCTTCTTCACTGTTGATGCTTCATGTTTCAGCCTCAGAGGTTCAAGCTGGGATTTAAGCCAGTACAAAGTAGAGCAGACAACAATATTATTATTTAACACATTGGTATTGAAAAAAACATTGAATATAACAGCTTCATGTTGAACAAGACTAAGACAAAGTTTGACCATCATGGATGAATCCAGTCCAGAGAGACAAACCTGACAGGTGAAGAAAGTCTGGTTGTCAGTGTTTTGAATGAGTTTATTAAATAAAACCTGAGAGAAACGAGACTGAAGAACAAACAAAACATGAATGTTAACCTTATTATAATTTCATAGACATAACATAAGTCTGTATATCCCAATAAATATCACAGATAATATCTAGTATTTCTTCAACAGGAAGAGATGCAGTAAATAAAGTTAATCATCTGGTACACCACAGTAAAATAGAAGGTAGGAAAAAAAAGTAAGATCACTTCCTCTGTTCAACCCTCAGACTACAAACCAACCAACCAACCAACCAACCAACAGCAGTCAGAGAATATAAAAAACTGTCTGAACACTGAGGAAGTAAAACACTGATACAACTAAAGGAAACTCTCACTTTAACTTTGTGGACCAACAGGAGGTTTTTATCTTTCGTTGTGTTTCAAACTCTCTGAAGGTCACACAGCAAAATGCCTGAAGCTGAAGTCCTGTACAGCAACGTCCAGTATGAGAGAGGAGCGAGGAGATGCACTAATGGTGAGTCTTTAATATTTTTTTGTTTTATCGGTGCAGAATGAAATCAATCCTAAAGAAAGTGAAATGTAAACTCTAAATACTTCAAAAGTTGTTTCTTGCTTTATGCTTTTGAGATGTGAAACATTTCAACGAGCAACTTTCCCAAAGTCACTTTGAGTTCTCAGTTGTTTCATCACCTGTTTGGTTTTATGTTGCAGCGATCACTTCCTCATCAGATGTAACAACTTACTATGGGATCTTAGGAGGTGAAGCAGCTGCAGAGCTGCCAGGTCGGTAACCAACAGTGTGGAGTCAAGATGAGGCCGTTACCTGATCAATAGAAAAATAATCCAATAATCATTTCAGACATTTGTGGAGCAAAAACAGTAAAAATTCAAGAATTCACATTTCTTAGATGTGAATGTTATTTGGTTTTCTTAGTTTTAAAATAACATATAATTTACAATCACATAGTAACTTATTTATTTAGATGTCACTTTGCACATCTTTAAGCACTTTTTTTGTATTAGTTTCTAATATTTTTTGAAGAATCATCATGAGATTAACTGATTGACGTAAGTTAGTTGCAGGTATTTAATGTATTAAAAGAAATATAATAATCACGTTTTTAGTATTACTTAACGTGTTCGTTGTCCTGCACGTCAAAGCAAATTCGTATTTCGTATTTGTATGTGAAAATTCAATTTATCTCTGAGTGTTGAACTGTAGAAAAGATGATCACAGAACAATAAAAACAGCTGGAATCAGTGTAGATACTGTTAACACAAAAGGTAAAACACGTTTACAAACAAATGTACATTTGCAACTAGTAGGCTGCAAAAAGACATTAATTTTCACGCTCTGCAGTCGTGACAATACTCCTCAGGGGTGTGATGTTATTTTTGTCTCTGTTTCACCATCACTTCCTCTGATTTTCTCAGAAACTCAAAAAGAAGAAATGACCTGTTAGTTTTTTGTTGATTTTAAAGTCGTCTCATGAGCTGTGTCTTTGCTGTTGGTCAGTCTCCCAGCAGGGGGCAGCAGAGCTGAAGGGACCAGCACAGGTGAGACGGCGGGACGTGGCCCTCCTGGTCCTCAGTCTTCTCCTGGCAGCTGCCGTCAGCGCTCTGGCTGCTTCCTGTGAGTCTCCACTCTTTTCTCTGTCAATAACAGATGATTCACACGTCAAGTAGCTACAGACAAACAACATCTGCTCTGTGACACCAACAACTCATCTCTCTACAACCTCCATCAAGTCAAACACTGAACAAAACCACTCAAGATCAAACTGGATGTTCAGATGTCTCCTTCTTCTTTCTTTTCAGTAAATCAAACTAAGGACCAGCTCCAAAAGCTGCAGTTTGACCTCGAAGCTCTGAAGAGAAATCTGACAGGTGAAGACTGATACAGACCTGATTTAAAATTAATGTCTTACGTCTCTTCTACAGGAAGAATTTACAACAGTATCATATTATATAGTAAACTGTGTAATTTTCCTATAAATTATTTTATTCTCATGTAAAATCATAGCCTGCCAAGCCAGACTACATCATTAACATGTCTAGTCTGGCAACGGCCGGTAGACCTCGGCTCGATCCAGGGGGCGGGATGAAGGCTGTCTTTCAAACTGCCTCTGCACCAATAGGGTAGCGCTACGACCAATCAGAGCAAAGAGCAGGATGACGTTAGCCCGACAAGCCAATTAAAATGTATGTCGTCATGGCGTTAAGCCACCCAACGACTCTCTAAACAGATAGAGCGCTGTGATTGGTCAACACAATCGGTGTTCGAGACTCAAAAAGTTCCTATGGCTCGTTTCTAGACCCACCTACGGAGCAAAGAGATCTGCTGCTGCTACGGTGCAGCTAGATTTCTAGGCTAGTAAAATCAGTCAGTTTAAAACAATGTTATGTTTTGCTCTGTAAATATTCAGTGGTGTTCAGTTACAGTGAACATTTGGTCTGAAGTGGAACAAACTGGACATAATGAAATGTATCTATTCTATCCATCTAGTTGAAGTGAATACTGATTCTTTTCAGCCCTGAGCTTCTCTCACTCTGCTCTGTTTTTTGACTTGGAAAATGTAAACATTGAAATGACAGACGAGCTGCAGAAGCTGCAGTCATGTAGTGAAGATCTGGAAAAGATAGTCTCAGGTAAGTTTGTGTTTGTAAATGTTTAGAGTCACATTCAATTTATTCTTTTTCACCTGATATGAATCTGATTTCAAATAAATATCTTTATGTTTCTTCTCAACATTTTTCCGTCATGTAGAAATTTATTTGCTCCTGATAAGTAAACAAACAAAGAGAGTTAGAGTGTGTAGTTACCTGATCGATGCCTCGTACAACAGGTCAGTCATGTCTGACGTGTGAAGGAGGCTGGGAACAACTTGGAGGACGGTGCTACTGGTTCTCCTCCATTCGTTTATCCTGGACCAAGAGCAGGAGGAGCTGCAGAGCTCAGGGAGGAGACCTGGTGGTGATTGATAGAAGATGGGAGCAGGTAGAAAACACAACTTTATGTTTCATCGTCTCAGAACAGAAACATCTGAGCAGAGAGAAAATCACCAAACGTTTCCTCTTCAGACGTTCCTGCAGAACAAAGTGAGAGAAAGACGGAAACATAGTGGTGATTTCTTCTGGATCGGTCTGACGGACTCAGACACAGAGGGAGACTGGAAGTGGGTGGACGGCTCAACACTGGATGAATGGTTTGACTCCTTAGTAAAGTTTTTTCCTTTTCCAGGTCAAAGTTTCCTGTTGTTTCTGATCCAGTTCTTTCTGCTCCTCTTCTCTCAGCTTGAGTTTCTGGGGCGACAAACAGCCGAACAACTTGAAAGGGGAGGATCCTGATGGAGAGGACTGTGTCATAATGGGAGAAAAATGGTTTGATAAAACCTGCAAAGATGAAAATAGATGGATTTGTGAGAAACAAGCAGATCAAAAAGAACAGCTTCAAGTCTGTAATTCAGTTTAACTGTAACAAACTGTGGCCTGATGAAGTTTGAGTCAAAACGATGGAAGAGCAGAGAAACATTCAAAGGACCATGAGAGAAGGTGAGCACATACATTCATTTACACGCAGCTACATTCACCTGCACTCGGGTCCAGCTCCACTGCTCCTCTGCGGAAGCGCGCGCCGCTGCTGGGGGGTCTTTAATGAGCGCGGGCCCGGGTGGGCATAGCCCATGGTGCTCAGGGGTGTTTGTCTTTTGGTATTATATGGTTTAATGTGATCATGTTGCACAGGTGTCGTGTGGATATGTGAAAGATTTAACAAGGTTAAAATATGTTATGTATTGTTTATTCTGGTGTGTATTGATGTAAATGATGTGTTTGAGGGACTGTTATAGTGTTTGGTTTGCCCTGCAGTAATGGTTTGCCCCAATTAAGTTAACTCACAGCTGTATTTAAGGGAGTGGCATTTGGCTTCTGGGCGGCTCTGAGGAAAGGTGCTCTAACCTGGTGTGAGGTTAGGGTAGGGTCATTTTTTGGACCTGTTTTTGCCCTCAGAGGGTGTGTTGGTTATAGAGGGTATGCGTTTACGTCACGTTGCCCTCGGCAACGCTCCGTTCGATCGGACTGAGTGGCAAAACAAGCGTCCCTCAACATGCTGGCGGATAGCGGTGAACTCATAAACTGGATAAAATATCTTATATTGATGTCAAAAAGGAATCGACAACCAGCTCCCCAAAACCGTCTGCTCCACTGACACTTTCTGTAACACACAGTGTGACCGCGGTACCTGCAGAGTGACTGACAGGCTGCTGTTACTGAGCAGAGGGACGAGATTACAGCTGTTACTGTCATCCTGACACTGACTCCCGACACTAAAACACGAGCTGCTTTTATTCTGAAAAACTCTGAGCAGTCAAACTGTAGGATGTGTTAGAGGACTAATTTATCTGTCTAAACATCAGAACTACGACACCTGAAACTGTAAACACAGCTGATCGATCGAAAAAAATGACCGCTCCAGTGAATTTACTTTCTGTCATTGAGAACAGGTTGTTGAATGTAACTCGGTCAAAGTGAGACGTATCCTCAAGATTTTTAGCAGCTCTGTTAGGTCATGCATGCGTTACATGCTGGTAAAGCTAGACATGTCAGACTTGTGTGGGCTCGGAGGAAATCGCTCCATTACTTGCTCGTTTTTAAACTTTGGCGGCTCTGCCACTCGTCTTTTTGCCACTCAGTGGACGTTCCACAGCGACTTCCGAGTACCGTGACGTCATGTGCATACCCTCTATTGTTGATTTTTTTGTAAAATAAAAAAACCTTGTCTTTTGGCACTCAACGCTTCGCTGGCTCTATTTCCAACCTCCATCACCTAAGTCTGGTCTGCCCTGGTCTCCTTTACGTGGGGAGGCCGCTCTGGTCCCTCACAGACCACTCCCTCATTTAGAGACTGTAAATAATTCAGATTTATGAATGTATTAAGTTAGTTAGTTAGTTTCATTTATTGTCCACATGTGGAAATTAGTTTTTGGTCTCATAAAAACAACAAGCAGGACAACAACAACAACAACAACACTTACACACAGACATCTTCCGGGCAAAAAGCAGGACAGCAGTGGCAGTTACATTACAACACATCAACGGGGCATGGTGTTCAGTGCCCCAATTGCATTAGGAATAAAGGAATTTTTAAGTCTTTTCTCAGCTTCAAGACAAGAAAAACCTAAACTTTAAATGGTTTAAAGGGACATTGTGTAACTTCTCCTGTTATCTATTCATGAAAATCGATTATTTTGTTCAAAAGTCTGTTTTTCATTAACCAGTAGCTAATCCCCCCCATCAACAAAGTGAAGTGTTCCTTTCAGCTCTGAATGAGCCGTTCATATCATTCATATCTCCATGGAGACGGTAAGCTCGGTGCTGCTGCCATGTGGTGTCGCCATGTTTTTACCTTCAGTGGCAGCGTGACGGTAGGAAACCACGGAAACTCAGCGGAGACACCGGAGCTGTCGGCTCAGGTGGAGGTGGCGTCTGTGAAAAGTCACCGTGGTAACGCAGTGAGGAGGAATGGAGCGTTACACTGATGCTGCATTCACCTGCAGTCGGGCAGACGGCCGTCGCTAACAAACCAGACGTCATTTTAGTCACAGAAGTCCAGAGAAAGACGGTAAAACAATACCACATCACCATGACAACACATTGTCACGTGTATTGTTTTGCCTCGTGCTGACGGACCACTTGTTTACATAGAGGCTTGTTTATGCCGTTACGTGCAGCGGCTGTCGTCCGTCTGCCGTCTGCCCAATTTCACGTGAATGCAGCATGAAAAATACGACTGAGTTGCTTGTGATCTACAACCACAACACTAGATGGGAGGAATTCCTACACAACATGCCTTTAAAGAAAGAAATTGTTTTTACTTCATGTTTCTGTTGATTTTATCTCTTTTACATTTAGTTGAACACAATTCCTCAAAATACTCAAACCAGCTTTAAATTCATTCAATGTTTCTGATTTTTTTTTTTTTTTACAATAACAGATGAATGAAGAATGTTCAACTCATTTCTGTGATACATTTAGATAAAGTCTTAATAAAACATTTACATCTTCAGGTCACTCTGATTGTGTGTTGATTGTGACTGGTTTTACAAATGTGTTTGTATTTTTCATGTCAAATGTTATATTGTATAATATTTAGTTAAAACATGGCTGACCTGATCAGAGTGAGCTGCTCTGCTGCTGCCGCCATCTTGGCAGCGTCTGACTCCGCCCCCTAACTCCTGGTCAGTCCTAAAATGGTCAAAGAGGAGGAACCTGTGTGGAGCTGAGACTCCTCCACCTGTCACTCCAAGAGGCCACGCCCCCTTATTCTCCATCACTTCAGTCACTAATAAAGTGTTCAACAGGTGAGTTGTACAAACAGTTTCTGTTCCAGGATGTAAACATGTTTATTTTAACATGGGAGTCTATGGAGACTCACTCTAGTGGTCAGGAGAGGAACTGCAGCTGCTGCTTCTTCACTGTTGATGCTTCATGTTTCAGCCTCAGAGGTTCAAGCTGGGATTTAAGCCAGTACAAAGTAGAGCAGACAACAATATTATTATTTAACACATTGGTATTGACAAAATATTGAATATAACAGCTTCATGTTGAACAAGACTAAGACAAAGTTTGACCATCATGGATGAATCCAGTCCAGAGAGACAAACCTGACAGGTGAAGAAAGTCTGGTTGTCAGTGTTTTGAATGAGTTTATTAAATAAAACCTGAGAGAAACGAGACTGAAGAACAAACAAAACATGAATGTTAACTTTATTATAATTTCATAGATATCAGACATAACATAAGCCTGTATATCCCAATAAATATCACAGATAATATCTAGTATTTCTTCAACAGGAAGAGATGCAGTAAATGAAGTTAATTATCTGGTACACCACAGTAAAATAGAAGGTAAAAATAGTTTCATCATATCCTCTGTTCAAACCTCAGACTACCAACCAACCAACCAACCAATAGCAGTCAGAGCATATAAAAAACTGTCTGAACACTGAGGAAGTAAAACACTGATACAACTAAAGGAAACTCTCACTTTAACTTTGTGGACCAACAGGAGGTTTTTATCTGTAGTTGTGTTTCAAACTCTCTGAAGATCACATAGCAAAATGCCTGAAGCTGAAGTCCTGTACAGCAACGTCCAGTATGAGAGAGGAGCGAGGAGATGCACTGATGGTGAGTTTTAGTTTTTTTTTTCAACTTATAGGTATAAAATCAAATCAGAATAAAATCAAAGATGTATCCTGAAGAAAGTGAAATGTTCATTTTAAAACCATCTCCTGTCTTCAGAGTGAACTGATGGACCTGACTCACTTCTCTAATATGTAAACTCCAGATATTTCACGAGTTGTTTCTTGTGTTTGAGTGTGGAGTCGAGATGAGGCCGTTACCTGATCAATAGAAAAATAATCCAATAATCATTTCAGACATTTGTGGAGCAAAAATAGTAAAAATTCAAGAATTCACATTTCTTAGATGTGAATGTTATTTGGTTTTCTTAGTCTTAAAATAGCACATCATTTACAATCATATAGTATAAATTATTTATTTAGATGTCTCTTTGCACATTTTAATGACATTTTTTACATTAGTTAGAAGTTAAAGTGTTCGTTGTCCTGCACTATCACATCAAAGCAAATTCGTTGTATGTGAAAATTCAATTTATCTCTGAGTGTTGAACTGTAGAAAAGATTATCACAGAACAATGTGAGTGTAGATACTGTTAACACAAAGATAAAACACGTTTACAAACAAATGTACATTCGTGACTAGTTGGCTACAAACACATTGATTCTCACACTCTGCAGTCGGGGTCCGACCTCTCAGAGGTGTGATATTATTTTCGTCTGTGCTTCACCATCACTTCCTCTGATTCTCCCACAAACTCAAAAATAAGAAATGACCTGTTAGTTTACTTTCAAAGTAGCAGGAAGCAGCTGTTCACACACTGATCCAGATGTGACTCTTCCAGATGCAGGTGAGCAGAGCTGAGCAGGAGCCCCCTCCCCACAGTGATTCACCTGTTCACTACACTCACAAACCTTTTCACCACAGCAGCAGCAGCAGCAGCAGCAGCAGCAGCAGCAGCAGCAGCAGCAGCAGCAGCAGCTCAGCTTCCTCTCTGTTCCTCTCTGGTCTCATGAGCTGTGTCTTTGCTGTTGGTCAGTCTCCCAGCAGGGGGCAGCAGAGCTGAAGGGACCAGCACAGGTGAGACGGCGGGACGTGGCCCTCCTGGTCCTCAGTCTTCTCCTGGCAGCTGCCGTCAGCGCTCTGGCTGCTTCCTGTGAGTCTCCACTCTTTTCTCTGTCAATAACAGATGATTCACACGTCAAGTAGCTACAGACAAACAACATCTGCTCTGTGACACCAACAACTCATCTCTCTACAACCTCCATCAAGTCAAACACTGAACAAAACCACTCAAGATCAAACTGGATGTTCAGATGTCTTCTCCTTCTTCTTCTTCTTTCTTCTCAGTAAATCAAAACGTTCAAACTAAGGACCAGCTCCAAAAGCTGCAGTTTGACCTCGAAGCTCTGAAGAGAAATCTCTCAGGTCAGTTTGTTCACTTTTATTATTCAGACAGGTGAAGACTGATACAGACCTGATTTGAAATGTATCACTTTCTGTTTCTTGTTTGAACAACAGAAGTTAAAGAAAAAAACTTTTTCTGTTACTGTATATAAACGGTGTGATGCTCTTTAAATGATTTTATCCTCCTGCAACTTGAATCAGCCTGAAACCAAGACTTTGTAAATAATAACATTGAAATTACTAGGGCTGTTTTCGACTAAGGATTTTCATAGTCGAATCTGATTCGTCAGATTTTGCCATAGTCGACTGATCGTCGAACCTTTTTTTTTTTTTTTTTTTTAGATAGCAGCAAATTTGCGACTTTTTCCCGTTTCAAACAAAAGAGCTAAAACACCCCAAAAATATGGTAGGTGTAAAACAAATACCTTTATTTATTTTCCACACTTTGGATTATTTTTAGTAGCCATTGTGAGCCAGGGTATGCGTTTATGTTACGTTGCCCTGGACAACGCTCCTTTTGCTCGGACTGTGAGTCATCCCTCATCCCTCAACGTGGTGAAGGATAGCGGTGGTCGTGGACACAGAGAAACCGGGTAAAACATGTAGTATCAAAACAAACGGAGGTCAGAAGGACTCGACAATCCGTACATTACGTTAATCAATCCTGTAACACACACAGTGTGACCGCGGCACCGGCAGAGAGACAGACAGGCTGCAGAGGGACGAGATCACAGCTGTGACTCCCGACACTTATGGTGCGTTCATTACAACTCGGAAGTTGGAAAAAAACAAGTTCCTCTTCTGAAAAACTCTGACATGTCAAACTTTAGGATGTGTTAGAGACTAATTCATCTGTCTAACCATCAGAACTATTGACACTTGAAACGGTAAACACAGCTGATCCATCGAAAAAAAATCACCGCTGGAGTTAATTTATTTTCCGTGATTGAAAGCAGGTTCTTGAATGTAACTCGGTCAAAGTCAGATGTATCCTCACAATGTTTTGCTGTTCTGTTAGGTCATGCATGATAAATGCTGACAACATTAGACTGTCAGACTTCCTTGATTTTAAACTTTGGCGGCTCTGCCCCTCGTCTTTTTGCCACTCTGTGAGTGTTCTGCAGTGACTTCTGAGTACCGTGACTTTGACGGTCCTACTGCTCACCTCCGCTCATTTGAAAAAAAAAAAAAAAAAACCTCCGCTCATTTGATTGTGCAACTGCAGTGGGTGATTTATTAATACGTAGTAAGAAGCTAAGACTACCGTTTAAACGCACACATCATTTTGAACTCTTTATTAAGAGAAAGTAGGCAGATTTTTTAAATAGTCTTTTTATAACGAAAAAAGACATTCTATGTAACAATTTATGCTCAGCAGCCGTGGGCACCCCCATATAGTCAGAATGGTATGGTCTTGGTTAGATTCGACTACGAGGTTCATAGTCGAATCAGACCCCTCCGAATCGAATCGTCGAATAGTCGACTTTTGGAGGTCAGCCCTAGAAATTACAGATGAGCTGCAGAAGCTGCAGTCATGTAATGAAGCTCTGGAAAAAAAGTTCTCAGGTAAGTTTATGTTTATGTTTGTAAACGTTTAGAGCAGGGGTGTCAAAGTCATTTTAGTTCAGGGGCCGCATACGGCCTAATTTGATATCAAGGGGGCCGGAACAGTAAAATGATCGCATTCGCATATTAACCTGTAAATAACAAGAACTCCACATTTTTCCCTTTGTACTTTGTGCAAAGTACATTATTAAGATGTGTACAGTTTATGAGCTATCCTTTTTACAAAAAATTATGAACATTCTGAAATTTAGGGCTGGGCAATATGAACCAAAGGTAATATTGTGATATTTTTTTTAACTGAATGGCAATATAGCATATACTGTAGGCCTATAGCCTATTTATACTATTTCCATGAGGTAATTATGAGTTTCCACCAATTAGCAGCCAATAGTGGTTTAATATTTTTGTCAGAGGCAAACCCTTAAAAAGGCTGTCAGTTCTAGGTCAAAACCACATGTGGCTGATATTAAATTGTAGCTATTCATTAGATTCACATGACGTCACTGTGTTTCTGCGCCGCCATATTTGTGTCCGAATCAGGGCAACCTGGGCACAGATCACAGCGTCACGTTACCAGAACAAGTGGAGTAGTAGGAGGAAATCAGCAAGAGACCGAAAATTGACGTTATTTGAAAGATGCCAGGATTATATTGTGCTGTTGACTGTGATAGCAGTCGCCAAAAAAACCCCGGACTGCAGTTTTATTCCATCCCAAAAGACGTAAAGTTATAGGCGGAATAAATAGTTGACTGCAGGCAGTCTATCAGTGGCAGCATGGGCTGTGACAAGTCTCACAAAAAGAGGGGATTCACTTTTTTTTTAATAACATGAATATATTGAATTCTGCATTTTGATTACTTTCTTATTAATTACTCACTGATTCTGCATTCAGTCTTTTATTTCTGTATAACAGACCGTTGCTAAGTAAAACGGACCGTTGCTAGGGACGCTGCTCTGATCAGCGGAGCAGGGCAGAAGAACTATCAAGGATTTTTACCTTGTGTTTCATTTTTACCAGCTTCAGACTAATTGTGATGTTAGAAAAATGACTTGTAGCTTGTTAGAGGGAGAGTGGAGGCTCTCTGCCTCCCTCACCGCTGCTGGAATCAAACCTGCGATCAGAGGGGACAGAGCGGACGGGCCAGCGCAGTGTCACAGCTGTGACCAGCTGTGTCTGTGCCACCGCGAGTCCGTGACACAAACGTGTCCCGTATCGTAATCTCTTATGACAGACAGGACGACATAAATGCGCACATCGTAACATTTACATGATAATTCATCAATCTACTGATTGATTATCAAAAAACAACTACACACGAGTCGACCGGGAGGAGGGTGAGGAGCAAACAGTGGAGAAGTGACCGGACTTCGGACTTTGATCAACATTACATCTCAAATTAATTAATTAGTTAATTAATAAACTGTGTAATAAGTGGGATAATATAGAGTTAGTCTGTTGTTATAGAGATATAAACCCAGACAGGATGTATGAAACCCTGTCATTTTGTCAAGAAACTGTCATTTCCATCCTGCGGTTTGCATGCTGTCATATGAGGAGACCTGTCAAATCGGACACAAATATGGCGGCGGTCCCTTCGACGTGACGTCACTGCAACCTATGAAAAGGAAAAATGCATCTCCCTCTCTCTCTCTCTCTCTCTCTCTCACACACACACACGCACACGCACACACACACACACCTGTAGCTGCGCTGTCCCTCTCCTCTCTCTCACTCTTTCTGTTCTCCTCCTCTGTTGCTTTGAGCTCCCAGCTGTGCGTGGATACGTAACTACAGGTTATATCTGGCTTATCACCGGGCCGGTTCTGCCCCACCAACCCGACCGGACACGCTGGTTCGGATCGAGAATTTGCGCTTATGAGTCCGGTCGCGTCGGGGCTTCATCAGCAGGTCGGACCGTGTTGGGTTTTAACTTTCAGGCCCAGTGAGAACTCGAGCCGAGCTGGGCCAAGAGCAGGACTTTAGCGGTGAATGTCGGTGCTGTCCTTACACTACGCAACGAGCCGCTGTTGTTGTGTTGTAGTAGCCTAGTCAATACGTGAGAGTCGGTGGCTCTGTGTCTCTGTTGTCCGCTACAACTTTGTGAGGGAGGGAGGGGCGGGGGGGACAGGAGAAGTGGCGCTCACTCAATCTGTGAGGGAGGGGCGGGGGAGTGAGCTCAGCAGACTGCTGAGAGAGGACCGAGAGAAACAAAACTCCAAAGCTAAATACATATTGGCGGTTTAACGTTTGATGAACATTTGTCCCGCGGGCCGGATTGGACCGTCGGGCCGTAACTTTGACACCCCTGGTTTAGAGTCACATTTAAGTTATTCTTTCTCATGTGATATGAAGCTCATTTCAAATTTATCTCCATGTTTCTTCTCAACATTTTGGAAATTAATTTTCTCCTGATAAGTGAACAACACTGCTGCACTGACAGATACAGGAAGTTAGAGTGTAGTTACCTGATCGATGCCTAGTTCATCTCCTCCAACAGGTGAATCATGTCTGAAGGATGAAGGAGGCTGGGAACAACATGGAGGACGGTGCTACAGGTTCTCCTCCATTCATTTATCCTGGACCAAGAGCAGGAGGAGCTGCAGAGATCAGGGAGGAGACCTGGTGAAGATTGACAGCACAGAGGAGCAGGTAGAAAACACAACTTTATGTTTCATCGTCTCAGAACAGAAACATCTGAGCAGAGAGAAAATCACCAAACGTTTCCTCTTCAGACGTTCCTGCAGAACAAAGTGAGAGAAAGACAGAAACATTATGGTGAGACGTTCTGGATTGGTCTGACGGACTCAGACACAGAGGGAGACTGGAAGTGGGTGGACGGCTCAACACTGGATGAAAGGTTTGACTCTTACGTAAAAACATTTTTTTCCATTTCCAGGTCAAAGTTTCCTGTTGTTTCTGATCCAGTTCTTTCTGCTCCTCTTCTCTCAGCTTGAGTTTCTGGCGCTACAATCAGCCGGACGACTGGAAAATGATGGATCCTGATGGAGAGGACTGTGTCAACATATTGGGAGATCAGTGGGGGGATTACACCTGCAAAGGTGAATCCAGATGGATTTGTGAGAAACAAGCAGAACAAAAAGGACAGCTTCAAGTCTGTAAATCAGTTTAGCTTTAACGAATTGTGGCCTGATGAAGGTTGAGTCAAAAACGATGAAAGAGTAGAGAAACATTTAAAGGACCACAGCTCGTTAAATCACATTCACTTGCTCATCGTTTAGAGTCTGTAAATAATTAACATTTCTGACTGTATAAAGTCTTTTCTCAGCTTCATTACAAGAAAAAAACTTACCTTTAAACGATTTAAAGAAAGAAATAGTTTGGGCGTTTTTAGATTTATATTCCTACTTCCTACAAGCATTTTAATTTTTACTTCCTGTTTCTGTTCATTTTCAACTCTTATTTTTAGTTGAATACAATTCCTCAAAATACTCAAACCAGCTCATTCAATGTTTCTGATATTTTTTTTTTTTTTACAATAACAGATGAATGAATAATGTTTAATCCATTTCTGTAATACACAGACAAATTCATAATAAAAACATTTACATCTTCAGGTCACTCTGTGCGTTGATTGCGACTGGTTATGTGTTTGTATTTTTCATGTCAAATTGTTAATCTACTGCTCTGATATGTCAAGAAAACTGCAGTAACTGAATACATTTGTTAAATGGTAGATTTTGTTGAGTTTTATTACACAATACTTAACTGGTACTCTGATCTTTTTGCATCATTCAACTAACAAATTATGAAAAAACTAAAACTAATACTAAAACTAATAAAGACTAAACTAAAACTAAGCGTTTAGGGGGGGGAAATTAAACTGGCGCCTCCAAACTCAACCAAAACCAACTTTAAATCAGCTAAAATCAATGCTAACGCTATTGCCGTTAGCGTCAATATCCATACAAACGGCCAGTAACGGCCACCAAGGCTAACGGTTGCTAACCGCTGCTAATGCTAGCGCGGCTAACGCTAACGGTTACTTTTTTTTCCCCTTTCCGTTAAATACACTTCAGGGTTGAATTGGTCTCTTTTATGAAGAAAATTGACAGGACTTACCAAGATTTCGTTTGATTTAAAACAGAAGAATTATAACTGCTCCAGGATTATGTTGGTGGTTGGATGTTTCTGTGTCTGCTTCGGTCTAGTCTCAGGCTGTGGTATATGCTCATTATACCACGGCTAAGGGGCGTTGTTCGGCCCGACGCGAAGCGGAGGGATGACAACCCCCGAGTGGTAAATGAGCATATACCACCGACTGGAGTGATATACTGCTTTTATAAAACAGTTACCAATAATATGAAAGAGGGATACGCAATCAATTTCATGTAGTTTTATTTAACCAGAAATACATATTATCCAATAAAATAGCCTCACTGTGGAAAAAAATAGTCCCACCTCTCCAGACGTTAGCTCCAAGTTAGCTCTGCATCTCCTCTTTTCCTCCGCTTTTTTTCAGGTGAAAGTCACTGCTCAGTCCCCTCTACCATTGTTAACCCTCCCCGGAGGTGAAAGTTCACCTTAAACAAATGAATTCAACTACTTTTGTCCATTTTTTTAACATCGTAAAAACATCAGCTGTCTTTTGCTACGGACTGCAACAATCCGTTGTCATGGATACATGACAACAACTTCCATTCATACCAGACTGACGACGCGGAGTGATATGAGCCTATGCTGTGATGAGGTTTTAGAATAGTAGCCGTGGTCTATGCTCATACGGCTAACAACCAATCAGATTGCCGGATTTCACCTTTCCGTTTTATAAAGTGACCACGCCATTTTGTAGTGGGGTCCGAATGTTTAGTGATTATTAATGTTCAGTAGGGAGTAGGGAATGAGTGAGTGATTTTTTGATTTTGACGTGCGTCGCTGGAGTTGGTGTGTCTGCACCTTGAGCCGACAGCTCCGGTGTCTCGGTGAGTTTCCGTGGTTTCCTACCGTCACGCTGCCACTGAACGTAAAAACATGGCGACACCACATGGCAGCCAGCACCTAGCTTACCCGCTCCATGTAAGTTATGTATGAATAATATAAACGGCAAATTCAGAGCTAACCGAAACACTTCAGTTTGTTGATGGGGGTGATTATTGATGAATGAAAAACGTACTTTTGAGCGAAATAATCGATTTTCGTGAACAGGGGAAGTTGCACAATGTATGGGATATAAGGACCAGACCAGAGTTTTGGTGTGATGAAGAGAAGAGGACGGTCACACCAGGTAGGAGAAGGAGGAGGAGGGGGAGCTAAATGTTTTTTTTTTTTTTTATAAATAAGTGGTGTAAAACCTCAGTCCCCTCTCCCTGCTGATTTGGGATGAATCATACATTTAAGTAAGCGGAATGTTTGTGTTAATATAAGTCTTAAATAGTTATATCTTCAGTTCTGACAGCAATCACTTATATAGAGTGTTTGGTCTGAAACACGGGTCTGTCAGTCACTCTGCTCTGCTGTAAGCCGAGGAGAAAACTTCTTGTATACTTCCTTGTATCCTACGACCTTTATCCAATGAGAAGAGAGAACGGCATAAAGGGGCAGTCCTCTCTGTGTGTGCAGCCAAGGGATGCACGTGAATGTGGTGACGTAGGGACGAGGGCGGGGACTGCTAACTCCATCGGCTGGCAAGAAGTTAGCCAAAACCACCGGATCACTTACTTCTGCTTTAACATCCCATAGGCTATTGATACATTGCAATTAGGCTACATCTGTAGCTCACAATTGAGGCTCTTATTATGGGGGAATTCTTATCATACTATGAAGATATGAAATAAACAGTAGAAGAGTTGATATGTTTTATTAGTTTATTGTAATCGTAGCCTCATGACTTTGACTTGACAAATAGGCAGTCATATTTACACTCATCTTTCATCACTTAATTATCATATTGTGGCCAGATGCAATGCTTTGCTTCTTTCAATTCCTTGTTTATTTATTAAGTAAAATAAAGTTCTTCGAGCCCTTCACTACCAGCTCTAAACTATGGAGAGCAGAAGATACCAAAGAGCCACACAAACAAGCTGTAGAGGAGAGACAATGAACAAGAGTGGAGGGAGGGCATCATAGGAAATGTACTGGTTGTGTTGTATGTTTATTAGGTCTGTCAATCAATTAAAAACAAAAGAAAAACGTAGGCTAATAATCGCACAATTTTCTGTAATCGTGATTAATTAACCAATGAATTAATTGAATTTTTTTTACTTAAGACTGAAGCTTATAACAAATATATATTCATGTAAAATCATCAAATTAATGTAGATTAAACACAAAGGAAGTATATTTAAATTCAATGACTATTTTAACGGATTTCTTTAAACTTCTTTAAACACAACACTTTTGAATGGTCCAAAACACAGACTATGAAACATCCAGATACCTCCATACTGCTCGTCTGTACTGACCCAAGTGTCCTGAAGCCACCACATGAAAAAGTTGTTCTGAAAAAAATAATTTGATCCCAGTGGCTCTGTTGATATTTGTGCACATGCGCGACATTTGCTGTGAGATGTTCTTCTGTGTTTACATCCACGGTTTATAACGATAGGCACTCTAACAACGATGAACAAACATCTCGCAGCAAATTGCGCACATGTGCACAAACGTCAACAGAGCCACTGGGAGCTGCTGCTAGAACAAGGCTGAAAACAGAGCTCAAATTAATTCTTTCCGAACAGCTTTTCATGTGGCAGCTTCAGGACACTTGGGTCAGTACAGACGAGCAGTATGGAGGTATCTGGATGTTTCATAGTGTGTGTTTGGACCATTCAAAAGTGAACTCTATCCGCCGCCATTATATGAAAATCCGTTGCCAGCCGGACCCCCCCTGCAACTCCTAAAGCGTTTTAATGACGATGAAAGTTCTCCAAACCCTTCTTTGGCATGACGGTGAGTAGAAAATTGGTGAATTATTTATTTCGGGCCAAGTATCCCTTTCATTTTAAAAAATGTGTTAAATGTTTGAAATATTTGCAAAAATTAACATGTTAACTTTGACACACTAATGTTTATATTTTCTCATATATATATATTTATAGACAGTGAAGCATGAAGCAACGGGGTAGCTGTTATTAATGGCTAAATAAACTATTTACATATAGTCAGGAATCATCAGGTGACTTGTGACAGACAATTCATACAGATTTCCTCTCTGCTTTCCCTCAGATTCAGAAAGTCCCAACAGTCCTGAAGACGATGATCCAAAATCCAGGTTCACTTAACTTTGGATGAGATTATGAGGGGAAAAAAACATTCATAACTTTGCCTATGAAGGCAGCGTTACTGCTCAGTCTCTAAACCAATAAATGAGTGTTGTTTCTCCAAGAGATACTGTGCTGCAAAAACCAGTTCATCACATGAGAATGAGAGGAGAGATGAAACCACAGATGATTTCCTCCCGCAGGATCTCAGTGACACTCTAAAGGGAACATCTGAGGGACGATGCTGCATCGTTGACTGAGCTGATGGACAGGTGTGTGGCAGCCGACGAGTCTGGATGTAAAAAGACAAGTTGCTACTCTGCAGCCTGGACTCCTTCTTCTTCAGCTGGCCCTCCCTCGGCTGTGGAAACACCCAGGTTGAAAAACTGCAGCTCTTTGGCCTCCTGTTGGCCCGGCTTCTGCCCCCTGGTGGCCTGGAGAGATGTGGCAGCACACAGACAAGAGACTTCAGTTCAACACACAGGAGCTGAGAGCTTCATGTCAGACAGAGCTCAGGTCAACAAAGGAGAGTCTGGTACCTTAAGGATGAGACAGATGACGGTGATGAGCAGCAGCAGCAGCAGACCAAGAGTCAGGACGACCAGTCTGATGATGCGACCCGTTGGATCTGATGAGACACATTCAGTCATCACGTTACATCACATGACATGAGTACAACAGCTTCATTAACCTGGCAAATCCAACCTGGTGCTACAATTTACTAATATTTTACTAATATTTTAGGTCTACTAGAATATATCTGAAGATTTTCTTTTGAATTGCTCCTGTTTTGCAGCAGCGATGAATGGGAGCAGACCGATCTTACGCTGTTTGGGCAGTTTACATCCCACAAATCGCTTTTTTCTTTTTCACAGACAGCGTCAGATGGCTGTTCAAACATGCACAGGGATTTGTTTACTCCAAGAAAGCCAACATTTCAGTAAACAGAGCTGCAATACAAAGTCTTGTGGGATGTAAACAGTACTATACAGAACTACTGCATAACAGTCTGAGACATTAAAAAGAAAATCTCCAGATTCATTCTTTTAGACCTAAAATATTAGGAAACTGTAGAACAAGGTAGAATTTGCCTGGAATTGTCCTTTAATCAGACCTCTGTGATGTGTCTGAAGTGACCTCAACATGTCTGAGTCAGTTCTTAGAGAATAAGCACAGACAGGTGAAATGTGCTTCAACTCACCTGAGACGGTGAGGGACAGTCGACGGCTCTCAGAGGAGAAGTTATGAGAGAAAACGTAGAGGTGATAAACACAGCTGTAGTTTCCTTGGTGGGCGGGCTCTGCAGCAGGAAACAGGAAGGAGGCGGAGTGATTGACAGCTGGCTGGGTGTAGTTGTCCGTTGTGTCTGATGAGGTGAAGGTGAGCTGGAAGGAGCCTCCTGGGTACTGTGGCTGGATGGAGCAGCTGATGGTGAAGTTGGAGCCCATCAACACTCCTGAATAACCCTGCTGCTGGGCCTGGGAGACCCCGTACATGGAGGACACAGAGATGATTGGCTGGACCAGCAGGTCTGCAAACAGAGAGATGAAATCAGTTTCTAAAAGTACTCTAATCTTCACTGAAGAGATAACAAGACAATATGTATATTTTGGGGGGCTTTTGCCTTTAATCAATAGTGTAGAGAGACAGGAAATGGGGAGGCAGAGAGAGGGGGAATGACATGCAGCAAAGGGCCGCCCGAGTCGGGATTCAATACGGGGCTGGCTGCAGTGAGGACTGTAGCCACTGCACATGCAGCACCGAGCTAAATGACGCACCTAACAAGACAATATTGATCTTAATTTAGGGCTGCAACTAACAATTATTTTCATCATCAGTTAATCTGTCGATTATTTAAACGATTAACGATTAGTTGTTTTTGTCAATAAAATGTTAAACATTTTTGAAAAAATTTGACTTTTTTTTCTTAAAAAAAACCACAAACCGATTATTCGATTATCAAAATAGTTGACGATTAATTTTATAATTGAGTATTGTTTGTTTGATTAATTGATTAATTGTTGCTGCTCTATCTTAATTATTCTATTATAAATCAACAGTAAACTGAACTCCCGGTGCAGTTATAATTCATTATTAATTTTTATTACTGTAATTTCCCATCAATGGGATCAATAAAGTATCTATCAATCAATCAATCAATCAATAAATTAATACGAAAACAAATACGAATGAGGTACACGAAAAAACAAGCTAGTCGCACCAAATTTCCCTCTGTTGTATTTTTATTTAGATTTAATTAAATGTAGACCGTGTTGATTGAAGCTGCAGCCAACGTGTCTGGCTGTGGTAAATAATCCTCAGAATGGATTTCTCATGGCTCCGATCCCGTTCTTCCTTTGGAGTGAGCAGCGTTTCAGACACACAGACAAAAAACATCCAGAGAGCATCGTGGTTCACCGATGAGTATGATTTATGGTCAGACAGGAAAATCAAAATAAGATGTAATATGATGCTTCTGGTGGAGAGACGATGTGTCTGTTCAGTCCAGTGATGCTGCATTAATTGGATGGACCAATTTATGATAAAGTTGTTCTACAACTTAGGTTCAGTGGAGACGACCGACTGTCACTGTAGTATACAGAAATATTACTAACTGAAGGACTTACCTGAACAGGTGATCTCCACGGTGGAGGAAGAGGAAGCTGATGATGAATGTGAACACTCCCTCAGGGTTGATCCATACTCAACACAGTCAGTGTAGATCCCCCACACATCCCTCTCTGAGGACTCCTCCTTTCTTCTTCTTGTTGAAACAGCAGAGCCACAGTCCAGCTCTCTACAGGCTACAGATGCTGCCTTCAGGTTCCAGTTCCAGCTGTCCACTGGTCTCCACTCTCCTTGTTTCAGCTGCAGTTCACCTGCACAGCGACTGGCTCCTCCCTCCAACCTGACAGGCTCTGAACACAGAGAAGAGAGTGAAGAGTAAAAGAAGTGAGTTTAATTAAAACAGAAATGAAGCAAATCCAACCTGTAGCTCCACTTGTACCTGAGCAGGTGAGTCCAACAGCTTTGCCAGGTGAGCAGCTGGTTCTAGTTGAGCCTGAGCTTCTACAGTCCAGGAGAGCTGACTCGTTGCCTCCACACTGGAACTCTTTGGTCCACATTGGAGCCTCCACTGCTCCATAGAGCGCCCCCTGGAGGACTGAAGGAGCCCCACAGCCAAGCTCCCTACAGACCACCTCTGCATCCTGCTGGTCAAAGTCATCTTCACACACTGAGGACCACCACTGGTCAGACTGGTTGGACTTGACCTCCAGTCTGCCTGAACACACACTGGTCCCATTCACCAGCCTGACAGGGTCTGCAGAGAGAGACACAACATAGACAGGACAGATTATGCACTGCTGATGTTTGTATCAAAAGAGTTCATATATCATGAAATATTAGAAAACAACACGGTGACGACAAGGTTGGCAGTAGATGTGTATATATATCTATATATATATAGATATATATATGTGTGTGTGTGTATATATATACATACAAAGATTGAACAAAACAATAAATGATTGGCTCTGACCTCCCTCAAGCGAGCCCCTATAATGTGGACATAACACGGATACATAATATACATAATATTTGTTTAAACCGATTGAATGGTTTGTAAGAAGAAAAAAAAAAGACTAGGCAGATAGATACTGATAAATGCATACAAGATGTGTATCTTATCCATGTAACTGCAATAAGGTAACAAGTATTTGTTTGTATTTGTCTGTCATAAACATCAATAAAAAATAAATAAAAATAAACCGATTGAATGAGGACCAATAAAACACAAAGGAGAATGGAACAAGGAACATTGCTGATCTCTCCTTCAGAAGGAATACAGGCTCATTAAAGCAGATATCAGTGGAATGTTTTTGTTAATATAAGTCCTAAATAGTCCTATTTTCCGTCAGCAATCACTTACATGAAGTATTTCAGCCTAAACACGAGTCTCTCCGTCACTCTGCTCTGCTGTAACCCGAGGAGAAAATTTTCCTTGTGGGATACAAGTGTTATCCAATGAGGGGAGAGAACGGCATGAAGGGCTGTGTGTGCAGCCAAGGGATGCGCGTGAATGTGGTGACGTAGCACGAGGACCAATTGATGCCTGACAAGGGCGGGGGCTGCTAACTCATGGTGCGTTCAAGGAAACTCGTACTTTGTGTTTTTCCTTCCTGTGAAGTCATACCAGTTCGATCTGGTACGAGTTCACGGGTCGGAAGTTACGAGTGGCCGTTATAGGGAACTTTCACAGACAACAGGACGGTAAAAACACGAGCTACGGGTTACCTGGAACGCTACCAAGTCGTAGTTGTGACTTGAAGCTGTAACTTACGGTTTCAAAAGCCTGCCTTGAACACAGCATTAGCCGAAACGGCCGTGCCGCTGTTATCTGCTTTAAAGAAGACCTATGCAAGATTTTTCCCATGGCTATGCTACATTTTTACTGTACCTTGATTAAAAAGGTAAAAGGTATTAATTATATAATCGTTTGCATAACCCCTGCCATATATATACACATATATATATTGACCCCTTGCACGTGACGTCACGTTCCACTCGCGGTAGCTACGGACGCCATAATGGACGGCAAAAGAACAGTGGACGTCAATTTAATTCAATGGGCGCGTTATAGTTTTGTGACATACCGTGGTTGTAGGGTTTCCCCTCCTTTTCCACTGAGCTGGTTCGAGTGCTGGTTCGGAGCCAGAGCTTGACTAGCACCGGTTCTTTGCTTTTCCACCGCTTAAGAACTGGTTATTGGTTCTTAAAACTGGTCCCAAGCACCAACTCCTTGCTGGGCTAGAGCTAAGAACCGGGGGCTGGCCACTGGCAGCGGGGTTACATGAGCAACAGGACCAGTGCGAAGATATACAGACACGTTATCGATGCCATTATAAGTTAGTTTATCTACAGTGTATAGTCGATGTAAACACAGTTGAAGCTAACTAGCTGAGCTACATGCTGTGGCTAACAACAGCTAACGCTAGTATTAAACATAGCACCGTCACAATGTAGTTGCCGCCGTCGGATCGCGGCGATTACAACATAGACGGCTTCCTGTTTTCTTTTCTTTTTCAGCCGGGTTTAATCAGAGAATGATCACTAATTATACAGACGTCAGGTCTTCAACAACCACAGGTCGGACCAGGTTTTAATTTCCAGGTCTGTTAACTGTAGTTAGCAGCAGCAAAGACAGCAGCAGCTGCTGTATGGGGAGTGTGGCACTGACTTGACGTTAGCTCCTTAGCAGTGGAAAAAGCACAGAAAATAGATATTCTGCGGCGAATAACAAATAAACAAACAGAATATTGCAACGGATGAGTAAATATTCTATTTTAAATAAGGGATAATGCTGTGAGGTTGTAGTGTGAAGTGATCGAGCCACATTGTTGGACGGCACCCATACACAGTACATCAGGGGTAGGCAACTATATTTGTCGAAGGGCCAGAATTTTTCTCAACAGACACCCCGAGGGCCGGACATTCAAATAGGCCTAGATTGAAATTAAATTCACCTTTTTGCTTAATAATTTGGTTGTTTATATTTTATATTTGTATTTCTCTTGTGCACATCATTTTTTATTTATACACATCGTTGGTGTTTTGTTTTGTATGATATAAAATTAAAAATCTTGACATAGCCCATCATATCATCATTTACATATCATGCTGCTGGAACTTTACACTGCTGGCTTGTATCCTGAGACATGCCCTGTGATTTTCAGCCTAAATATGAAAGGAGGCTGACCATTAGGCTACAGGGCAGGTCCGTTCTCAAGTTATTGGTCCTGACACGTGTGTTTCTCTTCTATAACACACATTCTACATCTCAGAGGCGACGTCTTTCACGGGCTTCATTCACCTTTCAAACGAGGCAGAGCTCAGTAGGAAACTTTAGGAGAGACACGGGCCGAAGGCACCAGGACACAACACCGGGGGAAAAGCAGGTCCGTGCAACCACGTGCAGCTGTGCGCCGCGGACGTGCACGGAAAAACAACCGCGTTGCATCAAATGCGCGCCGCTACAGCTTTTGAGTTGGGAGCGCACATGACGCGCGTCTCCATCTGAACGGCCCCCCATGCATGAAGTACACACACCTTCGTGTCTGCAACAGGCAGGGAAAACCCTGCAGTCCAGCCGGCTCCCCAACGGCTGCGGCCCGCTGCAAGGCGTTTCCTTAGCCCAGTGCTGGGGCTCACAGGCACACACAAACAATGCGCTGGGACCATAGGCTGGGACATGTGTCCCAGCGCATTGACTTACAGGCGCCGTAGGCACAGAGACCGAGAAATACAGTACTTAAACAATTAGAACTCAGTCGCGGGCCACATTGGAAGGTCCGGCGGGCCACATTCGGCCCGCGGGCCGCCTGTTGCCGACCCCTGCAGTACATTATCACTGAGCACTTTCTGCCGTCCGTCATGGCGTCGCCTCTCGCGTCACGTGATAATTGTGACGTAGCTGCAAGGGGTCAATACTAGGGCCAGGACTCGATTAAAAAAATTAATCTAATTAATTAGAGGCTTTGTAATTAATTAATCAATCGCATTTTAATCGCATATAAATATTTGACCTGAGAACAGTGAGAAGCATTTTTTTGTCACATGGATTTCAGTATACCATTGAATGACTGAATACATAAGCTTAAGCAAGGTGGTACTTAACCAAGACCAACAGACTAGGGATGCAAATGATCAATTAATTAATTAGCCTAATCGATATTTGATACCCTCCTTGAACCGCCACCTTACCGTGGTGGAGGGGTTTGAGCACCCGAATGATCCTGGGAGCTATGTTGTCCGGGGCTTAATGCCCCTGGTAGGGTCTCCCAAGGCAAACAGGTCCTAGGTGACGGGTCAGACTAAGAGTGGTTCCAAAACCCCTTATGAGTGGAACAATACCGAGGACGTTCACGTCGCCCGGATCGGCGTCACCGGGGCCCCACCCTGGAGCCAGGCCTGGGGTTGGGGCTCGCAGGCGAGCGCCTGGTGGCCGGGTCTCCGCCCACGGGACCCGGCCGGGCCCAGCCCGAAGGAGCGACGTGGGCCCGCCTTCCAGTAGGCCCACCACCCGCAGGAAGGACCATAAGGGGCCGGTGCCGTGTGTTTTGGGTGGCAGCCGTGGGCGGGGGCCCCGGCGACCCAATCCCCGGACAACAACTCTGGCTTTAGGGACATGGAATGTCACCTCGCTGGGGGGGAAAGAGCCTGAGCTCGTGCGGGGGGCTGAGAGGTATCGACTAGAGATAGTCGGGCTCACCTCCACGCACAGCCTGGGCTCTGGAACCCAACTCCTTGAGAGAGGCTGGACTCTCTTCCACTCGAGCTGGTGTGGGTTTGCTCATAGCCCCCCAGCTCAGCCGCCATGTGTTGGAGTTCTCCCCACTGAACGAGAGGGTCGTTTCCCTGCGCCTTCGGGTCGGGGATAGGTCTCTCACTGTTGTCTCGGCCTACGGGCCGAACGGCAGTGCAGAGTACCCGGCCTTCCTGGAGGCCCTGGGAGGGGTGCTGGAAAGTGCTCCAACCGGGGACTCCATCGTTCTGCTGGGGGACTTCAACGCTCACGTGGGCAGCGACAGTGTTACCTGGAGAGGTGTGATTGGGAGGAACGGCCTCCCCGATCTGAACCCGAGCTGTGTTTTGTTATTGGACTTCTGTGCTAGTCACGGTTTGTCCATAACGAACACCATGTTCAGGCATAAGGGTGTCCATCAGTGCACGTGGCACCAGGACACCCTAGGCCGGAGGTCAATGATCGACTTTGTAGTCGTGTCATCTGACCTCCGGCCGTATGTCTTGGACACTCGGGTGAAGAGAGGGGCTGAGCTGTCAACTGATCACCACCTGGTGGTGAGTTGGATCCGCTGGCAGGGGAGGAAGCTGGTCAGACTTGGCAGACCCAAGCGTATCGTGAGGGTCTGCTGGGAACGTCTGGCAGAATCCCCTGTCAGGGGGTCTTCAACTCCCACCTCCGGGAGAGCTTTGACCGGATTCCGAGGGAGGCCGGAGACATTGAGTCTGAATGGACCATGTTCTCCACTTCCATTGTTGACGCGGCCGTCCGGAGCTGTGGCCGTAAGGTCTCTGGTGCTTGTCGTGGCGGTAATCCCCGAACCCGGTGGTGGACACCAGAAGTAAGGGATGCCGTCAAGCTGAAGAAGGAGTCCTACCGAGCCTGGCTAGCTCGGGGGACTCCCGAGGCAGCTGACGGGTACCGGCAGGCCAAGCGGACGGCAGCCCGGGCGGTCGCGGAAGCAAAAACTCGGGTCTGGGAAAAGTTCGGGGAGGCCATGGAGGAGGACTACCGGTCAGCCTCGAGGAAATTCTGGCAAACCATCCGACGCCTCAGGAGGGGGAAGCAGTGCTCCGCCAACACTGTTTACAGTGGAGGAGGGGAGCTGTTGACCTCGACTGGGGATATCGTCGGACGGTGGAAGGAATACTTCGAGGATCTCCTCAATCCCACTGACACGCCTTCCGTCGAGGAAGCAGAGGCTGGGGATTCAGAGGCCGATTCATTCATCACCCAAGCTGAAGTCACTGAGGTAGTCCGGAAGCTCCTCAGTGGCAAGGCACCGGGGGTGGATGAGATCCGCCCTGAGTACCTCAAGTCTTTGGATGTTGCGGGGCTGTCGTGGCTGACACGCCTCTGCAGCATCGCGTGGCAGTCGGGGACAGTGCCTCTGGACTGGCAGACCGGGGTGGTGGTCCCTCTCTTCAAAAAGGGGGACCGGAGGGTGTGTTCCAACTACCGGGGGATCACACTCCTCAGCCTCCCGGGGAAAGTCTATTCCAGGGTGCTGGAGAGGAGAATTCGGCCGATAGTCGAACCTCGGATTCCGGAGGAACAATGCGGTTTTCGTCCTGGCTGTGGAACGCTGGACCAGCTCTACACCCTCCGCAGGGTGCTCGAGGGTGCATGGGAGTTTGCCCAACCAGTCCACATGTGTTTTGTGGACTTGGAGAAGGCTTTCGACCGTGTCCCACGTGGCATCCTGTGGGAGGTGCTCCGAGAGTATGGGGTCGGAGGCCCTCTGCTAAGGGCTGTACGGTCCCTGTATGACCGGAGCAGGAGCTTGGTTCGCATTGCCGGCAGTAAGTCAGACCTGTTCCCGGTGCGTGTTGGACTCCGGCAGGGCTGCCCTTTGTCACCGGTTCTGTTCATTATTTATATGGACAGAATTTCTAGGCGCAGCCAAGGGCCGGAGGGGGTACGGTTCGGGAGCCACTTGATTTCATCTCTGCTTTTTGCAGATGATGTGGTCTTGTTGGCTCCCTCGAGCCAGGACCTTCTGCATGCACTGGGGCGGTTTGCAGCCGAGTGTGAAGCAGCTGGGATGAGAATCAGCACCTCTAAGTCCGAGGCCATGGTTCTCGACCGGAAAAAGGTGGCTTGCACCCTCCAGGTCGGGGGAGAGTTCCTGCCTCAGGTGGAGGAGTTTAAGTATCTTGGGGTCTTGTTCACGAGTGAGGGGAGAACGGAGCGCGAGATCGACAGGCGGATCAGTGCGGCGGCCGCAGTAATGCGGTCATTGTATCGGTCCGTCGTGGTGAAGAAGGAGCTGAGCCGAAAGGCAAAGCTCTCGATTTACCGGTCGATCTACGTTCCCACCCTCACCTATGGTCATGAACTCTGGGTCATGACCGAAAGAACGGGATCCCGGATACAAGCGGCCGAAATGAGTTTCCTCCGCAGGGTGGCGGGGCGCTCCCTTAGAGATAGGGTGAGGAGCTCTGTCACCCGGGAGGAGCTCGGAGTAGAGCCGCTGCTCCTCCACATCGAGAGGAGCCAGCTGAGGTGGCTCGGGCACCTGTATAGGATGCCCCCTGGACGCCTCCCTCGTGAGGTGTTCCGGGCATGTCCCACCGGGAGGAGGCCCCGAGGAAGACCCAGGACACGCTGGAGTGACTACGTCACTCGGCTGGCCTGGGAACGCCTTGGGGTCCCCCCGGAAGAGCTGGAGGAAGTGTCCGGGGAGAGGGAAGTCTGGGGATCCCTGCTCCGACTGCTGCCCCCGCGACCCGACTCCGGATCAAGCGGATGAAAATGGATGGATGGATGGATGGATATTTGATACATAAATGGTCTTTCCTGCCAATACACTATGATGATTACTGTATTCAACTAGGCGACTTAAATCACAGTAGCAAACTGATTTGTTGAAGGGCGTCAGTTTACTTTGAAAAGTGGTGGGGACAATGATCATATGTAGCCCCCCCCCGCCGCACCGTACCATCGCACCTGACAACGTCTCCCAGACGTAACCGTTCTCAACCAGACTCTGGTCTCCTATAGTGGACCGTCTGGCTCCAAGTTTAAGCAAATAAATGAGCAAAGACCCGACCAGGTCCGACCAGTGTTGAAGCCTGGACATGTTTTTTAATTAATTCTGCGCCGGACCGCGGCAAAAAAAAAAAAAGAAGAAGCCCGTAGTTGTGTACATAGAGACGTGACAGGTGTGGCACGACAAGCTGGTGATCAGCTGTGGTCAGTGAATTGTTAGACTATACTAGGTCATTTCGATTTGCGCATCTGTGTTTTTTCCTTTTTATATTTTTTTTATAACATTTATATGCGCATCGAGAGCGAGTGAGCAAGCGCGAGATAAATAGCGGGTGCACACCAGATGACTGCCAACCGGCAAAAACTGAAACAAGACGGTTAAAGAGAGGAAAAACACGGAATATACAATAGGCCTATATGTCCAAAAGACTTTGTCCCGTCGTCACGACGTGAACGAGGGAGGATCTGATGGTGGCTCAGGTTTAGTGATGAGGAAACCGTCACTGCAGCTGCACATGTCCGCAGCTGCTCCAATAGACACGTCACTAACTTTATTTTGAAGGGACAGATTAGATGTTGATTTTGTTAACAGTGACTTTGGGTGCTGTCCGGTACAACTGACCTCCTCCCTCCTCCCTCCCCCAGCCCCCCTCCCCATGGTGCGGCTTGAAAACTCCTCTTTCTCCAAAGCGGGAGATGACAGAAAGAGCCTGAGAACTACTGTAACTACTGTAACATCGAAGCTACGTTGTTGCGAGTTATTGGCTCTGGCAGAAGCTCTGCGCCGTGCACACTGTAGGTTCCTAATCAATGAAGCCATGAGCTTGACGCTCTCCTCCCTCGTAACATCCACTTTAAAGGCAAAAAAAACTCCACACGTTCTTTCGTTCCTTTTCATAGTTTACTCCGAAAAATAAAGCGAGATACAATCCAGCATGATGAAAATAAAAAAGGCCAGAGCAAAATATCTAGAAAATGCTGAGTAAATGCAGAGGTAAAGGCAGAGAGGTCAAAAAACTGTGTGGCTCCACTCCATGACGACTGACCTGACTGACTGCTTCACGTGAATCACGCACACACGTATCAATCCGCATTAAAGGTTACATGTGCGATTTTTAACCTCTAAACATCCACACATTTTTAAGTGAAATGAATTAAATAGTAACTTATTAATATTAACTGTTCACCTGTAAATAATGTAAATAACCCATTTTTATCATAATTAACAACAACCTCTTCTTAAATGTAAACTTAAATTATTATCCAAATACTAATGAACTAAAAACAGCATTTAGGCTCCTATATTACCGGCCCCTAATTGTTATCAATGTCCTTTAAACAATTACTCCAAAAGTGTCAACTTAAATTAAAGGAGCCTGAATAACATTACTATCACTTATTGAAAGAAGCTTGCTGTTCTTAGTCCCATTCAAGATGAGATCTTCATAACAGTCCATCAGTTATCCTCTGATTCCTGAAGAAGACAAAGCTTTGTTATAGGGCGACAAAGCTCGTTGGTCTTGGTCTTCACTTTAACCTGACGAACAAGCCCGTTGCCATCAGGAAAAGTCTCCACAATCCTTCCAAGTGGCCAGGAATTTCTGGGTGACGTATCGTCCACGATCAACACTACGTCGCCGACACAGAAGTTTCTTCCAGGTGAAGACCATCGCTGACGTTCTTGGAGCTGTGTCAGATATTCTTTGCACCAGCGTTTCCAGAAGACATCCGCGAGGTACTGAATCTGTCTCCATCTGCGATTAACGTATTGGTCATCTTTATCAAATACTCCTGGTGGTAACTCGGGTTTGACTTTGAGCAACAACAGGTGGTTGGGTGTGAGGGCCTCTAAATCGTAGAGGTCTGTTGATGCCTTTGTGATGGGCCTGCTGTTTATGACCACCTCAGCTTCACAAAGTAAGGTATGGAGACCCTCTTCGTCCAACAATTGCTCCTTAACTGTGATGTTCAAGATTTTTCTGACTGAACGGATTAACCGCTCCCAGCTGCCTCCGTGGTGAGAACCTGCAGGCGGGTTGAAATTCCACTGAACACCTCTCTGCTGCAAGTGTTTCTCAATCCTGTGGGTGTTCCATTCCTTGATCGATTTCCTCAACTCACTGTCGGCTGACCGAAAGTTGGTTCCATTATCTGAATACATCTCTCTTACTTGTCCTCTTCTGGCAAGGAATCTTCTGATGGCGTTAAGACAGGCATCAGTGTCGAGTGAAGATGCAACTTCCAGATGCACGGCTCGTATAGCAAGACATGTGAAGATAACGCCGTATCTCTTTACTTGGACTCTTCCTCTTTTCACTAGGAACGGACCGAAGTAGTCGACGCCGACTCTTGTAAAAGGAGGATCGTCTGGCAGGACCCTGCATGTAGGTAGATCTGCCATGAGCTGCTTGCCTGCGGCTCCCTGTAGTCTTTTACAGACAACGCACTTGGACAGGAACCTTCTGATGGCTCCACTGGCTCCAGGGATCCAGAATCGCTGCCGTAGCTGAGCCAACATGTGATTCCTTCCGGCGTGAGCTGTAATGTCATGAATGTGTCTTAACACCAGCCTTGTGATGTGTGAATCCTTGGGCAAGATGGCTGGCTGCTTGGAGTTATCAGGCATCGCCGCGCGGCTCAACCTTCCGCCGACTCTCATAACTCCATCTTGGAGTACTGGATTTAACTTAAAGAGTGAGCTACTTTTCTTTACTCTTTGATGTTCCTTTAACGCAGCCAAATCTTCTTTGAAACTTCGCTTCTGACAATACTTCACAATTTCTGTTTCTGCTTCAGTCAAGTCGTTACAAGTCAGATACTTTCCTTTAACGGCTTTCTTGAATTCCGTCATCCTGCTTTCTCCGTCTACTGCTTGTAGTTCCTTTCTCTTTTCCTTTAGCTCTTTCAGCAAATCCTTAAGTTTCAGAAACCATCCCACAGCCCGCTTCAACGCTGTCCAGGAAGAGTAGTGGTTCATCCACTGATCCATGGAATCCTCGAGCTCTTGTGCCTGAATGACATGCACTTGAGTCACTCTTTTGACCTCTGGGTCGTTGATATCCAGCATGCCAGGATCTGGATTTTTAGGCCACTGGTCTTGTGAGCTGAGCAAGAAACTTGGTCCTGAAAGCCAGCTCTCATTTTTCAAAAACGCTTCCACAGTCTGTCCTCTTGAGACGAGATCAGCGGGATTCAGAGTGGTGTTGATGTATCTCCACTGAGATGTTTGAGAGTGATCCAGGATTGCTGAAACCCTGTTTGCAACGAACGTCTTGAATCTGGTGCTCTCACTGTTCAAGTACTTTAGCACAGCCGTGCTATCGGTCCAAAAGATCGATTCATGAAGCTCCAACTCAAGCTCTTTCCTCAGAAGCTTGTCCATTTTTATTGCGACTGTGGCCGCAGTCAATTCCATCCTGGGAATAGTTGGGGACTTCAAGGGCGCGACCCTTGTCTTTGCCAGGATCAAGGTGGATTGAGTTTCACCAGTTGAAAAGCGCAGCAGTAAGTAGCTTGTGGTTCCGTAGGCATCTTCACTCGCGTCAGCAAAGTGATGAAGCTGCGCAAAGACTGGCGTACCAAACTGCTTCAACTTGACACATCTGTCGACTCCAAATTTCTCAAGCTGTGGCAAACTTGAGATCCACTTATTCCAACTTTTGACCACAGTGTCTGGCAGGTCTTCATCCCAGCTATACTTCTGCCGACATAAATCCTGCAGGATTCTTTTCGCGGGCAATATTACTGGAGCGAGAAAGCCCAGCGGATCAAAAATTGAACTGACCAAGGAAAGCAGGCCTCTCCTAGTGTGTGGTCGATCTTTGAGGTTGATCTTGAACCTGAACTGATCCGATTCGGCACACCACTGGATGCCCAATGCTCTCTCCATTGGCAGATTGTCCTCATCTAAGTCCAGATCTTGAAACCCTTGAGCTCTTTCCTCTTCCGGGATTGAGTTAAGCAGCTTCCTGTTGTTGCTTGACCACTTTGTCAGTCGGAATCCTCCTTTTGCCAACATGCTTCTCAACTCAGCGCACAGTGATGGCTGTATCTTCATCAGAAGCCGACTTAAGACAGTCGTCTACATAAAAATTTTTCCTAACTGTTTTAGCCGTCTCTTGTCCAAACTCCTCTGCAAAATCCGTTGCACATTTCTGAAGCGCAAAGGTGGCGACACTTGGCGAAGATGTTGCGCCGAAGATATGGACCAGCATCTTATGTTCAACGAGGTCCAGCTCATAGTTGCCGTCGGGCCACCATAGAAATCTGAGGAGATCCGTGTCTTCGTTACTCACTCTGACTTGGTGGAACATGGCCTCCACATCAGCCATGACCGCCACAGCCTCCTGGCGGAACCTCATGAGGACCCCCACCAGCGAGCTTGTAAGGTCCGGACCCTGTAGGAGCTGCTGGTTCAATGACATTCCTCGGAAGCTTGCGCCACAGTCAAACACGACGCGCAACTTCTGCTTGGTTGGATGTCTGACTCCATGGTGAGGCAGATACCACGTTCGCCCCTCAGCAGGTTCACGCTCATCACCATCAAGCTTCACTGCGTAACCTTTCTTGAGCAGGTCGTCCATGAAAGCCACATATTCTCCATAGAACTTGCCGTCCTTTGAGAACCTCTTCCGTAAGTTCAATGCACGTTGCTCCGCAACTGCTCTGTTGTTCGGCATGCACAAACATTTCTTCCTCACTGGAAGACAAACGTCGTAATGACCGTCTTTAAGTACAGCAGACTGTGACACCATGTTGATAAACTGATGGTCGTCCTTAGACATTTCGATGTCTTCGTCTTGTCCAGCATCAGGAAAGTCCTGCTTGAATTGTAGCTGCCAGAGCTCTTCAAGCTTGGCTACTGAGATTCTGTTTGCAGTAATTCCTGTCAGTGTGTTTGCCTCCACCGTGTCACTTCCACCTCTAAGTGGTCCGTTCACTGTCCAGCCTAATATCGTCCTGACGGCGTATGGTCCATTGTCCACGCTGTTGACCACTTGCAGCGGCTCCATCGCCTTGGGAACATTGCTCCTATGAGCAATCCAACTTCTGCTTGGATAGTGGGGATTTTCACCTCCTTTAGGTGGGGCCAACTGTCAATATCCTCTTGACGGGGAATATTGTCCTTAGCTACGGGAATGTCCTTTTGTGAATACACCTCAGAAAGTTCAACAAACTGGTTGCTGTCCAAACTGCTGATCTCCAGACCAGCCACAATGCGCGTGTTCACGATAGATTCATTCCCCATAGTTCGCAATGAGATGCTTACATTGCGTCCATTCATGTTCAGTTGGTTTATCAGTGACTCTGTAGCAAAAGTAGCCGAGCTACCGGGATCCAAAAACGCGTACGTAGTCACTGTCTTGGTTCCTTTTTGTGCCTTGACACACACTGGAATGATCGAAAGAACACAATCGTCTTTACCGGCCCCTGTGACCCCAAAAGTTTCAGCCGTTTGTACAAGGGCACTTGAAACAGATTGCTGTTCACAATAGTCCTTTCCTGCTTCTTCTCTTGAGTCCTTGATGGTAATGTGCAATGGTGTGGGATGCAGTCTGGAGCATTCTTCACATTGAAGTTTCTGTTTGCAGCTGCTGCTCATATGACCATGCTTTAAACATGCAAAACACAAACCTTTGCTCCTCAAGAAACCAATCTTGTCTTTATGTTGCTTGCTCTTGAATTTCTTGCAAACTGTGAGACTGTGTTGCTCTCCAGTACAATAAACACAGGGTTTGCTGAAACCGTCGACTGAGACAGGTTGTGTTTTTGCTACTGTCTGTTTTTCATTTTCCATCCTGGGAGGCACAACAACTGTTGTGAACACTTTCCTTGATTTGAATGTCTCTGAGTATTGTGGTTTTGGTTTCTGTTTTACAGGATCTTTCATGTTTATTGTGTTTTCCTTTATGTTTCCATAGAGTGGATGCAGAAGATACTTAACTTGATGATTCACAAAGTCAACAAAATCCTTGAACTTAACTCTTTTCTTTGTTCTTTCTTGCAGGTCGCAAGCGGATTTCCTCCAAGACTCCTTGAGCTTATATGGAAGTTTGTTTGCCAGTGCCTTTATATTAGCTGTGTTGTCCAAGTCTTCCATGTAGCTAATATCTGTCATTGTGTTAGAGCAGCCTGTTAGGAACAATGCGAAGGATTGAAGAGAAACTCCATCTTCTGGCTTGATTGTGGGCCAATCCAAAGCCTCCTTTATGTATGCTTCCGCTATCTTGAAGTCATCACCAAAGAACTCCTTTAACATTTGTTTTGCTTTAGTATATCCTGCTGAAGACTCCATGTGGATGCAGCTCTTAACCAACTCATGTGGTTGTCCACTTGTATACTGTAGCAAAAATTGAAGACGATCACGATTGTCACCTGTGCGGCCTTCAATCCCATGTTCAATGGCCCTAATAAAGGAGTTGTATTCCAGTGGGTCTCCTGTAAATGTTTGGATCTTCAGATCAGGAAGTCGAGATGCTTTGTGACTCTTCACGAGATACTCTGTCACGTTGGCTTGCTGAGAGATGGCTTGGCAAAGCCCGTCGAGCACTGGTCCCTGTGGGTCTTTAATTTCAGTCTTTGGTGCAGACGTAGCCAATTGGCTCGTTGCTGCTGGAGTATTTTGTTTAATCCTGGGTGCTGGTAAGGTGGGTCTTGATGGTGGTTGAACGATGGGTTTTGTGTCTGTTTTACCATCCTTATCATAATTTATCTTCTTGTACGTTCTCATATTTTTGTAAGACCTCCATTTTAGCATCAGACTCAGCCAGTGCAGTTTGCATTGCATGCATTTCTTTTCTAGCCTTTATTGAAGCTTCGATTCTTTTTTGTTGGGCCTCAAACTCTGCTTCCCGCTGCTTTTCTTCAGCTTGAATTTGAGCCTCCCTGCATTTTTTCTCTGCATGCCAGTCTGCTTCTTCCTGCTCTATTGCCAGTTTCTCCCATAAAGCTGCAGCCTTTGCTCTTAATGATGCTTGCTCCATTTCCGCCTTTAATCTGACTGAAGACGCTGATGAAAGTGAGCTTCCACTCTGTGATGTAGCTTTACTTCGACTTCTAGTGGTCACTTTTGTTGATGTAGACCTACTGTTTGCAGGTGTTACCTGTCTGTCACACTCTTCAGCCTGCTCAACACGTTTCAAAACATCTTTCATCCAATCCTCACATTTCCAGAAAAAGTCATCCATTATTTTAATCTTTGGATCAAACCAGCTCCTTTGATCATCCACAAATTCCACTTCATCCATTAATTTCTGAAGGTCAGAATTAAGGTTCACAAATTCCTGATGCAAGCCAGTAAAATCAACACGGAGCTTATTTTTTACAGTGTCCACATTTGCATCGTCTTCCATTAATTGTTCAATATGTTTTGTCAAGCTAGTTATCTGTGATAGCTTGTACCTGCGTGCCTGCTCCTTCCTGGCTTTGTGATCTTCAATGGCCTTCTCAGTCATTTTTATTGTCCTTTTTTCACTGTCTTGTTCATCCATAGTAAGCCAGTATTTCCACGTTTATTCAATAAAAATGCCAAAGCACCACAAAGTCTCACTTTGTTATTCAGCCGAACAACAATCCTCTTTTTCCTTTTTTTTACTCACATGCGCCGGCGAGTTGACTAGCGTCAATTAACGATCCGACGCCAGGCTGACGAGCTCCCTCATGCAGCTTGTGACTTTTTCTTTTCCAAAAGTCTCCGTGACATTTCCTTCTTCTGTCCTCCGTTTACCGTCAGGCAGTTCCACGTACCATTAATCCACGAAGAGCGAGTTTTTTGACTAATGTAGGTTCCTAATCAATGAAGCCATGAGCTTGACGCTCTCCTCCCTCGTAACATCCACTTTAAAGGCAAAAAAAACTCCACACGTTCTTTCGTTCCTTTTCATAGTTTACTCCGAAAAATAAAGCGAGATACAATCCAGCATGATGAAAATAAAAAAGGCCAGAGCAAAATATCTAGAAAATGCTGAGTAAATGCAGAGGTAAAGGCAGAGAGGTCAAAAAACTGTGTGGCTCCACTCCATGACGACTGACCTGACTGACTGCTTCACGTGAATCACGCACACACGTATCAATCCGCATTAAAGGTTACATGTGCGATTTTTAACCTCTAAACATCCACACATTTTTAAGTGAAATGAATTAAATAGTAACTTATTAATATTAACTGTTCACCTGTAAATAATGTAAATAACCCATTTTTATCATAATTAACAACAACCTCTTCTTAAATGTAAACTTAAATTATTATCCAAATACTAATGAACTAAAAACAGCATTTAGGCTCCTATACACACTGTTTCGGCTGCCTATTCTGTCATAGTTTATCAACGTTTTTTCGTCATTCTTCATTAGGATCATGTTAAGTTCATTTTGTGGTGGGGACAAAATTGTTCTTGACAAAAAGTGGTGGGGACATGTCCCCAGCATCCCCAGCGTAAATGACGCCTATCAGCCTGATGTAAACATTAATAAAACTCAGTAACCAATCACACAGGCAGCTCCATATTGTCCCTGTGTGATGTTCAGGGACAGGTCAGGACAGTCTGAAGACAGACAGCTCTGAGCTGAGGTTGAAGTCTTATGCACCGTGGACAGTGACAGGTCTGTAGCTACATCTTGACCACATATCAGCTGTTCAGCTGCAGCAGAGGAAACTCCGCTGTTCTCAGCTTCCCCCGCGACGAGCGCTTTTTTTTTTTTAACTAAGCGACCGGCTAAACTACGGCAGGATACTGTAAACCAACGCGGATCAGGTGTGTTTATCAAACCTTGGTCGCTGTGCTGAGGCACCGGGTCGGTTTGAGCTGCCGTCAGGCTGCATTAAAACTCCTCAGGCAGCTCCGTGTCGGTGGCTTTTTGACTCGTTACTCACTGGTTTCTGTGTGTTAGCGATGGTACAGGCTGAGGCCAGTATACAACAGGTAACAGTGTTGTTGTCTCTTTTCACCTCCTCTCTCCCTTGCAGTGATCAGTGTCGGCGGCTTGTTAGATGATTGTGCTCCTAATCAGTACGCCTGAAACTCATCCAGTGAGAAACGTTCCGCGGTGCAAAACAAGTGCGATTAAAATGCGTTAATTTTTTTAACGCGTTAATTTTTGTGTAATTAATTAATCGTAATTAACGCGTTAAAGTCCCGGCCCTAATATATACTGTATATATCTCTTATGAAACATCTTGTTGATCAGTTGAATGGCATCAAAGTATGGAAGTTGATTTGTTGACTAAAGACGTTGCGATATTAAATGTCTTGTTTTCAGACCTTCATTCACTCACATACAAAAAGAACAGCACTTTGAGATTGCTTAGATGTAAAGTGCATTGCAAATAAAATGTATTATTGTTATTATTTAACATGTCACTAAACGTTTCTGCACCACAACAAAGGAAGGAGACACTAAACCTGACTGTCACTGGTGATGTCACTGAAGGACTTACCTGAACAGGTGAGCTCCACAGTGGAGGAAGAGGAAGTTGAATGTGAACACTCCCACAGGGTAGATCCAGACAGAACACAGCCAATGTTGATCTGCCACACAGACCTCCCTGAGGACTCCTCTCTTTCTCTTATTGAAACAGCAAAGCCACAGTCCAGATCTCTACAGGCTACAGATGCTGCCTTCAGGTTCCAGTTCCAGCTGGCCACTGGTCTCCACTCTCCTTGTCTCAGCTGCAGTTCACCTGCACAGCGACTGGCTCCTCCCACCAACCTGACAGGCTCTGAACACAGAGAAGAGAGTGAAGAGTAAAAGAAGTGAGTTTAATTAAAACAGAAATGAAGCAAATCCAACCTGTAGCTCCACTTGTACCTGAGCAGGTGAGTCCAACAGCTTTGCCAGGTGAGCAGCTGGTTCTAGTTGAGCCTGAGCTTCTACAGTCCAGGAGAGCTGACTCGTTGCCTCCACACTGGAACTCTTTGGTCCACATTGGAGCCTCCACTGCTCCATAGAGCGCCCCCTGGAGGACTGAAGGAGCCCCACAGCCAAGCTCCCTACAGACCACCTCTGCATCCTGCTGGTCAAAGTCATCTTCACACACTGAGGACCACCACTGGTCAGACTGGTTGGACTTGACCTCCAGTCTGCCTGAACACACACTGGTCCCATTCACCAGCCTGACAGGGTCTGCAGAGAGAGACACAACATAGACAGGACAGATTATGCACTGCTGATGTTTGTATCAAAAGAGTCTATATATCATGAAATATTAGAAAACAAAGATAATTCTATATAGAATCAGATGTTCAGCAGCAGGGACCACCCCCATATAGTCAGAATGGAACGATCTTTTTTCATACGCACATTGTGCGACGATTTGACAACAAGGTTGGCAGAATCAGACTCAACAAATCAACAACAATTCAGGGTCTATCCTATAAACACTGTATATAGTATATATACAGTATATATGTATATATATATATAGTATGTGTGAGCCATTTTAGCTTTTATTTTGGTGTTTTGTATGTGGCAGTTTTATTGTTGTAACTCCGTTGGCACTGGAAGTGGTGTCACGCACTTCCGGGTGACAGGGGTGATTTAAACCCAGGACAGTCAGTGCCAGGTGTAGCTGGTCCAAGGCAAACAGTTTTTGACCGTGTCATTATGCCTTTTGTGTCCTGCCTGCCACATGGAATGAGGTATTGTGTTGTCAATAAATGTGGTGTTTTTACCATTGGAACCTTGTTTTTGGGCACTCATTGTTTACGCACGCGTCCGAACACCAAGACCAGCCACCGTGACGGGGAAGAGGGCCACTTCAGTATGTGTGTGTGATATATATATATATATATAGTATGTGTATATATATATATAAAAAGTGACTTCCAAAAATTCACACCACTTTTTTAAACACGGTTTGAAGCTAAATGTGACAAAATGTTGCTGTTATTTTCAGCATGAGCAGCTTTACAAACGGCACCTCATATACACATATAGATTAAACAAAACAGTAAATGATCGGCTCTGACCTACCTCAAGTGAGACCCTAAAATGTGGACATAACCCAGATACACAATATAATATACGTGTTAACCCATTAAATGAGGCTCAATAAAACACAAAGGAGAATGGAACAAGGAACATTGCTGATCTCTCCCACAGAGCACATTAATGAGAGGGAATACAGGCTCATTAAAGAGGACCTAAGCAAGATTTTTACCATGGCTATGCTACATTTTTACCTTGATTAAAAAGCTCTGGAGTAATTGTGATACATGACTTGTAACTTGTTACGAGTGAGAATGTAGTTTCTTTGCCTTCCACCTGGCGTCTCATGGCTGAAAACCAACCTTGCAACATCAGTGTACCTGGCCACCGCCCCGGTGTCCCGCTCTCGTCTCTGCGGCACCGCAACACAAACGCTCCGTAACGCACAATCTTTGGTTCATGAAAGTTAAGACTACACAATGTCGAGGAGAGTTGAGGGTCCCGAGCTCAGCCTTCAGATGTATGCTGTGATTTTTGATATGGTTATGGTATTAAAGGTACTTTATTAGTCACATATACAGCTAGTACAGTGAAATTCTTTCTCTGCATTTAACCCATCCCTGAGGAGCAGTGGGCAGCCACGGTGCAGCGCCCGGGGACCAACTCCAGATTATGAGCCAGTGCCTTTGGTCAGGGGCGCTGACTGGAGGATTAACCTAGCCGACATGTTTTTAGTGGTGGGGGAAACCGGAGCGCCCGGAGGAAACCCACGCAGACACGGGGGGAACATGCAAACTCCACACAGAAAGGCCCTGGGCGGCCCGGGATTCGAACCCAGGACCTTCTTGCTGTGAGGCAACAGTGCTAACCACTGTGCCACCGTGCCCATTATTATGATTAAAGGAAATTATTTTTGCTAAATGTAACTAGGGGAAAGCATTATGAAACCTGAACTGATGGAATAGTTGCTGTAATCTGTTAAAAGGGGAAGTAGGATGAGTCAGACAAAGGTTAGGAACCGGTGACGTGTCCGGGAGACAGGCTGAGGCAGGTCAGGAGAGTAAAGGTGGCAGGGGTTAAAGATAGGGAAGTACACATTGACCAAATAAGACAAGTACCGGTGCAGAATGATGGAGAAATTGTCCCATGATGCAGGAGAGAGTGTTGGCTGCTCTGGGCCTATAAAAAGGTAATCCGACTTGAAGTCGAGGAGTGTGCGGCAGGACTGGGTGCGAGAGCGAGCTAGTCAGACCCTACTCCTGCGAGAACTGGTGCATTTATAGAACTTAGCCATCAAACGAAAAGACTGCACTCAGTAATTTGGTCTCGGGTGATCCCCACACTCCCTGCTATCGGGGTTGGCTGTTCCGCTCTAAGGGGTTCTCAGCCCTAAACATCACCCCAGCAGAAAGGGTTCAGGAAATTCGTGACTGGCCAGCCGAAGCCTGTATCCTACCAAAATTGTAAATCGGGCAACTATTCATCAGAGGTAGGGTTGATTGATAGGGTCAGAATTGGTTTTAATTATTTTTTGTTTTATGCTTTGATGCTGCTTTGTCACTGCTAAATTCCTAAAATAAATATTCAACCTAAAAGACAAGAGAACTGTTATCCTCATCTTTTTGTCTGAGGTTTTAATTCAATTATCCCTGTTATGCTGTTCATGATCGTAAGAAGCTAAGCCATAGTGTGCACAACATCTTTAAGGCAAGGCAAGGCAAGGCATCTTTATTTATATAGCGCATTTCATACAAAGGCAACTCAATGTGCTTTACATAAAGACAAAACATTTTTAAAAAAAGAAGCATAAGACAGAATAAAAACCAGTGGAGGCTGGTCCATAGAGTCAGAGGAGGTTGGTCCTCCTCTATTTTTGAGCGGCCAGAGGAAGATCAACATATGTTCAATAAAGAGTAACTGGTTGAAATAAACCATTACCAAATCATTTATAATATATTTTTAATCTCTTTTATGGAAGAAAATCCACTAAATCCACTTAAAAAGGTTCAACAGCGCCGCCTGCAGGCGGAGGAGACAGAGTAGTCTGTGTGAGGAGCAGGGAGCAGGGAGGTGGGGGCTTAGGGGAGGACGGAGGGCTTCTGTCCTCCTCTAGACGCCTCGGGGTGGCCATTCACTCAATGCATTTAGGATTTTTTCATGCTGATCTGTGATTGGCTAAAACACGTAAAATGACGCGCTAAGGGAGGACGTCCTCCCTTACCAATCAGCAACCAGAACACAAGATTGACATCAGGTTGGTCCAATGACAGTTCTCCAACCCCCCTTGTTTACTGTTGCTATGTGCGCCAAACTTTTACTCCCAGCCGTGCTGCTCATGCTGCTCCTAGCACAAGAAATACGGAGTTTTCAGCGATTTGGCATCGATTTGAAATGAAATATCAGCAGATTTCTGGGATAAACTGTCCGGAGATATCAGAGAGAAGCAGTCAGAGGGATTGTTCATAGTTTTCAGTTACGTGACCCACTCAGCTGGAGGGTAAACAAAGACACGACCAGACTCTTTTTTTTTGTCTTTTTTTTTCCTCCGCCGTATGTCAGCTCAGGTAAAAAAGCCAAATATGGATGTAATTTAAGTGGAACACTTTATTTTGTTATTAATAACTACAGGGGTGATGTGATCTGATCTCTTTGTTCTGGTTAAAACTCGAGCTGCAGCGTTCTGAATGAGCTGCAGCTGTTTGATACTTTTTTGGGGGAGACCAGTCAGAAGACTGTTACAGTAGTCAAGTCTACTGGAGATAAAAGCATGAATCAGCTTCTCCTGATCAGTTTGGGACATAAAACCCTTAATTCTGGATATGTTCTTAAGTTGATAAAAGGCTGATTTGGTGACTGATTTGATATGGCTGTTGAAGGTCAGATCTGAGTCTATCAGCACGCCAAGATTTCGGACTTGGTCTTTAGTTTCTAAAGACAGTGACTCAAGGTGTTTACTGACAGCAACCCTCTTCTCTTTATTTCCAAAAACAATGACCTCAGTTTTTTCTTGATTTAACTGAAGGAAATTTTGGCTCATCCAATTTTTGACCTGTTCTAAACAGTGACATAATGACTCTATTGGACTGCAGTCATCTGGAGACAGTGCAAGATATATCTGTGTGTCATCTGCATAACTATGATAGTTGACATTAAAATTGTGACGGAGCGCCGTCACGGTCCGTGCCCAGCGCATGGCGCATGGCGCACGGGGAGCAGCGCGTGGCGCTGAGAGACGCTGATGCTCGCACACACATACACACACACACATGCACACACGCCACACTCGTTTTCTTCCCTCTGTTCATCTCAGTTCAGTATGATCATGTTAACGATCCCTTTTTCCTCCCAGCTCTGTAAGGAGACCATGGGTGCACACTTGGTCTCTGTTGTAACTATTATGCATACACTTACCTGCATCGTAACTCACCGGGGTGGGTGTGTCTTTTCCAGTTCACTGTGATGCCCTTTGGCTTACATGGTGCCCCCGCTACCTTCCAGAGGCTAATGGACAAAGTCCTCCTGGGTTGTGAAAGCTACAGCGCAGCCTACCTGGACGACGTGGTGATATACAGCAGAACCTGGTAGGAGAACGTTCACCAGCTGTCCATGGTTCTCGGAAGGATCCAGGAGGCGGAATTGACCCTAAACCCTGGCAAGTGTGAGTGGGCACGGCAGGAGACACGGTACCTGGGATACCAGCTGGGAAGAGGAATGGTCCGTCCACAAGTGGATAAAGTGGAAGCCATCAGAAACTGCGCTCAACCCAGTACCAAGAAGGAGGTACGGTCTTTCCTGGGATTGGTTGGCTGGTATCGACGGTTTGTTCCCCAGTTTGCCACCATTGCCGCCCCTCTCACAGCTTTGACCTGCAAGGACCAGAGGAACCCAGTCACCTGGACAGATGAATGTGAGGAGGCTTTTAACCATTAAGTGGGCTCTGGAGAGCCTGCGGTATTACTTGCTGGGGCGGGAGTCCGACCTCGAGACTGATCATCAAGCTCTCACATGGATCAACTCCATGAGGGATCACAACAGTCGCCTGACCAGGTGGTACCTCTCGCTCCAACCATTTAGGTTCATGATCCGACACCGGTCAGGCAAGACCAACGTGGTTGCCGATTACCTTTCCAGACTGACACATTCTCAGCCTCTGGGAGGAGAGGGATGATGTGACGGAGCGCCGTCACAGTCCATGCCCAGCGCATGGCGCATGGCGCACGGGGAGCAGCGCGTGGCGCTGAGAGACGCTGATGCTCGCACACACATACACACACGCCACACTCGTTTTCTTCCCTCTGTTCGTCTCAGTTCAGTAAATGATCATGTTAACGACCCCTTTTTCCTCCCAGCTCTGTAAGGAGACCATGGGTGCACACTTGGTCCCTGTTGTAACTATTATGCATACACTTACCTGCATCGTAACTCACCGGGGTGGGTGTGTCCTCAGTCAAACCGGGACAAAGGATTTCCCGGTGTTATATACGTCACTTGGCGGGGTTTGTGGTCATGTGACCGGCGGTGATTGTGCCGTTATTGTTTTGTTTCATTTTTCATGTTTATATAAGGCATGTGGAGTTGACATTGCATCTGGTAAATCATGGAAATATATTTGGTAAAATAATGAATAACCCTGAATGGTGAAATGGTTTCTCTGATATGAGTATGTGTGTTGATAATTGTTTTCATAGGAATATCCGGCTCTGTGGGAGGAGCCATACCTTTAAAAGAGGGCTGCTTTGGCCCGGCCCGGTCAGTTAGTGTTGGGCTGCTGCTTTGAGCTGTTGCAGAGCTCCTTGTATGTCCTGTATCGTTTGTGTTTTGCACTGGGTGAAGCAAATAAATCCACCAAAGGAAATACTTCTGTTGTCGACTACGCCATCATTTATATGTCATCTGAACCTGGTTTAAGGTCCCCGTGACAAGAATTCTGTAGAATTTGACCCAATGGAAGCATATACAGGTTAAACAGAAGGGGTCCAAGGACTGACCCCTGAGGAACTCCACATGTCATAGCCACTCGATCGGATTGATAACTACCAATGGTCACAAAATAACTCTGTTCCTCTAAGTAGGACCTGAACCATTTTAGGACTGTCCCGCTGAGTCCTGCCCAGGTTTCCAACCTGTCCAGCAGTATACTGTGTGACAGTGTCAAACGCAGCACTGAGATCCAACAGGACCAGAACTGACACCTTGCCTGAGTCAGTGTTCAACCTTATGTCATTTAACACTCTAATAAGAGCTGTTTCTGTACTGTGGTGAGGTCGGAAGCCTGATTGAAATTTGTCAAAGAGTCCACTGGAGTTCAAGAAGTTGCTGAGTTGATTAAAAACCACTTTCTCAACGATCTTGGCTATAAAGAGAAGATTTGAGATGGGTCTGTAATTGGTTAAAATGGTAGTATCCAATGTTCTCTTTTTTAAGAGTGGCTTGATGGCAGCTACTTTCAGGGGTTTAGGAAACATGCCTGATTGAAGTGAGCAATTTATTATTTGCTGCAGATCTGTTTGGACAGAGCTTATAATAGTTTTAAAAAAGTCAGATGGTATTGTGTCAAGACATCATGTCGATGTTTTAAGATGCTGAACTGTTTCTTCTAAGGTTTTTTGGTCACTGTATTAAACTCTGACATTACAGTTGATTTATTCCTAGGTGATTTTAGGGATTGCATCACTGTATTATTTTGCTGATTTGTGTTGATATTGAGCCTTATAGATTTGATTTTTTCATTGAAGAAGTAAGCAAATTCGTTGCATTTTTCTGTGGAAAAGAGTTCTGAAGCTATCTCTTTTGGGGGGGTTGTAAGCTTATCAACCATAGCAAACAGAGCACGAGTGTTTGATGTTCTTACTAATCATTTCAGTAAAGTGTTGCTGTCTAGCCTTGAAGAACCCATGGTTAAAATTACAAAGACTTTGTTTGTAGAGGTCATGGTGGATTTGAAGTTTAGTTTTTCTCCATTTACGCTCAGCTTTCCTGCATTCTGTTTTCAGAGCCTTTACCATCAAAGTGTTCCTCCATGGTGTTCTCTGTCTGGTGACATAGACAGCAGTTCGGCAAACTCATCAAAGAATTTTCCTGGGTATCTTGGTGGTCTGTAAATAATTAGGAGGAGAACTTTTGGATCCCCCTTTACTAAAAAAAAAAATATATATATATAGGTCATAATGGTGTCATTTACTAATAAGGATTTGTTGGCTAGTGATCTGATAGTAGTGAAGTAGAGCTAACCTTGTGGAGATAACAGGAGACACTGGTGAGTTTCGAGGCTGACAAGCTATACTCACTAGATTGGTAGATTTAATTGAACCCTTTTTTGTCAGGTTTCTGTCTGTATGTTTTGGACTTCCTGTTTTATTTTGTAGTTTCATTCCCATTTTGGTTCATCACTTCCTGTCAAGCTCCTTTGTTCTGTTTCCCGCCAATAATCACCACACCTGTATTTAAGCCCATGGTCACGCCCCCTCCCTTTGCCAGATTGTCATTGTTACCTTTGTGTGCTGTGCTCTCTCGCGTTCTTTTGTGAAACCCTTTATGTAAGACCTGTTTTTCGTCATTTTGGTTCTTGGAGATCTGCCTTGCCCTTTTTGGATTTTGTTTGCCTGTTTAATGGACTGCCTTCCCGTGAATGACCCTGCCTGCCCTCCAAGTAAAGGTTTTTGAAAGTTGGACTGTGTTGTGCGTGTGATCACTCTGCGACTGAGTCTCTGGTTAGTCATTGGCCTTGTCATTTTTATTTCTCACCAGTTTGATCACTTTTCTGTTACCCGTCACCACAGGGATTGAGAAAGCTGCCTGAACTCCATAGGGCCCTGACTTTTCCTGGGAAAGAACATTCTTGATATCAGTATTGCAACCTGGACCCGGCACATATCAGTCAGACTCAATGATATGATGATTCAGAGACTCAATGATATGATGATTCTGACGCGGTGGAATGGGAGGGGGTGGACGATGTGGGGGGTTAAGCCCAGCATACACTGTGCGATTGTCGGCTCGTTTTGAGCCGATTTTCCAGTCGTGCGACTATTTTTTGGATCGGGCCGAATTTCGAGCCAATCGTGGGTCGTGCTTCGTGCAGTATACGTGGGGTAACGACGAGAGATTAAAACCTCACGACGAACTCCCGATCACAAATCGTGTGCTCGCAAGAAAATCAAACTTGTTTGAAATCCTGGTCGCTCCTCGTGAAGGTATCGCACAGTAGAAGCAGCGCTACGAGCCGATTTGCCTCATCCTCTTGCAGAGAGCATGCGCACTCTCTGATGTCACGTCAAAACACGGAGGAACATGGCGGCGCAGAGAGTGATCTGGACCCAGGCAATGGAGGCACAGCTGGTGGAACTGTGGCAGGCTCACCCAAGCCTTTTTGACGTGGCCTCCCAGACTTATCACGACCGGAACAACCGGGAAAAAAGTTGGACGGAGATTGCCGCACAGTTGCAGCTGCCTGGTAAGTTAATGTTAACATTAGCTAATGCTAGCTAATTAAGGAGCTATTGTTTTTAGCCCCTGCTGCTGTCATTGTGTGTGTGTGTGTGTGTGTGTGTGTGTGTGTGTGTGTGTGTGTGTGTGACTGTTGTGTGTGTGTGTGACTGCTGTGTGTGTGTGACTGTTGTGTGTGTGTGTGACTGCTGTGTGTGTGTGACTGTTGTGTGTGTGTGACTGCTGTGTGTGTGTGACTGTTGTGTGTGTGTGTGACTGTTGTGTGTGTGTGACTGTTGTGTGTGTGTGACTGTTGTGTGTGTGTGACTGTTGTGTGTGTGTGACTGTTGTGTGTGTGTGACTGTTGTGTGTGTGTGACTGTTGTGTGTGTGTGTGACTGTTGTGTGTGTGTGACTGTTGTGTGTGTGTGTGACTGTTGTGTGTGTGTGTGACTGTTGTGTGTGTGTGTGACTGTTGTGTGTGTGTGTGACTGTTGTGTGTGTGTGTGTGACTGTTGTGTGTGTGTGTGACTGTTGTGTGTGTGACTGTTGTGTGTGTGTGTGACTGTTGTGTGTGTGTGACTGTTGTGTGTGTGTGACTGTTGTGTGTGTGTGTGACTGTTGTGACTGCTGTGTGTGTGTGTGTGTGACTGTTGTGACTGTTGTGACTGTGACTGCTGTGTGTGTGTGTGACTGTGACTGCTGTGTGTGTGTGACTGTTGTGGGTCAATCAGATTGTGTCATCTTTGAATAGCAAGCAATAATTACCAGTAGCAAATGTCATTAAGTGTTAATTTGACATTTTCAGTTAATGAGGTGAAAACCCGCGTGGCCAGCTTGCGGACGCAGTACGGGAAGCTGCTAAAGCCCAAGCCCAGCGGCAGTGGCCATAAATCCCTCACTCCAAAGCAGGCGTGGCTCCTACAACATTTGGATTTTTTGAGGGCTCATGTTGTACATAGACGAACAGAGTCCACTCTTTCAGTAAGTTCATTACCAAGCTTAAATTCACACTACATAAGGTGTATTTGTATGGAAATGATGGGAATTATGTCAAAGTTCAAGTCAATGCCCAGCAAAAAAAAAGTTTTTTAGCCAAATGAATGCCACAAAATTAAGTAATTGTTACATTTGTTCTATAATAGAGCAGGCCAATGTTCAATGTAACTTACTGCCGACATAGTCTAGGTGGAGTGATAATACAGTGTGTGAAATTAGTATCTGACCTAAACAACACTGATTACATCTTCACATCTGGGTAATCACTTTCTCTCTTCTTTCTGTGGTGTTTTGTACAGCTTGGCACAGAGTCAGAGGACATGGGCACAAATGAGGAGGAGGAGGAGGATCAGGAAATTGAAGCAGATGTGCATACTCCTTCGAACACCACCAGTCCGGTTTCAGTGGTGCAGGAAGAGGAAAACTCCTCAACCAGTTCACAGGTCATGGAGTCCACAAGTCAGCCTGTCAAAAGACCCAGACTGACCAAAACTACACCAAAATCAGCAGAGCACAGCATAGAGATGGCCAAACTTTCCCTGCTTCAGCAGGTCCAGCAAACCCTATCAGGATCTAATGCAGATTCTGAGGAGCTGTTTGGCCAACAAGTAGCCTCAGAGTTGAGAAATGTTAAGGATAGAGCTCTACAGTTGAGGCTCAGGAGAAACATAATGAACATTATTTATGACACACAGGAGGTAGAGCATGCTGGCCGTACTCAAATTGCTAGGCCACCTTTGTATCCCATGCAGCCTTATCATGTCCAGTCACCCTCCCAAGACAACCAGGCCCCATCAACCCAGCCAATGTCTTTTCTGAACATGCTTAACTCTGAATAGCTGGGAACCTTAAAACCAAAATGACCTTACTTTTTTTAGGTTACTGTTCATGAGCTGACCAAAGCTTTCTTCAATGCACTAAGTTCATGTTAATGTTCTTGATGTCACACACTATGACAATGATAAGTGACTTTGCCGTCTACCTCAATATTGCTGTGTGGTGCAAAATATTTTGTACATTTTGTTACCAATGTTGTTTCATCTATTTAATGGAGCATTTTTGTTATTTCCCACAGAGGTAGATTTATTGTTGTTTTTACTTACAAAGGGGATTTTTTTTTATTTATTGACTTATTTATTTTCTATACAAAAAGAGAAACATTTTTTTGTTATCTACCACAAGTGAGAGAGACCACTGATTGTGTGGTACTAAACAGTGTTTCTAAATACACAACATATTTTCAATAAAGATAACATTTGTGCAAATATTGTGACATTTCATTTCAAAACCAAAAATACTGAATTGAAAGGAGCCAAAAAAGGATAAGTCAGGTGTGAATCAATCCATAGCCCTATTGTTTGAAGTCACAGATTGCAGTCATTAGGAAAGAAAATGGTACAACAGACCGAACAGTGAATCAGCAGCTAACACTATAAGAATGGGGAAATTTCAGTTTCATTTACCTATGCCCAATTCAATTGATGTTACCTAGTGATTGATTCACATTGGATTTTAAAGGTCATTTCCAGTGGGAGTATCACTTTAACTTAGGTCTCTGATCTACCTAGACCATGTCTGCCTGCCACGACACACTCCCTGCAGGTGAGATAAAGTACTGGCAAAGGGCCTCCCGTTGCTTCTTTGCTTCCACTGAGGGGTTCCTTGCCCGGCTCATTGACACAGACTGAAGTACTCCCTCCATTCTCCATGCTCCTTCGACCAGCTGATGGTTTGCGTCTTCAGAATCCACATAACCTGGTGGTACATAGGCGTCAGATCTCTGCTGGCGAAGGAAGTTGTGAAGACAAAGGCATGCAAAAACAATGTTGACAACCTTGTCTGGTTCCAGGCACAGAGTTGTTCGGAATACTCTGAAGCGATTGGCCAGAATTCCAAAAGCGTTCTCCACGACACGGCGTGCTCTCGAGAGACGATAGTTGTAGATTTTCTGATTGGTGTTGAGGTTTCTGAAAGGATAGGGCTTCATGAGATCGGGACGGAGGGGATAAGCCTCATCACCAATGAGCATGTACGGCATCATGACATCTGTGCCTGGCAGAGTATCATCAGGAGGGAAGTTCAGCTTGCCTGTGTCCATAGCATCTCTCAGGTCAGAATGGGCGAACACTCCAGCATCAGACACCCTTCCTTGTGTGCCTGCGCTTGCATATACAAATCTGTAATTGGCGTCCACAACTGCCATAAGTAGGATGGAAAACCTTGACTTATAGTTGTAGAACATGCTTCCACTCTTTGCTGGGGGCTGGATGAAGATATGTTTACCATCTATCGCCCCTAAGCAATGTGGAAACTGCCACTTTATTGCAAAGTCCCTGGCAATGGCCTTCCACTCGGAATCAGTCGATGGTGTCTGTGAAACACAAGTGCAAAGTGTCACATCAAATGAGTCTGAATTTATGTTTTTTCTTTCTTAACCTTCCTGTTGTCCTCCTGAGTCTAGGGAGGGAGGGAGGGAGAAAGGAAGGAAGGAAGGAAGGAGGAAGGGCCAAGGGAAAGAAGGGAGGAAGGAAGCGAAAAGGATGGTGGAAAGAAGGAGGGAAGGGAGGAACAAAGAACAGAAAGGAGAGAGAGGGGAGAAAGGATGGATGGAGAGACAGAAGGAAGGGAGAAAGAAAGGAAGGATGGAGGAAGCAAGGAACAAATTAGGGAAAAGAGGGGGGAAGGAAGGGAAGAAGGAAGGAGGGATGGAGGGACAGAAGGAAGGGAGAAAGAAAGAAAGGATGGAGGAACAAATTAGGGAAAAGAGGGGGGAAGGAAGGGAAAGGATGGAGGAAGGGAGAAAGAAAGGAAGGATGGAGGAAGCGAGGAACAAATTAGGGAAAAGAGGGGGGAAGGAAGGGAGAAAGAAAGGAAGGATGGAGGAAGCGAGGAACAAATTAGGGAAAAGAGGGGGGAAGGAAGGGAAGAAGGAAGGAGGGATGGAGAGACAGAAGGAAGGGAGAAAGAAAGGAAGGATGGAGGAAGCGAGGAACAAATTAGGGAAAAGAGGGGGGGAAGGAAGGAGGGATGGAGGGACAGAAGGAAGGGAGAAAGAAAGGAAGGATGGAGGAAGCGAGGAACAAATTAGGGAAAAGAGGGGGGAAGGAAGGGAAGAAGGAAGGAGGGATGGAGAGACAGAAGGAAGGGAGAAAGAAAGGAAGGATGGAGGAAGCGAGGAACAAATTAGGGAAAAGAGGGGGGAAGGAAGGGAAGAAGGAAGGAGGGATGGAGAGACAGAAGGAAGGGAGAAAGAAAGGAAGGATGGAGGAAGCGAGGAACAAATTAGGGAAAAGAGGGGGGAAGGAAGGGAAGAAGGAAGGAGGGATGGAGAGACAGAAGGAAGGGAGAAAGAAAGGAAGGATGGAGGAAGCGAGGAACAAATTAGGGAAAAGAGGGGGGAAGGGAAGAAGGAAGGAGGGATGGAGAGACAGAAGGAAGGGAGAAAGAAAGGAAGGATGGAGGAAGCGAGGAACAAATTAGGGAAAAGAGGGGGGAAAGCAGGGAAGAAGGAAGGAGGGATGGAGAGACAGAAGGAAGGAAGGAAAAGACGGACCAGGGTCAATTTGACCCAGGAGGAAAACATCACTTAACTTATTTGATTACACTTTACACAAAGACTGAATAAATAAATCATTGACTCAAAGAATTGCTTTTGTTAAAAAAGATTGTATTAACAGGATATTTGAAAATGTGAAAATTGATATGATGTTCAGTAACATTAGTGTATTTCCAGTCAAATTTACCTTCAAGTAATCTGCACGCAGTACGGAGGTAAGGGCTGTGCATGTTTCCATCACAATCCTGCTTAGAGTGGTGCTGCCGATCCTGTACTGGAAACTTAATGAGTTGAAGGTTTCACCTGTCAAAGTGCAGAAAGTGTTAGGTGTCAGGTGGATTTATATATGATTATTATAGAAAGGTGGACATGGATGGATCTTGGTAGATTGATAGATTTTAGTTGATGGATGGATGGATGGAGGAGAACACAATGTAGCAGTAGTATACAGGTGAATACATGTAGATATCGGGCCAGTGTAGCTCATCTAGAAAGGTGAAAAAATGCATGACGTAGCTTGGATGTATGTAATTCAATGGTTGAATTGATGTGAGATCGATCACCTTGCCTCATGTCCACCTTTATATAGTTTAATAAATAGTGTCAGAGAAGTGTAATTTGTATGTGCATACACTTGCCTGTTGCCAAAAATCGTAGGGTAACAGAAAGCCTCTCCCTGGGGCTGATGGCCTTCCTCAGATGTGTATCCCTCTTGAGGATGTGAGGAGTTACCTTCTCCAAGAGATAACTGAACTCCTCCACAGACATTCGGAGAAGGTCCCGAAAACCTTTCATATCATCTACCTATGAACACATGACATCCCATGTTAATACACCATCATAATAGGCATAATTGTATGATGTTATTGGCCATTTAAGAGTCTGTAACTGGTTTGTGGTGGAAGCCTTTATGCTGTAGAATTAAGAAAAGGTTGATATTTAACTAATTTTGTATAAAGCACCTAGAAGTCTCATAAGTAGTACTTGATATTGATATACCGGTATGTTGAATATATGCCAGTCAAGTAAAGCTCAAGTAACTTGGCTAGTAGTTAGTTACTGTCCTTAACTATGGCCAGTAATTTATAATTAAATGTAGCCTAATTAAAGTAGAATTAACACTCGGAAAACATACTGTGAACTATCTCTAGATTTAACTGTGACTGGCTTGAACATTGGTGTAAAAAAAAAAAAAAAAAAAGACAGAAAAAGTGCCAAAACGTACGTAAGTTATAGATAGTATTGGTCTAAAGTGCTATATTTAGCTGTTGCTGCTTACCTCCAGTTCTCGCTGAAGGATTGAAAGACCGTACTGCCCACGTCTGCCCAGCCAATTCCTTGTCCAAACACGACGTCGTCTTCTCTTTTTGGATTTATCGCCACACAGAATGGCACAAATTGCCAAAGCAGCGCGTTTGTTTTGACTGAGCATCTTCGGTGTCTCCCACTTCCGGGTTCATCCTCTTCTTCTACCTCTTTTTGACGTTGCAGTTCCGGTATACAGAAGTCCGACGTGAGTATTATGAACGTATAGTGTGAGCAGTCAGGTCGCATCAGAGCATCGGGTCGTACAGTGTGAGATCATTACTCGTGGGCTGCGAACATTTGAACTCAGCGATCTAGTCGTGCAGTTTGAGATGGGGCTGAATCAAACGATTTAAAATATCGCACAGTGTATGCCCGGCTTTAATGGGGGAAAGTATGAGACCCTGGCGTGGTGTTAGTAGGATTCCAGTAGTGACGAAGCTCTTCATCCTGTCAGGGAAATCCAGAAATGGGGAGTCAAGACTAGATGAAGAGAGTTGGGGGCTGGATGGAGTCCGGGGGGTTGAATGTTGGGAGTCTCCTGTTGGGGCCGGGGGAGACTCCCCCTTTGGGGCTTTTGGGGCTAAGGGAGATTTCGCTGGCTTCATAAAAAAAAAAATGCACATGGCCAGGCGGAGGGTTAGCAAAACAGTGGAAAAGCGACCAGACTTGTAGACTAGTTCCTCTTTAGGAGTAGCTCACAACCAGGTAAGTAAACATGAAAATAAAATTTTGTGTAATTATATAATCATTTGCATAACCCCTGTTTTTTATATATATATATATATATTTTTTTTTTTTTTTTTTTTTTTTTTTTTTCTTAATAAAACATCTAATGAAACATCTTCTTTATCAGCTGAATGGCATCAAAGTATGGAAGTTGATTTGTTGACTAAAGACGTTGCGATATTAATTGTCTTGTTTTCAGACCTTCATTCACTCACATACAAAAAGAACATGTCACTAAATGTTTCTGCACCACAACAAAGGAAGGAGACACTAAACCTGACTGTCACTGGTGATGTCACTGAAGGACTTACCTGAACAGGTGATCTCCACGGTGGAGGAAGAGGAAGTTGAATATGAACACTCCCACAGGGTAAATCCAGACTGAACACAGCCAGGGTTGATGTCCCACACAGACCTCTCTGAGGACTCCTCTCTTCTTCTTCTCATTGAAACAGCAGAGCCACAGTCCAGATCTCTACAGACTACAGATGCTGCCTTCAGGTTCCAGAAGAAGCTGTCCACTGGTCTCCACTCTCTTCGTTTCAGCTGCAGTTCACCTGCACAGCGACTGGCTCCTCCCACCAACCTGACAGACTCTGAACACAGAGAAGAGAGTGAAGAGTAAAAGAAGTGAGTTTGATTAAAACAGAAATGAAGCAAATCCAACCTGTAGCTCCACTTGTACCTGAGCAGGTGAGTCCAACAGCTTTGCCAGGTGAGCAGCTGGTTCTAGTTGAGCCTGAGCTTCTACAGTCCAGGAGAGCTGACTCGTTGCCTCCACACTGGAACTCTTTGGTCCACATTGGAGCCTCCACTGCTCCATAGAGCGCCCCCTGGAGGACTGAAGGAGCCCCACAGCCAAGCTCCCTACAGACCACCTCTGCATCCTGCTGGTCAAAGTCATCTTCACACACTGAGGACCACCACTGGTCAGACTGGTTGGACTTGACCTCCAGTCTGCCTGAACACAGACTGGTCCCATTCACCAGCCTGACAGAGTCTGCAGAGAGAGACACAACATAGACAGGACAGATTATGCACTGCTGATGTTTGTATCAAAAGAGTTCATATATCATGAAATATTAGAAAACAAAGAAATTCTATATAGAATCAGATGTTCAGCAGCAGTGACCCCCCCCATATAGTCAGAATGGTATCTTTTTTCATACGCAAATTGTGCGACGATTTGACAACAAGGTTGGCAGAATCAGACTCAACAACTCGACAATTCAGGGTCTATCCTATAAACACTGTATACAGTATATATACTGTATGTATACACAGTATATATATGTGTGTATATATATATAGTATGTGTGTGTATATATATATAAAAAGTGACTTCCAAAAATTCACACCACTTTTTTAAACACGGTTTGAAGCTAAATGTGACAAAATGTTGCTGTTATTTTCAGCATGAGCAGCTTTACAAACGGCACCTCATATACACATAACAAAGATTAAACAAAACAGTAAATGATCGGCTCTGACCTCCTTCAAGTGAGACCCTAAAATGTGGACATAACACGGTTACACAATATAATATACGTGTTAATCCATTAAACGAGGCTCAATAAAACACAAAGGAGAATGGAACAAGGAACATTGCTGATCTCTCCCACAGAGCACATTGATGAGAGGGAGAGTTTTGTTGGGACAAGGGCCTTGATAGAAACAGGGGGTTACCCCAAAAAGGAACGCAGGGAATACAGGCTCATTAAAGAAGACCTAAGCAAGATTTTTACCATGGCTATGCTACATTTTTACCTTGATTAAAAAGCTCCGGAGTAATTGTGATACATGACTTGTAACTTGTTACGAGTGAGAATGTAGTTTCTTTGCCTTCCACCTGGCGTCTCATGGCTGAAAACCAACCTTGCAACATCAGTGTACCTGGCCACCGCCCCGGTGTCCCGCTCTCGTCTCTGCGGCACCGCGATGCAAACGCTCTGTAACCCGCAATCTTTGGTTTATGACAGTAAGACTACACAAGCATACACGTCGTAACATTGTAGGCCTATATATTAGGGATGGGACTTTTTGTCGACAAATCGACAAAAAATCGACACATGCTCCCCTCGACAAAAAAAATGGAGTGTCGAAATGTCGAGGGGGCGGGGCTTGTGGGATTTCCATGTGTAAATTGCCTTTTGTCTTTCAATATTTCCTATTCAAATAAACAGCAGAAAGTGCCACTTTTCCCCTAATGAAATAAAATATTTTAAATAAAACAAATCCACTTTTTCTAAATGGGATAGCTACTTGACCCTCATTCTGCTTCACATGTGACGGGAGCGTGCGCGCATGCTGACAGGCGACAGAGTGAAGAGATCAGCTGTCCGGGCTCCCTGCAGTCTAGGTGATGGTGCTGTTGATGACGAGTCCGGCTCCACAAAAAGGGCAAAACCATCGGCAAAACATGTGGATGCAATGGTTGCATTCTTCGTAGAGGACCGTGGACATGCACGGAAGAAAAAAAGAAAGAAAGAAACCGAATGCGTGCTGCCTCGTCCGCTCGTGCCGACAGCAGTGTTAATAAACCACAACAAAAGCACGTGTAGCTCCCCCCCCCGCCCGCATATCTGCTGCTGCTGTTTAAAAAAAAGGGCCGACAATTCGACAAAAAGTCGACACATGGGCCTCGACAATCGATTTTCCAAATCCTGTGTTGTTCCCATCCCTACTATATATGTTATATAACGTTATCCACCACTCCATGGCGGAGTTAGGATTAGCTCACAATCACCAGGTGTATAAACATGAAAATAAAATTTTGTGTAATTATATAATAGTTTGCATATATATATATATATATATATATATATATAAAAAAAACATCTTATGAGACATCTTGTTGATCAGCTGAATGGCATCAAAGTATGGAAGTTGATTTGTTGACTAAAGACGTTGCGATATTAAATGTCTTGTTTTCAGACCTTCACTCACTCACATACAAAAAGAACATGTCACTAAACGTTTCTGCACCACAACAAAGGAAGGAGACACTAAACCTGACTGTCACTGGTGATGTCACTGAAGGACTTACCTGAACAGGTGATCTCCACGGTGGAGGAAGAGGAAGCTGAATATGAACACTCCCTCAGGGTAGATCCAGACTGAACACAGTCAGTGTTGATCTCCCACACAGACCTCTCTGAGGACTCCTCTCTTTCTCTTATTGAAACAGCAGAGCCACAGTCCAGATCTCTACAGGCTACAGATGCTTCCTTCAGGTTCCAGTAGCTGTGCACTGGTCTCCACTCTCCTAGTTTCAGCTGCAGTTCACCTGCACAGCGACTGGCTCCTCCCACCAACCTGACAGGCTCTGAACACAGAGAAGAGAGTGAAGAGTAAAAGAAGTGAGTTTAATTAAAACAGAAATGAAGCAAATCCAACCTGTAGCTCCACTTGTACCTGAGCAGGTGAGTCCAACAGCTTTGCCAGGTGAGCAGCTGGTTCTAGTTGAGCCTGAGCTTCTACAGTCCAGGAGAGCTGACTCGTTGCCTCCACACTGGAACTCTTTGGTCCACATTGGAGCCTCCACTGCTCCATAGAGCGCCCCCTGGAGGACTGAAGGAGCCCCACAGCCAAGCTCCCTACAGACCACCTCTGCATCCTGCTGGTCAAAGTCATCTTCACACACTGAGGACCACCACTGGTCAGACTGGCTGGACTTGACCTCCAGTCTGCCTGAACACAGACTGGTCCCATTCACCAGCCTGACAGGGTCTGCAGAGAGAGACACAACATAGACAGGACAGATTATGCACTGCTGATGTTTGTATCAAAAGAGTTCATATATCATGAAATATTAGAAAACAACATGGTGACGACAAGGTTGGCAGTAGAATCAGACTCCTCTAAATGAAATCGACAACGATTTAGGGTCTACCATATATATATATATATATATATGTATGTATGTATATAGTATATATAGGCTCTGACCTCCCTCAAGCGAGCCCCTATAATGTGGACATAACACGGATACATAATATTTGTTTAAACCGATTGAATGAGGACCAATAAAACACAAAGGAGAATGGAACAAGGAACATTGCTGATCTCTCCTACAGAGGGAATACAGGCTCATTAAAGAGGACCTAAGCAAGATTTTTCCCATGGCTATGCTACATTTTTATAGCCTGATGCATCAGCCGCTTATTTCATTACATTTCATGTAGCGTCTGAACACGAGCCATAGGGATTCGTTTGCTTCCGGGAGGCGGTTGCTTACATTTGCTTCAACTAATCGCTGCTGCTTGGTGGTCACGTGTGCTATACACCGGTTAAGCTCATAGGTTAATCTTGAGCGCTTGAGTTCAACGTCATCGCCTTCACTTACCCGTCTGTTCGCTGATTGGTCCGTCCGCTCTGGCGGACGGAGCAAACCAAAACGCATTGCTAGTTTCCTGACTACATGGTTGAGGCAAATTAAATTTGCCGGAACCAGTAGGCGGCGCTAGCCTGGCTAACATTTTTACTGTACCTTTATTAAAAAGCTCCAGAGTAATTGTGATAGTTAAATACATGACTTGTAACTTGTTACGAGTGAGAATGTAGTTTCTTTGTCTTCCACCTGGCGTCTCATGGCTGAAAACCAATCTTGCAACATCAGTGTACCTGGCCACCGCCCCGGTGTCCCACTCTCGTCTCTGCGGCACCGCGATGCAAACGCTCTGTAACCCGCAATCTTTGGTTTATGACAGTTAAGACTACACAAACATACACGTCATAACATTGTATATGTTATATAACGGTATCCACCTCTTCATGGATCGATTTTTCGCCGGCTTCATAAAAAAAAAGCACATGGCCAGGCGGAGGGTTAGCAAAACAGGGGAAAAGCGACCAGACTTGTAGACTAGTTCCTCTTTAGGAGTAGCTCACAATCACCAGGTAAGTAAACATACTTATATAATCGTTTGCATAACCCCTGTTAAATAAAACATCTTATGAAACATCTTGTTGATCAGCTGAATGGCATCAAAGTATGGAAGTTGATTTGTTGACTAAAGACACTGCAATATTAAATGTCTTGTTTTCAGACCTTCATTCACTCACATACAAAAAGAACATAACATGTCACTAAATGTTTCTGCACCACAACAAAGGAAGGAGACACTAAACCTGACTGTCACTGGTGATGTCACTGAAGGACTTACCTGAACAGGTGATCTCCACGGTGGAGGAAGAGGAAGTTGAATATGAACACTCCCTCAGGGTAGATCCAGACAGAACACAGCCAGTGTCGATCCCCCACACAGACCTCCATGAGGACTCCTCCTTTCTTCTTCTTGTTGAAACAGCAGAGCCACAGTCCAGCTCTCTACAGGCTACAGATGCTGCCTTCAGGTTCCAGTACCTGCTGTCCACTGGTCTCCACTCTCCTTGTCTCACCTGCAGTTCACCTGCACAGCGACTGGCTCCTCCCACCAACCTGACAGGCTCTGAACACAGAGAAGAGAGTGAAGAGTTAAAGAAGTGAGTTTAATTAAAACAGAAGTGAAGCAAATCCAACCTGTCGCTCCACTTCTGTCTTGTGGTAGCATGAAGAATTACACTGGTATAAAACATTAGGGAGAAAACAAAACCTTGATGTGCTGATGGAGCAAACCCTTCCATCTGTTGGAGATGTTCACACAGTAAATGGAGATTTGTTAGTGGTTGTTCCTCTTCCATAAGCAGCAAACAGACCAGACTCAGATGATCTGGAGGCTCAGCAAGTCAGTAATGTGACTCTCAAAATCACTCTATTGCAGGACCTTCAGTAACCCTTGTAAACTATCCTTACTACTTTTTCACTCCTTGAACTAAATGTACAGTAAATGAGATGATCTGTGACCATGGAGGAGAAGGACCATCAGCCGATGATCAGTGGGGACAGTGAAATCATGCAGTCATGCTCATGTCAGTGTTGAGACATAGACACCACACTCATCCATCCACCAGCACCTTCATGTGTCCTCATCCTCTCTGTTTACCTGTGGAGCTGTGGCTTCCTTCAGCCCAGAGTCCTGAGGAGAAAATCAGAAAGGAAACATCGGTGAGATCTGTGAAGACAGCGACGTCACTAAGAAGCAGAAACAGTCGCACCATCAAACAGAAACAGGTCAGGAACAATGAAATGAATCCCCATCACATCCATCACAGCAGCTTCAGCTCCCACAATCCCCCCAAAACAGGCCCCTGTTTTGTGAATGGAATAGCTCCGGGTGGGCCGATAAGGTAACGCTGAGCGGCTGGTATGGGAGGAGCAAATGATAATTCGTCCAATCACCTTGATACCTGTCAGTCATGATGAGTGGCGGTTTGAGCCCAGGTCAGGGCAGGCTGTTAGGTAAGTGTTGATATGGAGCCGCTGTCCGTGGTGCTTAAAGGTGTACAGAAATGGCCGTTTGTCCTGTTTGTCGCGCTGAGTTGTTACGAGCTGCAACACGAGTTTACCCGAGTAAGGAACACAAATTGATTGGTCGTTATCGAGCGGGCGGGATATTCAAAGCTTGGGACGAGACCGAGCTCCGTGTGTGTGTGTGTCTCAGACGTTTGAATGACGGATGACGGATCCAATATCAGTGGCTGATGAATCGTGAGCAGGCTGACGTATAATCCGTGCGCCTGCATTATCCAATGCGAAAAAAAATACCACACTTTCACAACGGATCTACTCAAAAATAGAATTTTGCACAAAGTTTGGCCTGCATCGTCTGATAGATGAGTTATTACACTAATTTTATGACCCAGAGTGGAATCAAATTCATTTTTCTTTTCTGTACACCTTTAAAGGCCCCATGGCATGAAAAATGTGATTTTTGTTATTTTTTTGTGCTTGGGGAGGTCTCTGGGCCACGTATATACCTACTGCCCCATGCATCAAACTGGTCATAAACGGAGAAACACACACCGCCCATTTGTAGGAACTGTCTCTTTAAGACGAGCAGATAGCACTCCCTCCTTTCTGTGATGTCACACACAAGGTAACTCCGCCCACCGTGACCAGTTGTTTTCTTTCCATTTTTATGAATGCAGCTTAGGTTTCAGTTACTTGCCTGTGATTGGCCCGACCACATGCCACTCAAAAACAGTGAGCCAATCAGAGGAGAGGTTCTCATTCTCTCTTCTGATTGGCCAAATGACCTGTGCCTGCTAGAGCTCCAGAAAGAGGCAACAGAAAGGGGCAGTATGAACATTATTAAGCAGATCACAGGTACTCAAAACCAATGATACATCTTGTTAGGGAAATAAACCCAGAGAAAAGTGCACAGCATGGGCCTTTAAACGATGGTTTGCAGTGAGAGAACTGATACCTAGTCAGCACCAAGTCGATCTTGACATGTAAAAAATACGCCAGTACCTGCATTTTTTCTCGGCGGACAGTGTCGATCGCTGTCGGGACTGACACGGAAAGAATAAGCACGTGAGTCTGAGCAGCGCGTGGTCTCCGTGCGGCTGCAGTCGAGCTCGCGGCCGGACCTCGAGCCTCCAACTGCTCAGTGTGCGCCACAAGTTTGAGCTCATGTAAACATGACGACGTGTCGTGTGTCTTTCTCCCCTCAGTTGTCATGATGGAAACATGACGCTCTGACAGTGGTGCAGCGTGTGAACCATAATGATGTTACAATTGGACATGTTCTGGGACGTTATGTACTTTGTTTTTATACTTCAATGACGTCATGTATGTTTTGAGATATCATGTGTTCCAATTTAGTACTTGAACGCACATAACCTGATGTGTGTGAACATGAAGCCAGATAGTGTGACTCTAGCCTGATAACCAAGGACATAATGTAACTGCTGAGTTCTCTTAGTCTGTCAGTTAGGTCTGTTGCATTAGATACACGCCTGAACAACAACACACACATCATGTTGCTTATCACATTCTGAGAACATCCAACCTCTGTACGGGGCAGGCCCAGCCCAAGAAGATAAATGTGACCCATTTCCTGAAATCTGGACTCACTCCTGACCGAGATCCTGCGAGAGCTCTGTCACTTTGAGTCCAGCGCTGATGTACTTTATCTGTGACCTGAGTAAACACTACTACTTTTGTACGAAAGACTTCTCTGGTTTGTTCTTGGGCTTCCAATACAAAGAATCGGGACTAACAGTATGGACCAGAGAAAATACAAACGTATGTGAACGTAGGCTAATCATTCTGCATACATATTACTCATGATGCAGTACACAAATTACAAGTATTTCTTGTCTATACATTATGGGCCGGATTTACTAAAGGTTTGCGTGTATTAAAACGTGTGCAAACGTGATTGCACGCGCAAACACATGTGCAACCTGATCTACTAACTGGACGCACCGAGGATTGCGTCCCTCACACGGGCAGAATAGCACGTGCGATCCATTTAGCGTGTTTGCCTTGATGAATATGTAAATATGGGCGTTTCAGCCAGAACGTGCAAAATACTGGGAGGAGTAGATGCAAATAGATTTATTTAGCACACGCAATGTGATTTACCAAACCAGGAAGAGATTGCGGTGGCTGTTTTTGCGTCTTTATTCACCACGTCTGAAAACCATGTACTAACTGATACAACTTTGCCAAAACGTATGAGTTTATTGGTTTGATACCTGTCAGAGCCCCGTGATCTTACATCTCTGCATTTCCTCACGTCTGGGTCATTCTGTAACAGTTTTTCAGCCGTGTTAAAAGTAATTTACGCGCCGTTACGCACGGGGCACGTCTGTCCTGCAGTGCGCTCCTCTCCTCTCCTCTCCTTTCCTCTCCTCTCCTCTCCAGTACCTGGCTGCTCAGCTCCGACTCTCAGTCCCGGTCCCGGACTGAGACACATCACCGCTGCCTTCACCCGTCTTTGATCCCTCTGGTCAGTGGTCAGAGCGTTTAGATCTGTGTGTCCCACCTGAGCTCTCTATTAATCCACTGGATCATGGGCAGCACACACACACACACACACACACACACACACACACACATATTATAGGTGTGTGATTGTCGCTGCAGCTGCTGCCTGTTCGTCACTATATGACGAGTTGGGCCCTGTAGCGATTTGTGTTTATTTATCTAAACAGAGCGCGAGAGAGATGAACACACATGCTGTCATTGTGTGCATCGGATCAAATGTCATTCTGTCCCTTCGTCCGTCCAGCTCTCTGTCCACTCTCTCCATGGCGGAAACGATTATGACGCGCAAAACCCTCATTTACATATTGCGGTTTGCACGTGTTTTCATTTAGCGGGTTACTCTTAGTAGATCACCTGTTTTGCGTGCACTAACCAAACAAGCAATATTATAGCGGGCGCAAACAATATAGCGCCCATTATCTGGGATCTTAGTAAATCCGGCCCTATGTTTAGCTGTACTGTCTTTCTAAGATAAAATTAGTGTTTGTCCATTTTTCAGAACATTGTACTATTGTTTTCCATACTTTAGCCAACTAGCCAAAGTTCTGATTTCATGCAGACTGATTATGTGCATGTAATCTTGTCCATACTTAACTTATTCCACACTATTCCTCTACTTTGTTGTATATTGTATATCGTTTAGTAGTGGTGTTATTAACTCTTTGACTGCCAGCCATTCTCACAGCAGCTTCCTCCAGCTTGCCAGGCATTTTCCAGCTTTTTGACTGATTTCCGTAGGCCCACCATATATTATGTACTGTTACTACATACACATTCAACCCATCAAAGGAAAGATGAGGGTCTCTAGTTTCCAGCAAAAAAACCTGTTTGTTTCTATCTTGTTCCAGTCTTGTGGAATTGGTGGTTGAATATAGGTTGGTTTAGCCCAAAATGCCATTTTGGCACCAAAATCTTGAGAAAAAGAGGTTTTTGTGTCGGCTGTCATTTTCAGGTGAACCAGTACAATTGGCTCCTTTATATTTTGCTTTAGTGATGCCTCAACATCTGTACAGTTGTTCTCTTGTAAACAACAACTAAATCAACACTGACAAATGACTTTTGATGACAAAAGACAAAACATTTAGCTACTGACACACACTACTGCAGCCTTTTTTCTTTCTTTTCTTTGAGTTACAACTTTTTCTTTTCTTTTTTTTAGTGTGTGTGCGTACGTGACGTGTGCGTGTGCATACGTGTGAGTGTGTGTGTGCGTGCGTGTGTGTCTGTGTGTGTGTGTGTGTGCGCGCGCGCGTGCGTGGATCAGTTCGACAGGTTTTTGTAGCCGAAACACGGCGCTTTAGATCAGATCCAGCTTCCTCTGGTCAGCAGGCAGCGGTCTCACTCACTCTGTCTCACACACACACATCTACACACACACAGCCTACAGCTCTGGCTGACGTGCCCCCTGAACTCAGCCACAGACAGTCCATGTGCGCTCACAACAGAGTACAGACACTCCCACCACGTTTACCTCTCCTCTCGTCACGTTCGCCGTCCGTTCCTCATCCACACTAGATCGCGGGATTTTCAAGCTGCTATCTGAGTGATTTCTCGCAAAATCTGGCGACTTTCCAAACGCTCTTGATGACTAACGACGAGCGATCAACGGGGTTGTTGTTACTAACGTTTGTGCTTTGTATCACGGAGCTGCACGGAGCTTCGACGAGCTGCCGAGCCGCCATGAGCCCCGCCGCCGCCCCCGAAGCTCTCACCGGCGGCCAGAGTGTCACGGAGCGGCGCCGCTGCAGTCAGACACCCGCTCCGCTCCGTGAGGGGGGAAAAACACGCTATATTTTTTTACATCTCTCAATCCAAATGTGTTTTTCTGCACTTTATTTTGATGATACAAGTCTGATCTTCACAGAGGAGTAGGGCAAGACATTCAACATGGCGTTGCCATTAAAAAAACGCAAAGACGAGTTATCTCGTCTTTGGCAGACTACGCTTGGATTCGTTAAGACGAGATAACTCGTCTTTGGCAGTCAAAGAGTTAAAGGGATAGTTCACCCTAGAATGATATTTCGCTCATTATCTACTCACCCTCATGTTGACTAAGGGCTGGAAGAAGTCTCAGAGTCCTCCGTCCCTTCTCTGAGTTACAGGGGGTCTTAGCGTAGCAGTGCATTTCAAGGCAACGGTTGTAAAGGGACACCAGAGCTCTTCGTAAAAAAACACACACAAAAAAACATCCAAATACCTCCATGATGCTCGTATGTAATGTCCGTCTTGTGCTGAAGCCCCAAATTGCGTAATTGTCCCGAAAAAAATTAAATAAGTCCACATTCCAAGCATGTTTGTAGCATTAGCTCCTAGTGTCTGTTGTCCGGTTCCGCTGCCAGCGCGCATGCGCAAGGTTCGCACTGAGACCGACTCGAGTCTCAGTCTGGTTGCGCATGCGCGCTGGCAGCGGAAGACCGGACAACAGACACAGAGCTAATGCTACAAACATGCTTGGAATGTGGACTTATTTAATTTTTTTCGGGACAATTACGCAATTTGGGGCTTCAGCACAAGACGGACATTACATACGAGCATCATGGAGGTATTTGGATGTTTTTTTGTGTGTGTTTTTTTACGAAGAGCTCTGGTGTCCCTTTACAACCGTTGCCTTGAAATGCACTGCTACACCAAGACCCCCTGTAACTCAGAGAAGGGACGGAGGACTCTGAAACTTCTTCCAGCCCTTAGTCAACATGAGGGTGAGTAGATAATGAGCGAAATATCATTCTAGGGTGAACTATCCCTTTAAGAGCTTTGTGTGTTTGTATGTACATCAACGGTGCTAGTTGGCAAAATATCCGCGCGCAGATAGTGGGCCGGTCTGGACCAAGTCCAAGTCCAGGGCCAAATGTTTATCCCAGTCCATCCCTGGCAAGATCTATTCCTAAAGTAAAAGCCCAATTTTACCTTAAGTTTAGAAACTAAGCTTGAAATATACTTGAAAGTTAGACGTTCATCAACATGGAAACCCAGATACTTATAGGACGAGACCAGCTCAATGGCTGTACCTTGACAGGTTAAAACGGGAAGATTTTTTGACTGCACAGTAGCCCTGGAAAACATCATAACCCTCGTCTTCTTACGCACACAGATTGAGATACACATTTGCAAATAATAAAGTAACAATAATTCATCCACACATTTCGTTAGTTTGATTTTTCCTTCAAACCAAAAACCAAAACACGAAAATTCAGGCTGCTTTTTCGTCTCAAATAACAGTAAATTTTGAACTCATACCATGCCACCACAAATCACAACTTTGTAGAGGTTTGCCATATCATTCAAAAGGTACTGCACAGGGAATCATCATTGTGCTCACCCTTCTTGTTTATTTGTCCTAAACAGCCAGTGCATATCACTGGATTGGATTGGATTGTACTTTATTGTCCCGAAGGGATACGAGACATCCATACAAAATACTTTCACACCTTTAACACGCATTCAAAACAGTGAAGGGTGCTTCCACTCTATTACAAATAGGTCAGTAAAAACAGTCTGTAGAACTGATCAAATCAACAGCTATTTAAGTTAAAGTGCTATGCATTGCTTACTTAACTGATATATTAGTAAATCATAATTTTTAGGGTCTCAGCCGGCATGTAATGTCTACTCACGTTCTTATCTTTTGCCTCCCTCCGACCCTCCCAGATCCCAGTGTATGGGACTACTTTATGCATGATTAACTGATATGGATGAAAATCAATATGAAGCCCTAAACCAACTGATCATGTTTTTACAATGCCAGTTATGCTGGTAAATGGTTCTACAAATATGTGAATTTTATCTAAAATGTGAAGAATGTGAAGTCTGAAAACACATTTGTTCAATTTTGAATAATTTAGGGTATTTTATTTGGGGGGACCATTCATGTTTTTCAGAAATTGGGGGACATGTCCCCCCCGTCCCCCCCGGGATCTGCACCCCTGGTCCTGATGTCTCAGCTATATCCAGCCGCAAGAAGGCGAGATGACTCCTTGTCCCATCACTTTCAGGAGTTGTAGGTCTAATTGGTAGACGAGGGGAATCACCTCCGCTGCGCGTAATGACAGCTCCTCGCCGGTGAAACACAATAAGCTATAATACCAGTTACCACTACAACTCCTGGAAGTGGTTGGACAAGAAGTCCTCTTCCCCTCCTGCGTCTGGGTGTAGCCGAGTTGGTTAACACATTGAAATTTGCAACAGGAATAAGTGACAGAACTACACATGTAGCTAGCTATCTTAAAAAAGAAGCAGCACCAAATGCCAAATAAATCAGAATCAGGCACTCGTAAAAGTAGAGGGACGGCCCAGAGTCCAGACCAGCTGGACAGAGAGCCGTGAGGAAGATGAACTGATCGATAAGCTTGGTCGCTAATGTGTACAAATAAACAGCTGTGAACATGTATCCATATGCTCAAAACACAACATTTAGAAAATGGAAGAAAAAAAAGATTTTAAAGGCTATTTATACAGTCTATGGCTATAATCAAATTCACTGGGCTTTTGTTCCGATGACACTTCCGGTCATCGACGTTAATATGTTGTTTAAGATCAAAAACGAAAAGACAATTAAAACTTACAGGTAGCCTATTTATATTTGATTCTGGTTTCCTCGTTTTTTCGTTTTAAAACCAAAAGCCAATGAACGGGAATAAAAAGCCTGAATTTTCGGGTTTTTTTTGGTTTTTGGTTTGTAACCACATAACTTACTTTAGTTTTCTGACAGTTCGGTTTAAAGGAAAAATCAAACTATCGACACGTACACAGACCCACGTCCCTCAGTCCTACCTGAGCTCCACAGCAGCAGCAGCAGCAGCAGCAGCTGGTGATCGACGTCTGTCTTCATCTCCGTCTCCTCTCTAACTGTTGGACTCGTCCTCTCCTTGTCTGGGTTACACCCCGCCTTCCCGACAATAGACTTCCATTCATCGTAATAGCGGGGTTTTCTATTTTTTCTAAAGACCCCGCTATTCCGAAAAGGCTATTGGGGGAACGCCCATCGCTACTTTGTGACAAGCTCTTCCATTGATAGGAGCATGCAGCTTTCTCTCTCTCTCTCTGTCTCTCTCTCTCTCAGAAACACACAGAAATGCACATCACACTCACACACGCGGCCCAGAATATCACCATATTCAGTCAGAGAGCCAGAAAGGAGCCAGATCATGTCAGATCACGCACAACAACCATCATAAATGCTGATCAAGATGTGTAAACTGATAATCAAAGCCCCCCCCCCCCCGAGAAATTTTGCTTTGGTTGGGTTCAGGCAATGAAGAAAGGAGTTGGTTAAGTTTAGTAAAAAGACCAGGTAGAGGCTAGACAGGCTGGAAGCAGAATGAGCGTTATATGTCATTAATATGAAGTGCTTGTTTTGCAGTTAATTATGCACATGATCCGTTTGATCCCAGAAAGGAAAAAAGGATCAATGCGCAGCCTCCGAATATTGTTATTGTAAAAATATTAAAAAATAACTATTATAGCTAATTTAACAGGACACAGACAGACCATCATGGACGAATCCAGTCCAGAGAGAGAAACCTGACAGGTGGACAAACAAAGTCTGGTTGTTGATGAGTTTATTTAACAAAACCTGAGAGAAATGAGACGAACAAAACATGAATGTAACATTAGTTCAAATCAGTTTCAGTGTCAGTGTTAATTACACAGTTTCTGTTTGAAGGAATGTTTTTTCCACTTTTAGACTCAAACTTATTCTGAACTTTTAACACAGTCTTTCCAAAAACAAAACAAAACAAATCAACAAAAAGAAGTGGTGTAGCTGCCGTGGTCCGTCTGAATCCACCTGCTTCAGGTGTGGACGTCACCGCGCCTCCTTGGCCTGCAGCTCTCGGACGACGAGGATGCGTGCGAGCATGGCGTCCATGGTGGCGTGGTCCAGCGGCGTGGAGGAGAACCACAGCCGGCTGCTGGGAGAGCAGCGGCGCTCCGGCTGCAGGTGGAACAGGTCGGAGCGCCGCCTCACACACTCCGGGCTGGAGAGGAGACAGAGGAGAGTCCTGGTCAGGCTGTCGTATCCAGCTGCTGCTGTGTGTCCTGTCTTACGTGTCTGGACGCCCCTAGTCTCTTGTTGATGACAGATAAGACTACACAGATATCACCATGGTAACATGGTAGATGATAAATAACCTTATCCACCGCTCCATGGATTCATTTCTCACCGGCTTCGTTGGAAGCAAATGATGCACATGGAGGAGAGGAGGGTTAGAGACACAGAGGAGGAGACACCACACCTGGAGAGGAGGGTTAAATTCAGGTCATAACTTTGAGACAAGGAGCTATCTCCATACACCGAGTCGGCAACCAAGGAAACGTCACTTCCGGTCAGAGCTGTGGGGGAAAACAAACCGATTCCCTCATAGACGTACGTACGGGTGAAAACGCAGCATTTTAAACCTTTGTCTAACGCTTGTCTGCTGTCATGTCTTAGTTTGAATCACTTGTATCTGCTGACAAAGAGCTAGATATTAAAAAACTCATCACGATCCGGGTCCATTGTTGTCCGTACATTTTAAAATATTGGCTCTTTCCCAGTCAGTCACATCTCACCTCCACCGAGTCGGCAACAGTCTGCAAACAAGGAAACGTCACTTCCGGTCAGAGCCGTTACACGGTTGGGTATAAAGATATAAAAGTTCAGGTTGTGGTTTTTCAATTTATTTGCGGTGCAAAATGGTAACAACAACTCTTAGGCATCGTCTCCGAGTGTGTAGAGCCGGCGGCGGCGACCAAGGGAACGCCACCTAAACGTCAGACAAACAGTTCCTCCATAGACAGACGGATGTGACTGACTGGGAAAGAGCCAATATTTTAAAATGTACGGACAACAATCGACCCGGATCGTGATGAGTTTTTTAATATCTAGCTCTTTGTCAGCAGATACAAATGATTCAAACTAAGACATGACAGCAGACAAGCGTTAGACAAAGGTTTAAAATGCTGCGTTCTCACACCTATGTCTATGGGGGAATCGGTTTGTTTTCCCCCACGGCTCTGACCGGAAGTGACGTTTCCTTGGTTGTGATGATTGTTTTTTTGTTTTTTGTTTGCTTTATCTTTCATATTCCATAATCCAGAGGTGATTGTCTTGCAATGTATTGTTAAAGCAGAAGTAAGCGATCCGGTGGTTTTGTCTAACTTCCTGTCAGCAGATGGAGTTAGCAGTCCCCGCCCTCGTCCCTACGTCACCACATTCAGGCGCATCCCTTGGCTGCACGCACAGAGAGGACTGCCCCTTTATGCCGTTCTCTCTCCTCATTGGATAAAGGTTGTAGGATACAAGGAAAGTTTTCTCCTCGGCTTACAGCAGAGCAGAGTGACTGACAGACCCGTGTTTCAGACCAAACACTCTATAGACCTTTTCAGAGAGTATAAACAAAGACAGGTGTGGCTCATTAGAAAACGCTCTGCTACACTAAATGGAATGGAGCCTTAATTAGTATCCTTGGTAACACCTGTATTTGTTTATACTCTCTGAAAAGGTCTATAGCAGCGTTTCTCAAACTTTTTTCAGTCAGGGCACCTTTCAAAAGTGCATAAAATCTCACGGCACCCCTGTGTAAAATATAATTCAAAATGACACTGCATAGCCTAAATGTAAATGTCCTGTTTATTTAGACAGGACAGTATGGGCCCATTCACATGGAGCGCCTAAAAACGCATGGAAAACGCCAGCTGGAGCGTTTTGAATGCGTTTTTCAAAGCACTTCGGTCGCGGTTCCAAAGCGCTGCCGTTGGTCGCGCTGCGGTCGCGCTTCTACCGTCTCTAAGCAACCAAAACTACCTGCTTCTTCTGCCCCCAAAACTTCAAAGGACGTTCATTAAAAAGTAGCGATGGAGGAGCGACTGATACTTCTTGTGCAGGGTTACCCCGAGTTATATGATCTGTCTTCCTGCAATTATTTTGATACCGCCAGGAGGAACAACACCTGGAGGATCATAAGCACGAAGCTTGGGACTGGTGAGCATAATATGTTATTTATTTATATTTATATTATTTTATGTGGATAACGGTTGAGCTGAGTACGCTAACGTTAGTTCATTCTGATGTTTTTCTTTCTTTTTCTCGCAAAGACAAACATTTCCAGTGTGTAGCAAGTATAAAAAAATATGTTCAGCCTGTCAGCAAACAATATAGCGATCCAACATATATATTGTTTGCAACAATGTAGGCTACGTTGCCCTATATTACCGTTACTTACTGTTTGTTGTTTTATAATATTTATACGTTAATTGCCGTTGTCTTGTCACAACATCGTATTTACACAGATGACGAAGCGAGAAAGAAGTGGAAATATTTGAGGGACAAGTATATAAAGGAGAGGAAGGCAGAGAAGGAGAAGAAAAGTGGCTCAGAGGGAGGAAACAAAAGGAGGTGGAAGTACATGGGAGCCCTCAGTTTCCTTGAACGTTTTGTGAAGGAGAGGCCGACTTCCTCAAACATCCCCGGGTCCCCAGAGCAGCCTGACTCAGAGGTAGATTATAAGAACAAAATTAATAATAATAATAATAATACCCCTAAGTAACCTATTCAACAAGAGTGTTAGATTTCTGGTATATTTGTTTGTTATTATTATGATTATTATGATTATTATTATTATTGTTGTTGTTATCATTACTACTAGAATATTAGCTTACTTCTATAGTCTATTTTAAGAAGTTTGGATTATTCAAACATATACCTATTTAAAATATATGTGAGAAATTCATAAGTATTTGTCACATTTAAAGATATTTTGCTAAAACAAACCCTTCTCTTATCCCTATAGGAAAGTCAGGGTGATAACCTCATCACCCTGACCCTGTTTCCAGTGGAACAAGACACAGAGCCAGCAGGAAGCAGCCAGCAGGAAGCAGCAGCCAGTCCCTCTCACCCCAGCCCCCCCTCCCTGTTACCCCTGTCTCATCTGGACCACGTGTCACGAAGAAAGGAAAGAACACTGAAGAAGATCTGAGTGACTTTCAAAAAGTTATTCTGAACAACCTGAGCAAACCTCAAGACCATGACGAACTCTACTTCATGAGTCTTGTGGGAACAATTAAACGGCTATCGCAGCAAAAAAAATCACAAGTTAGAATGAAAATTGAGCAAATTTTATATGAAGCAGAGTTTCAATGAGAATCAATAAATAGATTGTTAGAAATGAGTCGAAGTTTCATTGTTTTTTTTTAACAAATATAATCCATTTATTTTATCATGAACACAATTTATATTTGTAGATTCTGTATGATTCAGATATTGATAAGATATTATGATATAATGTTAAATAATGTCTTCCTGCCATGTAACTGCTCCCTCAGCAGACGAGAAATATTCTGTGAACCTCTCTCTGATGGCGATAGCCTCCCGTGAGGCGTTGTTGCTGCTCAAACGTCTCAGGCCCCCCATGGCCCTGGGACTATCTTCAGATCCTGTTGTGGTCTGTGGATGATCATTCGACAGACCTGCCCTGAGAAGATTGTGGAGGACACATGTGGCTTTGACGGCTTTCTCTGCCATTTCCGGTGTCACTCCTAGCACCCTTCTGTACAGCCGCCACTGTGATGCCAATATGCCGAAGGTACACTCCACCATGCGTCTGGCCCGTGACAGTCTGTAGTTGAAGATTCTCTTTTCTCTTCCCATGTTTTGGCCGGGGTATGGCCTCATCATGTATCTTCTCAGGGGAAATGCTTCATCAGCCACAAATACATGTGGCATAGGCCCCAGATGTTCAGCACCAGGAAGTGTTGTGTCGTCCGGAAGAGCAGGAGTTCCCTGACAAAGAGCTCTTCCAAATGTTGAGACAGCTAATGTCCCACCATCACTGCTTCGACCATAAGCTCCAACATCTACCACTCTGAAGCGATACTGGGCATCAACAACAGCAAGCAGCACAATAGAGAAAGACCCTTTGTAATTATAATACAGGGATCCGCTGGAGGCAGGGGCCTGGATCACCACGTGCTTTCCATCCACTGCCCCGACACAGTTGGGGAAATTCCACAACTGATGGAAATCGGCCGCAATTCTTCTCCAGCTTTCTCTGTTGGGTGGTGGCATGAACTCTCCTACCAGGTTGTCCCAGATGGCTTCACAAACGTGTTTCACGATGCCAGCAACTGTAGAGTGTCCCACACGGTAACTGAATGCAATGGTCCTGAAGGAATCCCCAGTTGCAAGATACCTGTAATAAATAGAATATATATTCATTGTATGTGAGAAACAGGCTGAGAATTATTGTGACAATGATTATGTTAATGTAATTTTTTATTATTATTTTTTTTAAGTAAACCTAGGACTCTGTTGCACATAAAAATCCAACAGGTCAAATAATTGCAATGCAGTGGCATGATAGATATATGACATGATGTGACATTTTAAAAAATAATTTGTATATATGTGACATTTAAAAAATAATCAGTTTGGGTAAGAATAAGCATATCTGTGTTTATTTTCGTAATTAAAAATAAACATCAACAAATCCACACAACTGACATTGTTCATCGTTGAGCCATCAATTATGAGATTACTGATGATAGATAGATGATTGATAATTAATTCAGTGGCACTGCTATTTGTAGTGGACAAATGAGGGTCATATTTTGAGCCTTAACATACAGTAAACACTATAAGTTATAGCGGCTGAGACAAAGAAAAGAAAAAGAAAAAAAGTATTACAACCGTCTCGGGTCTCCCCGATATATTGAAATAAAAAAATAATTACCTCAGACAAATGCACAGCCGTTGCGCTGGAGAGATGGTTTCACGGCAGACGCTCTGTCTTGTGATACTGGGGCCAACTTTTCTGAGGAGCAGGTCAAACTGATCTTTATCAACTCTGAAATATTCCTTGAACCTGCCGTCGTCCAGACGAAGCTCCTGGATCAGATGATGAAATTCACCCAAAGTTTTCCGACGCTGAAGGATGGGATGCACCCAGACACGGCGAGTTTTTCTCTTCTTCTTCACAAAGACACCAAGCAGAAAAGCTGCTGAGAGCAGTTTGCGGTGCTGGAAATCCATCTTTTTCCTCCAAAGGTCTCCTCCAGCAGTGACAGGATGTTTTTGTTGAAGTTGATCTGCTCAATTCTGATCAGATGACACGCGGTGCGCGGGCGGCATTCGAAAAAGTTGAGAATTTTTCATCTCCGTGCGCCTCGGACGCACCTCGGTTGCGCCTCGGACGCACACGGGGAAAAAAGCGCGTCGCACCGCGTGCGCGGCGCTTCGGCGTCGCTTCGGATTTTGCGCGCGGTTGCATTGAAAACAATGGAAACGCGCGCGCAAAAGACGCTCCATGTGAATGGGCCCTATTACAGTATTTATGCATAGGTGCCTCTGTAGCCTACATATGCACACACACGCACACAATAATCCGCAATGTGAGAGGAAGAGAAAAAGGTCTACATGCGCGCAGGCACGCGTTCAAATAAATATCCACCGGTGGTCTCCGCTCCGTTCTGACTCCGTTGCGAACAATCAGAGAGTTTCCACCGGTGGAGAGAGGAGGGGGTGTGATACGTGTGTGATCAATGTGAGACGTGAGCCTGGTACGACGCATTTTTTTTCATAGCGTCCGGTGTCCAGTGTACACGGCCCCCACTGCTCTGAGTACCGGCCGTGTCCACGGAGCGGTCTCTCTCTCTCTCACTCTCTCTCTCTCTCTGAACGCTGCCGAAACGAGCCGCCTCACGTCCGAGCCGCTTGACAAGTGCGGCGCTGTTCCAAAAGTTGAACATATTTCAACTCTGAGCGCTCTGAGCACCGCGACAAAAAAAGAAAGCGCCAAGAGCTTTTTTCTGAGCTCCATAGGACGTCCGGTGGACACGGCCCCTTTGCATATATGTAAAGAGAATGTATTCTATGAAATGTCAGAAGAGGTATTTTTTTCACAACACCCTTGACGCAGTCGCCCTGTTTTCAAATAAACTTATAAACTTAGACGGCACCCCAGTGTGCCGCGGCACCCACTTTGAGAAAGGCTGCTCTATAGAAGTGATTGCTGTCTGAAGATAGAACTATTTCAGACTTATAGTCACACAAATATTCCGCTTACTTCTGCTTTAACATTGATAACTAAAATAAATAAATAAAAATGGTTAAAAAACAAACAAACAGTAAATATCAGCACAAGCTGCCTGTGATGACACGAGGACACACACATACACACACACTCACCACTTGGAGAGGTAGAACTTGTAGAATCGGACCGGGCAGCGTAGAGGGTTCTCCGTGTTCTCCATCATCTGCAGGACGTTCGCTCTGTTCTGATGTTTCCTTCGTCTTTTAGCTGGAACGCCGTCTCTATCTGACAAACACACACACACACACACACACAGAACATTGAACTACAGGGCAACTCTGCATCACAAACACATCCGGTATGAGAAGCTCTGTAGATTTGTCCTTGGATGTCCTTTTCTTACTCATCACTGCACAATGTCCACTAGACTCAACTGGCCAACATTGAACATGAGAAGACACATGCACTGGTTACAGCTGATATACAAATGCATTTATTTTAATTACCCATCCTATCTACAGCAGTATCTTATACCATATACAACAAGTTATCATATCAGACATTCATCGCAGCCATTTTTTTCTGTTCCCAATGTCATTAAATCATTTGGTAGAAGAGCTTTTATGTTTAAAGCACCTGCAGATTGGAACAACCTTCCTGCTAATATCAGATCCAGTTCCTCTCTTGGTATTTTCAAGCTCTGTCTTCTCATCTCATGGTGACCTGTTCCTGTTTTCACTGAAGATGCATTTCTGATTTGTTGATCTGTTACTAATCATTATATACTGTCGTTTTAGTCCCAGTGTTGACCTTTGTGGCCCTACTATGTACTTGTTTTGTTTTGTCCCAATGTAGTTACAATAACTGTGGTTTGTCCTTGTTTGTACTATTGTTTTTGTCTTTTGGTTTGTTTGTTTTGTTTGTTTATTTGTCTGTTTGTTTTTCTATATTGTTGAGAACATGTTTGTCTGTTGAATCTATGTTTGTCTATATGTTTGGACCCCCTCGAAAACAAGATGATACATCTCAAGGGGTTTTATCCAAATAAACAAATTTCAATCAAGCTGTGAGCAGCTGAACTGAACCGGTACCTGTCTCGGCCTCGGAGATGCAGTCGGGCCGGTAGAAGCGTAGGAACGTGGTCTTGGTCGTGGTCTTGGTCTTGGTGTCGTCGGCCGTGGATCTGGCTCGGCGGGCGACGTGGGCGAAGGACAGCTGGCGGTGCTGCTCCACCGTGGTGAAGCCGAAGTATTTACAGCAGAAGAACAGCAGCGTGTTGAGGAGGACGATGGGGGAGTACGCCCCCAGCTGCTTACAGTCCCACAGGAAGTCCTCCTCCACCCGGGAGTGGACGTAGCCTGGAGGGGGAGAGAGACAGAGACAACCGGTCCATCAGAGACAGGAAATATTACACTTCATTTCATTTTTAATTTTATTGTTTATTTGACGAGGACAATGCACAATTAAACAATGTAAATGTGCCAGATTTAGCTTAGAGCTCATTTCCATCCATAGTCATCACATTTAAAGACTGACAGACATAGTACCATACAAAAAAACAACTATATAATGTTTTTTCTCTGATATTTATAAATGTATTTACTACTATATACTGGAGTTGCCCACGGTGAGAGGCGGCGAGCTGGTGTGGGCTTGCTCATAGCTCCCCAGCTCAGCCGCCATGTGTTGGAGTTCTCCCCACTGAACGAGAGGGTCGTTTCCCTGCGCCTTCGGGTTGGGGACAGGTCTCTCACTGTCGTCTCGGCCTACGGGCCGAACGGCAGTGCAGAGTACCCGGCCTTCCTGGAGGCCCTGGGAGGGGTGCTGGAAGGTGTCCCAACTGGGGACTCCATCGTTCTGTTGGGGGACTTCAACGCTCACGTGGGCAGCGACAGTGTTACCTGGAGAGGTGTGATTGGGAGGAACGGCCTCCCCGATCTGAACCCGAGTGATGTTTTGTTATTGGACTTCTGTGCTAGCCAGTCAGTCCATAACGAACACCATGTTCAGGCATAAGGGTGTCCATCAGTGCACGTGGCACCAGGACACCCTAGGCCGGAGGTCAATGATCGACTTTGTAGTCGTGTCATCTGACCTCCGGCCGTATGTCTTGGACACTCGGGTGAAGAGAGGGGCTGAGCTGTCATCTGATCACCACCTGGTGGTGAGTTGGATCCGCTGGCAGGGGAGGAAGCTGGTCAGACCTGGCAGACCCAAGCGTATCGTGAGGGTCTGCTGGGAACGTCTGGCAGAATCCCCTGTCAGGGAGGTCTTCAACTCCCACCTCCAGGAGAGCTTTGACCAGATTCCGAGGGAGGCCGGAGACATTGAGTCTGAATGGACCATGTTCTCCACTTCCATTGTTGACGCGGCCGTCCGGAGCTGTGGCCGTAAGGTCTCCGGTGCCTGTCGCGGTGGCAATCCCCGAACCCGGTGGTGGACACCGGAAGTAAGGGATGCCGTCAAGCTGAAGAAGGAGTTCTACCGAGCCTGGCTAGCTCGGGGGACTCCCGAGGCAGCTGACGGGTACCGGCAGGCCAAGCGGACGGCAGCCCGGGCGGTCACGGAAGCAAAAACTTGGGTCTGGGAAAAGTTCGGGGAGGCCATGGAGGAGGACTACCGGTCGGCCTCGAGGAAATTCTGGCAAACCATCCGACGCCTCAGGAGGGGGAAGCAGTGCTCCGCCAACACTGTTTACAGTGGAGGAGGGGAGCTGTTGACCTCGACTGGGGATATCGTCGGACGGTGGAAGGAATACTTCGAGGATCTCCTCAATCCCACTGACACGCCTTCCGTCGAGGACGCAGAGGCTGAGGACTCAGAGGTTGATTCATTCATCACCCAAGCTGAGGTCACTGAGGTAGTCCGGAAGCTCCTCAGTGGCAAGGCACCGGGGGTGGATGAGATCCGCCCTGAGTACCTCAAGTCTCTGGATGTTGCGGGGCTGTCGTGGCTGACACGCCTCTGCAGCATCGCGTGGCAGTCGGGGACAGTGCCTCTGGACTGGCAGACCGGGGTGGTGGTCCCTCTCTTCAAAAAGGGGGACCGGAGGGTGTGTTCCAACTACCGGGGGATCACACTCCTCAGCCTCCCGGGGAAAGTCTATTCCAGGGTGCTGGAGAGGAGAATTCGGCCGATAGTCGAACCTCGGATTCAGGAGGAACAATGCGGTTTTCGTCCTGGCCGTGGAACGCTGGAACAGCTCTACACCCTCCGCAGGGTGCTCGAGGGTGCATGGGAGTTTGCCCAACCAGTCCACATGTGTTTTGTGGACTTGGAGAAGGCTTTCGACCGTGTCCCACGTGGCATCCTGTGGGAGGTGCTCCGAGAGTATGGGGTCGGAGGCCCTCTGCTGAGGGCTGTACGGTCCCTGTATGACCGGAGCAGGAGCTTGGTTCACGTTGCCGGCAGTAAGTCAGACCTGTTCCCGGTGCGTGTTGGACTCCGGCAGGGCTGCCCTTTGTCACCGGTTCTGTTCATTATTTATATGGACAGAATTTCTAGGCGCAGCCAAGGGCCGGAGGGGGTACGGTTCGGGAGCCACTTGATTTCATCTCTGCTTTTTGCAGATGATGTGGTCTTGTTGGCTCCCTCGAGCCAGGACCTTCAGCATGCACTGGGGCGGTTTGCAGCCGAGTGTGAAGCAGCTGGGATGAGAATCAGCACCTCTAAGTCCGAGGCCATGGTTCTCGACCGGAAAAAGGTGGCTTGCACCCTCCAGGTCGGGGGAGAGTTCCTGCCTCAGGTGGAGGAGTTTAAGTATCTTGGGGTCTTGTTCACGAGTGAGGGGAGAACGGAGCGCGAGATCGACAGGCGGATCGGTGCGGCGGCCGCAGTAATGCGGTCATTGTATCGGTCCGTTGTGGTGAAGAAGGAGCTGAGCCGAAAGGCAAAGCTCTCGATTTACCGGTCGATCTACATTCCCACCCTCACCTATGGTCATGAACTCTGGGTCATGACCGAAAGAACGGGATCCCGGATACAAGCGGCCGAAATGAGTTTCCTCCGCAGGGTGGTGGGGCGCTCCCTTAGAGATAGGGTGAGGAGCTCTGTCACCCGGGTGGCGGGGCGCTCCCTTAGAGATAGGGGGAGGAGCTCTGTCACCCGGGAGGAGCTCGGAGTAGAGCCGCTGCTCCTCCACATCGAGAGGAGCCAGCTGAGGTGGCTCGGGCACCTGTATCGGATGCCCCCTGGACGCCTCCCTCGGGAGGTGTTCCAGGCAGGAGGCCCCGAGGAAGACCCAGGACACGCTGGAGTGACTACGTCACTCGGCTGGCCTGGGAACGCCTTGGGGTCCCCCCGGAAGAGCTGGAGGAAGTGTCCGGGGAGAGGGAAGTCTGGGGATCCCTGCTCCGACTGCTGCCCCCGCCACCCGACTCCGGATAATGCGGCGGACAATGGATGGATGGATGTTTGTTTTTTTCTCTGCTATTTAAAAATGTATTTACTACAATATATTTAAATACGGGTAACCTCATTGGTTCCGTTTTTTTGTTTGTTTGTTTGTTTGTTTCCTCTGGTTTAGTTTAGTTTAGTTTGTTCGTTACCTTGTTTGTTTGTTAGTTGTTGTCTTATGTTTTATATTTGCTGGGTAGCTTCATTTGGTATGTAGGACAGGCATTAATATCAGCTTTATGCTTCTGCCTTTTCAGTCACTATTTTGTCGATAATGTTTGCTATTGTGTGATGTGACTGAATAAAGAATTTCAAATCAAATCAAGGGGAAGACAGAAAGAAGAAGAAGAAGAATACAAGAAAAAACAAAAAGAGGTGGTGCGTGGCGCAGTGGTTAAAAAAGCGGCCGCCCCATGTAGAGGCTACAGTCCTCAACGCAGGCGTCCCCGGTTCGAATCCCGTTTTCGGGCAGACTTTTCCTGCATGTCATTCGCCCTCTCTCTGCCTCCCCCTTTCCTGTCTATCTCCACTGTGGCTATCAAATAAAGGCAAAAAGCCAAAAAATATATAAAATATATATATATATATATATAATATAAAAAAAAAAGAGGAGAAAAGGAAATTAAGAAATGGAGGAAGACGAAGAAAAATGTATGAAATAAATAAGAAGAAAGAGGAACAAGAAGAAACAATAGAAAGTAAAAAAAGAAAAATGAAAAGGTAGAAGAGTAAGACAAATAAAGATTGAGAAGAAGAAAGAAAGAAAGAATAAAGATAAGACAGAAAAGTAAAAGGAGAATAGTTATTGTCCACTTCAAAGAATAAAAGGAAAAACAAAGGGAGGAGAAGATGGAAATAAAGAAATAGAGAAAGAAGAGGAAAAGAGGGAGGAGAAAGAAAGAAAGAAAGAAAGAAAGAAAGAAAGAAAGAAAGAAAGAAAGAAAGAAAGAAAGAAAGAAAGAAAGAAAGGATGATGACTCACCTCTGGCTGTGACAGATGTTTTGAGGATCTTGGTGAACTCGGTGGAGAATGAGTTGTAGACGACGTCACTGAAGATGTTTTCCATCCGACCGTTCTGAAACAAGAACTGGAGAGAAACGACAAGAACCGTGTTGATACATCCCAGTGTTTTGCTACGTAGTTACTGTGGGTTGTTAACAAAGGTTGTTATCAAAGTGAATACATTTTTATTAAGTCTTCATTTAATACTTTATTGTACTTTACTTGTTTATTTGGGTGGGACAGTGCACATTAATGAACATATAAAAACATGTAAATGTGCCGGATTATAGCAACCTTGCTAATTTCCATCCCAATACAGTGACAGTGAAAAACATAGTATTATAAACGACATAACAATGCACAAAATAACGAAATAAAACATTGACATGGGTAGGGGGACCAAAAGAGTTTCTGAGAGATAAAGTGCAAAAGTGCTAATAGAATCAGTGAATAGTTGTTCAAAATTAAAATATACCAGATCTATCTGGATCTACGACCTATTGATCAGGGGGAATTATTAAAAGGTTTCAGCTTTTCAGGTCTTTACATCAATGGTCATGTGATGCTGTTCAGCTAATCATGGCAACTCAAGTGAGTGAGTGAAACAAAAAGAGATGGGAGTATGGAAAGATAAAGAAAAGAAAAAGTGAAACTATAAGTCTCTATATTTCTAAATCAACCACTGTGTTTTTCAAAATAAAGTTCCAGGTTTATTGCAGCCCTTATTAATTAAACACACAGGTGTTATATACAGTATGTGTGTTATGTGCTACCTGCTGGATGCTGAGCAGCAGGTAGAACAGGTTGTCCGGTGAGTACGGTTCTCCGTCCGGTCGTTTCACCTCGTGGACGAAGCGACCGAGTCCGAGGCTCAGATCGGCGGCGGAGCAGAGGAGGAGGTCGTCCTTCAGCCGCACGGAGAGCGCTGCCGGATCAAACCAGAGAGGACAGGCTGTCAGAGAGAGACGACGTGTCGTGTTGCTCAACCTACATTCAATTAGAGGTTGACCTTTGACCTTTTCAATAAAAAATATCATTGATTCATTATTGTATCTGTGTCTGGATCAGTGATATTTGGTCCTAGAAAACCAGAGAACATGACACCTGTTTCTCAAACTGTTTGACCCATTAGCTATTAGGCATGTAGCTAATCATCATTATAAAGTTTTGACTCTTAAAGGGATAGTTCACCCAAAATTCAAATTTCCCTCATGATCTCCTCCCCCTCATGTGGACAAAGGGCTGGGAGAAGTTTCAGAGTCCTCCGTGGCTTCTCTGAGTTACAGTGGGGCTCCGCGCAGCACTGCATGTCTTTGACATAAATGTCATAAAATAAAATAAAATTGAATGGTACAGGGCATTGGATAAGGCAACACTGCATTTGAATTTTGGGTGAACTATCCCTTTAACCTTCTGGTATCGTTGGGGATGTTTTTGTCCACTAGGGGTCATTTTTTACTCATTATTTAGCCATAACTTTCACTGTGTAACATGAAATGGAATGAGTTTTGGTGATTTTAGAGTCAAGCCAGAACTTTGTCGGGGCGCGCTCGTTGTCCTCTGCATCTTTTTCCCACCGAGAGCGAACCGAATCAACCAAAACACAACATTCAAAACAGAACAATAAAACAAGATCCAACATCCTCTGACCTCATCTTTGGGGACCGCTCTCACGCTTTGTCACTTGTTAGACCCATAATACCCACTTCTCTTACAACGTCACTTTTGAGCCCATGTGTTACACGCTTCTCTAATTTTGTCAGACCCCACTGGACAAAATTTGGAAGCACAAAATAGCACAAAGTATGAAGGACTAGTTGAAGTCTGCAAAAAGGTGGAAAGTGGGGAGAATAAAAATAAGTACAAAAATTTGAATAATAATAGTTATGCTTTCAGCATTCACCCTAACTAGGTACGTCACAGGTACGTCAACACTTTTTGTTTGCCTAGGAGTAGGGGCTTTCTTCCTACCTGTTGCATCTAACTGCCAATATACAATGTTATAAGCAGATGCAAAGCATTTATACCAGATCATGTCATTATAAAATGTTTTATAATGACATATTAGTGCTTATAATTGCAATTTTAGTGTAATCAGCAGATTACAATGTATCATAAACATGACTATAACGCATTATAAACATGGGATTCATAGCTGCTAAACTACTCTAGCACTTTAACTCAAATAAAAACCTTGACTGATCACTGACTTGACATTGACCAAAGTAATTTAAGGTTTAGAAAACCTGCTCTAATCACCGACTCTTAATGACTTTATAAATAATTCATGAATACACATTTTGTACAGTTTACTAGCAGACAAAACAGCCAGCAGGTGCAAACCAAACACTCAACATTTACATCAATAGTAATAAGCTGGTTATATTGTGTATATTAAAAATAAATAAATTCACATCACAAACATGAGATATCAACTAGAACACAGTTTATTTCTCTTGCTGAACAAGCACATTACATTTTGTAAATAAAAAAGAAAAGAAAAAAGAAAACGGTCTGCCACAGTCGACTGGAAATAAAAAGTTAATACCACAGAAGCCCCCCCCCCTCCCAGACAGGGTCAATGGCAAGAGGCTTTTTTCTTGAGCGCTGCGATCTTGTTCTTTACGTGGAACTTGACGGCTCTCCAGTCACGATCTTTTAACGCTTCCGGGTTTTCATTGATGCAGGCAACACAGTCTATTTTTCCCGGCAGTATAAAATTCTTAATGAATTTTTTGCTCATGCTTCGTAGGACGGCTGAATTTTCTTCTTTGGTCCAAGCCTTCCTTGTTGGGCGGCGGCCTACATGGAAAATGAGAACCGTTTAAGTCATTTCTATCCATCTACATGTGACTGACTTACAGTACTTTTTAAAAAACTTTTATTCTATTGGGCATTTTAACCAAGTGGTTTACTTTGAAGTGGACTACAGTATAACTGAGATTTACTTTCAAACTTTTATTCTATTGTGCACTTTATTCCATTGTACACTTTTCAGTGCTGCTATAGTAGATATTGCTGCTATAAATAAGCATATTGTAATGTAACATCACCTGTACACTACTTAAAAAAAAAAAAAAAAAAGTAGATATCCTTGCCTGGGCCCTTTCTTTCTTCTTACTACATCCGCCATATCCCTCGAGCATATTTAGGCTAAGTTAGTCACTGTAGGAATAGCCTGATGCATTACCTATAAAAGTTACAGATACCCAACAACACATACCTGACGTGCCCTCTGTCTCGCCGTGCTCTCCTCCCCCGGTATCGCCGGCTACTTTTCCCCCCGTCTTGTCTTCTCGTTGCACCTCTTCCTTGTCAGGCATCAGTGTTGGTACAGACTCTGTGGGTTTAAGCAAAATGAAACATATACGGTAAGTGAATCTGTTTTGTTAACGCAAGTGTTAAATAAATAGCACGACTATAGTGTGATAAATTGCTATATAGTGTGTTTGTTCAGGCGTCTCCATATCTTTGCAGCTCTTTAGTAAACCAAAATTCATTTGTTTTCAGGTCGGGACACCAATATTATCCAATCAGGAGAGAGAAATCAGACAAGATACGGGATAAACAGGTGAAATTTAAAGTGATAACACAAAGAAAAAATCAAACTTGGGACACTATAAAATTAAAGCTGAGGGGGTTGTAGGGGTTGTAGTTGATAAATGGGTTCTCTTTTCTGGCTCGTGACCCCATTGTGACATCACAAATTTCTGGCGACCCCACCGTCAATCAAGAAGCGCCAGCTCAGGTATTTTTTATATGCAGCATTTTACAATACAATACAACACAATACAATGCAATGCAATACAATACAATACAATACAATACAATACAATACAATACAATACAATACAATACAATACAATACAATACAATACAATACAATACAATACAATACAATACAATACAATACAAAAAATCTTTATTGTCCACCATAGTGGAAAATTGCCTTTACCATTTTATTTGAACTCGATTTATATGCGGGAAAGTGAAAGTATGAAATACAGTTGTTTAAGATAATGTGTGATGTTTTCAATCATAATTTTAAAAAGAATAATAATTAGATAAAAAAAAAATTCGTATCAGTTATGAGACATTTCAGCCGACCCCATTTGAATTCCAGGCGACCCCAAGGTTGAAAAACACTGCATTACTGATTTCTAAAAGTATGGATTTTAAAGGGATAGTTCACCCAAAATTCAAATTTCACTCATTATCTACTCAACCTCATGTGGACTAAGGGCTGGGAGAAGTTTCAGAGTCCTCCGTGGCTTCTAACTGGGCGATATTAACGGCAACGCTCCTCTTTTTCTCAGCTTTTCTCAGAGAGGAGGGAGGGGGGAGCCCCGTCCGTCAGAGGAGAGGAGAGGCATTGTAATGAATGTAATGAAACAATAGCAACACATTAGACACTGAAATTGCACAACTCAGAGTTAGCTTTTTATTTAATTAAAAAAAAAAACAACATCTGTTATAAGTCCTTTTGATTATAATAAAAATACAATAATAGAACAATAATGAAAAAAAAAAAAGCTGGGCAGCACTGCTGCTGTTGAATATGATGTCATATTGAATATTTTCCTGGGTATTGGTATTGAGTTTGAAATGTTAGTATTGTGACAATCCTACAACTCTGTGAAGACACATTTGGCCACAACAAACACCAAAACAGCCAGAAACAATAAAAATGCAGGAGAATATGTGAAAATGTCTTGTACAAATTGAAGAGAGAAATTGAAATGATTTTCGTTTCATAATCAGTTGTGTTACGTTCTGTATGACCACTTTTGGAGAATCATCAACACGTATGAGGGAGGGGGTACTTAGGGGGGAACCACTGCTCTATAGCAATGATTGCCATCACATTAACCTGTTTAGAAAAATGGTTAGGGGGTTAGGGTTAGCACTATTAAATGTACACTATTCCAAAAGGCTAAATATTTTTTGTAAATGATGCACATTCCTATAAAAGTTTATTTAAAGGGATAGTTCAACATTTTGGCAAATTGGGCCATTGCCATAATCCCTATAGTCATAGCAGTAGGTTTGTTACCTTTAATCGTCGGTGCAAGCTATTTTTAGAACGGCGGAGCAGAGCCGTGAGCTGCTCAGAGCTACGCTACGGAGGCTCATAGGATTTCTTGGTTTCCCTCAACAAACTCATCAAATGCACAATCCAACAACTCCACAACGCTCTGGTGGACAAGTTGTGAGCTGCACATTCACCACGCTATGAGATAATGACGGAACATTACGAGACTGCTTGCCGAAAAACTGCCCCAAACGGGAACGCGCATCAGCGTTTTTGCATTAATTTAATGGGCCAATTTGCCAAATTGTTGAACTATCCCTTTAAGAGAATGCATAAACAAATGGGTCATGCAGAGAAATGCTGTGTACATACCATCTGGGGAGATGTCTATCTCGTCAAGGCTCATCCCTACATAGTCTCCAATCCGCCCCTGCTGCTTAGCAAGTAGGAGCTTGCTGACTTTGGCAATCTGAAGGGTGTCCAGCTTGCGCTTGTAGAAGTTCCCATGGATCCTAATATCGTGGCCGAGGTACCTTGCCAACTGATCACGGTCTGCGTCTTTGAGATTCAGTGCACTCGATAATGTTGCAATTTGTTTCCGCAGCTCTGTGGAGCGAAGGGCTTCAGGGTTTTTGGCACCACATTCATCTGAATATTTCCGAATGCAATCAGAACCTCGGAGATAGGTGTCTTTTTCTGGACATGCAAACAAGTAGATGTTGTTTTTTTTAACGGCACACTCCTGTCGTTTATTGCACAGCAGTTCAAGTGCTTTTTCAGTCTGCGCAGTTAGTAGTACAGGAACACCTCGGCGAAGCTTTCCTGGCAGTTCAATCCGAGTGAAATGTGAGAACATGCTCATCTCGTTGGCTGCGAGGTGCTGTTTGACTTCTTCAATAGGCACCGATTTCCTCCTTGTCTGAAAGAACTTCAACTCCATCTTGGAGACTTCACCTTCCCTTCGGCGGTTGAACAGTATTACTTTTGTCAGAGTAGCCTCACACAGCCGTTTCCAGTTAGCGGTTGAAGCCACCTCTTTCAACTCCTTGATGCCTTGGGTTACCTCTTTATCTAGATGAGCATGAAGAAGTCTAACATCATCTGTAAATGGTAAGAGCTTGGGAGCATTCATGAGGTCGTTCCTGCCATGACCTGCCATGAACTCTACCCAGCGACTATAATAAATAGTGGAAAATGCATGGTATCGTTCTGCTTCTGCATGATCCAAGTTCTGCAGTGCTTTGGCTCTTAAGTACTTTGCCACGTTGTTCAATCCAGCACCCAATTTGAAATGAAGACTTGGAATTTTGGACTTTGATGTTGTTTCGTCAAAACCGACAACGTGACGTGCAACTTTAATGGTCTCCTTGAAATTCTCAGGGCTCACTAGATCTTGGATTGTCTTCATAGTTGTTGTCCCTCTCGCTGCCTTTATCATCCTACCAAGATACCTCAGCTGTTGTGTGACAGGCAGCTTAATGCCAACTGTGTCAGTACTACTAGCCATGATCTTGTTCATTAAATGGCAGCCAAATTCCCTGATCGTTGGATCAGTTTTGACAATACCAGTGACATCATCTTGTATCATGCTCTTGGTCAGATCTTCAAACGTTTTAGGTGTGCCTGAAGTTTTAGAAAACGTCTTCTGCGCCCCTTCTTCGGATGGTCGTTGATCACAATTTCTAAGATGTTGATACAACCGTTTCCTTAGAAAAAGGCCAAAGCAGTGGGCACAGTGCACATAATCTTTCTCCGAACTGTGTATTCTGGGTCGCTTCTTTGCGATGAGGCTCCCTTGTCCACTCTTGAGTACAGATTCATTATGCTTAAAGTTGCCAATGCTTCTTAGATGATTCAAATGACGTTTTCTTTCCTTTGAACCTTTCTTGTAACTTAAAGCTTTGGCAACTTCGGCCAAAGTACTGTGAGAACACTCCAGATGTTTTGCATATTTCCTTACTGAAGTTTCACAATAGTGGCAATACTGTTTTTTGTCATATACCCTTTTCCCATCCGAGCTTCTGGAGACTGCTGGAATAGACACAGATGGAGGAGACAGTGGCGTATCACCATCTCCTGTACTAGGGGGACTTTTTGATGTGGTAGGGATGCTGCTTCTTGTTTTCCATGAACCTGGGGATCTGCACCTTCTCTTTGGTGACACTCTCTGGCCTTTCTTAGTGGTGCTCTTTGCTCCGGCCTTCTGTTTGGATATCAGATCAATCGTGTCATCGAAGAATTCTTCACCTGCATTCGAACCATCTGTGCTGTCCTCATATTCATCTTCAGGTGGTATATATTTGTCTCCTATGTTTACGCTGGAGGAATCCCATTCTGATTCATCACCCAACTGATCCACTGCGCCATCCGACTCCAACTCGTCCGAAGAACGATCCACTGCCGACTCATCTTGCTTTTTAACAGTCCGGTGCCCGTGCTGTCCTGATCTCTTCCGTTTCAACTGTGTCTGTTCTGACACTTTTTTGTCCACGCTTCTCTGCACAGGGTAAGACAAAGAAGGAGAAACTCATGACTGGAAGTTCTTCTTAAACCAAATCACAATCTGTGACTTGCACATGGTGATTCCTAAAGAACTACCACAGTGCAGAACTACTGTGTGTTTAGGTGCTCATCAATCTAAACCTATGTTCTGGTCTTGCCTAAAAAATCACAGACTGAGGGTCTTAAGCTTTGCCTTTATGACATATCCAATCATCAAAATTAAATGCTCTGAAAATGACTGAAGCCTACCTATATAACCCACTTAACACAAGGTCTGAAAAAGCTTTTGAGATTTCGAAGTGTCTTCTGTGTCTTAAATCTAACAAAAAAGACTGGAATCATAAATAGCAATTGAGACCTTGAATCCATGTCCCACCTTGTCACAGGGCTCTGAGCAAGCTGAGACGCCTTCCACAGTAGCTGGAGGAGTGTTGAGAGCAGACTCCGTAGATGGAACGGCGACCATGTCCAAAACCACACTGTCACGCTCGGTTCTTGGCGAAACCGCTGCTGGATTCTGAAAACATAATATGGTTATGACACAGAAATAGAAACAAGAAGGTAAACAGGAAGCCAAACATTAGTGTTCACTTGCTGCCTAAGGACTTAACCTTGCACATCTGAGAAAACATTGCACAAACGTAGTATATTGGCTTGCACAAACTGATACATACCTTTCGCCATGGCCAGTCTTCAGTTCCTCCATAATCATAGGAAATTTCTTCACCTATTCTTATGGGCTGGATAGCGAAGAGGCAAATGTGAGTCTTCTTATCAACCTCCACTAGCCTCATCATACTATTTGGGTTCTTGTGGTGGTTGTTTACGAGCCTACCGAGGGACCCATCTTCTTTGGTGCTGTCAACACTAAAACAAACAACAACATTCAGTTTCTGAATATAAGCGGTCTGAATGCAATTCTAACCTACACAACCAACAGTACAAATTGTTTTAATCTCAAATAAAACAATTTTCTCATTGTCAATGTGATGCACTGTGACCTTGTAGATCTACTATTTTCACTTTTTACCTGTAATTGTGAAACATTTTTTTAACAAATCTTTTCTTACTGTGCGTTCACAGCAAAAGCTTCCAAAGCGTCAATAACGCTCAAGGGTGGGCGTCAGACAAGACAGCTTCCAAAACGGAAAATATTTTCAGCCGCTTTGGTCGCTCGTCACATGACCAACGTCAAAGTTCGATCGCGCTGGTCATTGGGGAGCCGAAGGACAAAAAAAAGGTAGCCAAAAGATGTCTCTATTCTGACAGGTTGCCGCCGAACCGCGTCATAGCTAATTACCCTAAAGTTAACCATGGCTCAACTTCTCGTCTGGTGACGCTTTGCAAGCTTTGGAAGCTTTGGACGCTTTGGTCGCTCAGTGGGCTCTCATTGAAAATGAATTGACTTCTGGCGTTTTGAAGCTTTGGAAGCTTTTGGTGTGAACGTACAGTTATCGGGGTCCCTGGCACAAAATGTTTTTTGATGGGCGTCCACGGCCAAACACATATTAATGTAGGGGTCCTTGACATGAAACATTATGAAATGAATTATGAACCCAGCATTATGAAATGCTAAAGTGAGATGTAAACATACCACAGAGACTTTCCAGCGAGGTCGAACATGAAAACGCGCTGAGCAGGTGTGTACTCCTCTTTCCTCCTCTGTGCTTCCGTGTCAGAGATAAGGTCGCCTCGATACTCAAGGATGAAGTCACCTTGGTTGAAGGGTCTTTTGGCGAATACTCCACGCCCTGTAAAAAAAGCGGCAAAGTTTATGCAGGGGAAAAAACATAATATGACCTGGCTCCCTGACTTCAGTATCATTGCTGAGGCTCAAAATCATTGATTGATAAACTAGTAATACTGAGACTCAAAAATATAACGTAAGTCTCTTTTTATCACTGAGGAAACACCACCAAGTTGCAGCAGTTTGAATTTTCTATTTTCTGTTTTATCTTGTCGTTTCTGTGGTCTTTCTTTTAGTGTAAAGCACTTTATGTTTTCTGTTACTGGCTTTTGTGAAATGTCAGATTACTCACCTTTTTCAGCATTTATGTACAACGCTTCGAGGCTGTCCAGCTTGTCAGACTTGTCCTTAATGTGAGATATTGCGTCTGCTTCCGGATCGATCCTCCGTCTCTTCTCTCCCCCTGCCATCCTCTGGACTTTAATGAAAGACATGTTTTCCAAATTAAAACATGGCTTACTGAGGATCGATTCAACCAGGGGGGTCCTTGACTTAGGAATTTCACAGTCGAATCTGATTCGTCAGATTTTGCCGTCACTGACTGTAGCCATGTTGGTTTGCCGTCTGCATGCTAACAGCTGTAGTGCCGCCGTTGCTGTGTTTTCGGCCCCTGCTACTTTGATTGTTTTTTACTACGTTCGATGGTCATGGCCCTGGTTTATGTTGAGTTTCTGATGCCTATAGCCTTATTCATAAAAGGAAGACGGAGCTTAAAGCCAGGGACACACCGAGCCGACCGTCGGGCGTCTGGCCTCGTCGGACGGCGTCGGCAGCTCGTCTGTTTGGTGTGTTCCTCTCCGTCGGGGAGCCTCGGCTCTTGACGGATCTCGTCGGGGCCGATTGAACATGCTCAGTCGGGACTCGTCGGCCGTCGGGAGAGTAGACTCGTCGGGTACTCTGATTGGCTGTGTGCTAGCTATGGCGATTCTGATTGGCGGTGCCCTAAGCGAATCAGCGCGGTGTGTGGGAGGGACGGAAGTGACCACAGTAAACAAACGGTGTCCTAGCCTGTGCTACAGTAAAAATGGTATATAAAATAAAAAGAGGAGTAAAGCAATATATTAAGCGGCAATATAAATATATATTTAAACATCAAAGATGTTCAATCAAACCCACATAGTTTGAAACAACGTTCAAAACACACACAGCTCACAACTAAGCATATAAAGCCCGCTAGCTTAATGCTAACGTGTAATGTAAAACACCATAGACGGGCTAACAGAAATTAGCATCGGCTATCGCCAATTCGCGGCAACCGAGCCACAGCAGTAAGCTGCTAAAAACTGTTTTAATTTCGGCTTTAGCGCTGTTAAAACATGGCTGGTTACATTGTTTTGGGGAGATTAATGTTGTCTCATTGATGAAATTAACTGTGGCAGTGGCATTAGTTTGTTTGAATGAACAGTGAGCAGAGCTGCCCCTGGTCTGTATTGGTCTGTATTTCTATGGGGGAGTCCTCGCCACTCAGTCGCTCTGGTTGGCAGTCGGGGCGGTCACAGTGTGTTTCACTTTTTCCTTTCTCCCGACGAGAGGCGACAGACTCGGGACGCGTCGGGAAGCGTTGTGGCGGTGTGTCAGGGGCTTAATAGGCCTGGCGGGCCCGATGTTTCGGTTTAACTGGTGACTTTGTCACATTACAGTACATCACGAGAGGTGAACACATGATCTGAACGCAGTTTAACTTACTCAAATGATTCGATACTACACAGATTGTGTATTTTAAAGAAGATTAAACTACAATCAATGGCTTTTTATGAGAAAGTCATCAGTTAAACCGTAACACCCGGGCATCCTAGTTTACTATCCCTGTTTTGCACAAGCTCATATTTTTTAATCCAATGTCAATGTTGATTTAGCAAAATATTGCTGCATCCTCTTGACGCAAAGTGGTTAACTTAATGCATCCTTTTGAAAATAAGTTGCTTGTTTAACGCAGCTAAGCGGGGCTAAGTTAGCAACATCACTGGTCATTTCATGTAATCTGTTACTTCTGCCACTATTCTGTTTGTTAACATTTAGCAGTTCAAATCACTAATGGTACCAAACAATCACACTTTATAAACGTATTTAATTACAATTAATAAAATGCTCTTACCTGTAGCTAACCATGAGGTTCACGAAGTGTATGAAATATGAACGTCACGACTGATTGCTGCAGTAGAACGATTTCGCATTGGCTGGATGGGCGGAGGGGCGGGGCTAATCATACACACTACCGGAAGTGTGTATCAGAACGTACTGGCAAAGTCTTGCCACTCGGGGGAGCAATGCATACACACATGGTACAGGTAATCTCCCAAATGGTGCCATACGGAACCGCGTCTGAAATTTAGCTGTAGCATCCTGGAGGTTTGGTTCTTGAGTTGATTTAAATGGAAAAAACGTATGCGACCTGAATTTTGGTCTCCACAAGTGAAGAGGCCCCCATGAGTTTGGTGGGCTAACTCCTTTTTGTCCCCACATATGACACACACACACACACACACCAAAACTTAATGTGATTACAGCTCCTCAGTATCGGTGCTCAGAGAAAAATGATCATGCGTCTGTCTGATTAGCTCAGTCTTGACCTTAAGGTCGTGGGTTTGATTCCCATGTTAATAAAGGCTTGGGCGGTCGCCCGGGTTGAAAAAACAGGAAAAAATGAAAACAGGACGCCAAAAACAACACTACGGCTGGAAAACCAGAGAACAAGATGACTGTTCCTCAAACTGTTTGAACCTGAGTCTAAGACATCTGATCATAAATAAAGTCTCATTATGAAGTTTGGACTCTCAAGGTCCTTTCACACACGAATAAAAGACACGAAATTGCAAAAATATTCGGTGCTGATTCACACCGGCATTGTCTGTCATTTCATTGTCTGTCATTTCATTGTCTTTCATTTCGTTGTCTTTGTAAAGTTTGTGTCCCTTGTCAAACAAGACAGGGTGGTGACCATAAAAAGAGATGGTGAGAAGGTGGCGAGAGCTCGGATGTAGGCTATTATACGAACTTATCGGTGAGAGACGCCACGGTCGGCGTGAAAGGACTCGTGATGAAAACTGGGGCTTGAAAAAAATGAGAAAATGTGTGAAAGGGCTAGCCTAGAAATCTAGACGCACCCTATAGCGGCAGCAAATCTCTTTTCTCAGTAGGTGGGTCTAGAAACGAGCCATAGGAACTTTTTGAGTCTCAAACACCGATTGTGTTCACCAATCACAGCGCTCTATCTGTTTAGAGAGTCGTTGGGCGGCTTAACGCCATGACGACATACTTGCGACGGTGAAAAACATGACAAGAAGATAGATGGCTTTGGCAAAGGAATCGTTTGAATCGGCGTTGGCATCAACTTTGAAAGAATTAAACCTGAGTTGAGCAAGAAACTGCACTGAAGTCATTCATTTGAAGAAGGATATATTTGGTGTTTTGCCGACGGGATACGGGAAAAGTTTAATCTACCGACGTCGTCCTGCTCTTTGCTCTGATTGGTCGTAGCGCTACCCTGTTGGTGCAGAGGCAGTTTGAAAGACAGCCTTCATCCCGCCCCCTGGATTGAGCCGAGGTCTACCGGTCGTTGCCAGACTAGACATTTTAGTGATGTAGTCTGGCTTGCCAGGCTATGAAAGGGCCTTAAAATTAAAAATTAAAAAGAAATCTTAAGCTAACAGACAGAAGAACCTACCGGACTCAGGATGCAGGTCGTCCTGCGACTCCCTCCACCTCCTCCAGGCCTCCGTCCCACACGAACCGACCACTTTGTGGCGCTCGGTCGCCTCGACGCGTTGGCTCGACTTCACACCCTTCAGACAGAAGAAGGAGAAGAAGTTAACACCACAGGAGAGAGAAGACCAGACCTTCTCTACTCTGCTCCGTTCCTAAAGCTGTGTCCCACCAGATCTTTTATTTTTGTCGCTGTCGCTCGTATCGCTCCGAAAAAAAACGCTCCATCGCTCGGCTGCAGTCGCTCGTCAATTTGGCACAGAGCCACAGACTGATGGCGTCATGCCCATTGCCATGTGTCTCTGTTTACACCGGCACCACCGGGATCACAGCAGCCAATCAGCGCTGAGCGACGAGCGACTGACGGCCGGAGAGTTGGGATTTCTCATCTCGAGAAACAGATGTAGAACAGAACAGAATGAAAAAACGCTCCGTCGCTCGGTCGCTGTCGCTGCGAGTCCCAGCGTTTTTTCACCTGGGCGATTAAACGCTCAATCGCTCGTTTGCATCGACTTAACATGTAAACTCATCGCTCGTTCGAAAAACAAAAGGTCCAGTGTGAACGCAGCTTTAGGAGGTTTCTGACCTGGTTCTGGTTCTGGATGTCTCCCTGAGTTTGTTGTGATGGAGGAGGAGGAAGAGGAAGAGGAAGAGGAAGAGGAAGAGGAAGAGGAAGAGGAAGAGGAAGAGGAAGAGGAAGAGGAGGAGTTGGACCAGTCGTGTCCTCCGGTCTCCTGAAACCAGCCCGGTCTTCTTCAGCCACGTTCTCCCTGCAGCTGCTGGTGTCCTCTGAAAATAAATGTTTATAATTTCATGTTAAATACTGTTAAATACAACTGGGGAGCTTTAGAGGAATCAAAATAGGTGATGATGTCTTGCTTTAAGGAGGAAATATGTAAGTCCGGTCGCTTTTCCGGTGTTTTACTAACCCCTCCTCTCCTCAATGTGCATTTGTTTCCAACGAAGCCGGTGAGAAATGAATCCATGGAGCAGTGGATAAGGTTATTTATCATCTACCATGTTACCATGTGTATACTGTATCTGTGTAGTCTTATCTGTCATCAACAAGAAGATAACGGGTTACGGGTTAGCGCGTTACGTTTGTGTGGCGGTGTCGCCATGGAGACGAGAGCTGGGACACCGGGTCGGAGGCTCTGATCTTCCAAGGTTGGTTTTCATTCTCCCTGGAACTAGTTACTAGTCAGTGGTTTAACCAGAACTAGGAGCTGGAGCTGCTTAACTAAAGGTAAAAATGTAGCAGAGTTCCTCGTTAACTCTTTTATTTTCGTCACAGGAACCTTTAGAGGAACTAAAACTAAAAAGAAAGTTACTGTAGACAGGCTGTAGTTAGTCTTCAGCGCTGAACAGTTCAAATTCTCGCTGCATTTTATTTCACCCACCAAGTTTAAAAACCCGGCGCTGCAGCAGATTATTTTGCACTAAACCATTTTGTTTTGATTCTAGTAGTGTTGTCACGATACCGACATTTTGGTACTGATATCGGTACCAACATGTTTTTCAATACTTTTCGGTACTTTTCCAAATAAAAAGAGAACACAACAAATGTCATTATTGGCTTTATTTTAATAGAAAATCTTAGAACTATAACCTATGCATCAGTAATCAGTAAATCAGTAAACAGTCACTGCTGCTGCAGGATTACATTTCCATATATAATAATCTGAACTCTTCCTAAATTAAAACATTAGTGGTCTGTTTAAGAATGAATATCAACTTGTTTTCTTTGCATTGTTTGAGGTCTGAAAACACTGCATCTTTTTTTGTTATTTTGACCAGTTGTAATTTTTGGGAGAAATTGTTATCAGTAGTTTATAGAATGAAACACAAACGTTCATTTTACTCAAACACACACACCTATTGTTTCCCATACGTAGACCAAATTGATTCTTTTGTTTTTCCTTGTGAATGGAGACCCGAGTCCCTAAAGGAAGACTGTACGACAGACGGACCAACGTCGACGTCCTGGGCTATGACAGAACAGTGATTTGACATAATGAAACTAACTTCTTACCGTTGAGGACCTGAGCTTCTCCTCCAGCTCCTTTGGTTTCCTCTCCAGCCTCCGGCTCGTCCTCTCTCTCCTTCACTTCATCCTGAACCTTCGTCGTCTTCTTCTCACACTCGACACTGAGTTTTCCCTCGGAGCGTTCAGGCTGTGACGCCGAGGGGAGAACGATGGGCACAGGAAGCTGAGAGAGGCAGAGTGGAGGTTAGGGCTGATTAACTCTGGACAACGATGTGCAGATATAAACGTTAAAGGGATAGTAGTATTTCTTTAAAGTACAAATAGCCCCTAAGTACTTTAAATGCAGTAGAAGACTCTCTGCACTCCTCCCGTTAGCAACGCCAGCCCATAATAGCCCTGTCCAGAGATTTACAACATACAGTGTTGTGAACAGACCCAAAGAAACGGCCTATTTTCGCGGCCTAAAAGAGGTTTTACCTGAAAAAAAAATACACAGTTCCATTGTTCACTATAATATAATTTTTTCCAGCCCTTCAAAGTGCAGGAAAAACACAGTTTTTATTTGGACCTAACCAACTCACGTATCCCTCCGCCCAGGGTTAGCGCCCGCCGATCAGCAGTTGGTTAGGTCCAAATAAAAACTGTGTTTTTCCTGCACTTTGAGGGGCTGGAAAAAATTATATTATAGCGAACAATGGAACTGTGTATTTTTTTTCAGGTAAAACCTCTTTTAGGCCGTGAAAATAGGCCGTTTCTTTGGGTCTGTTCACAACACTGTATGTTGTAAATCTCTGGGCAGGGCTATTATGGGCTGGCGTTGCTAACGGGAGGAGTGCAGAGAGTCTTCTACTGCAATTAAAGTACTTAGGGGCTATTTGGAGATCATACAACCCCACTTTTAAAAAAATGCTACTATCCCTTAAAACCCACTGTCTGACAGATACAAGACAAGAACTTTAACTTCTAATGCTCTGTTTTTGATACTATCTTGAATGCAACAAAATCAGTAAAATAAATGATTATAATTCATTGAAAGTCTGAAAACAAGTCAGATGAGTCCATAACAGGAAAATAGGAACAGATAAAGAACATTTAAGAACTAGAAATAAATAAATACAGAGAGAGATTGAAGTCAGAAGTGTTGGTACGTACCGGTATCGGCAGGCCGACGAGCTTCGGTGTCGCCTGGCTGTACATGTTCATGGGCAGAGGAACGTACACCGGCACCGGGAGAGGCACCATCACCACCTTCGGTACAAAGACTTCTACACAGAGCAACAGAGAGAAAACAGAAACAAACGTCAAGTCCACTCACATTCGTGCTTTTTAATCCATCAGATCGAAGCCAAATGAGATCGATTTTATTTAACAGAGCGTCACAGAGTCGGGCTGTAACGGTGCACGCAAGTCACGGTTCGTTTTGGTTCGGCACAACGGGAAAAAGCAAGAAAAAGTCACCAATTGAATGCAAAACTAACAACCATCTTCTGTTTAAGAATATAAAATAAATAGAATAACATTAGGGATGTTATAATACCATTCATTCATTCATTCTAGAGGAAAAAAACACCCAGGTAGCACTATTATACAAAATAAGAAACTACTGTAACATTGATTAGTGTTAATATACATGTAGCCTTTATGCTAATTGCTTTGGTGATGTTTTTGGTCTTGTCCTTGTGTCCAAATGCACACAGACATACATACGACTTATATGCAATAACATGATTGATGCTCTAAAACTCCTCTCTCTCATCACTTCTCATCTTCGTCTGTAATGACGGTTGCTGGCAGCTTTCATGCTCATTACCGCCGCCCGGATTAGAGTGAGGACACCGTTACACCCCTACCACAGAGGAATATTAAATATCTGATGTTGATGTTTCCTTCACCTGTCTGAGCCTCTGCGTCGACCATCTGCTTCGTACAGGAAACGCCTTTGTTGTGGACCAGCGGCGTGCAGAGCATCGACTTGTTCTTCACTTCCTTAGGAACCGTCTGGACGCTGACCTGGAGAAGAGACGAGAGAAGAGATGAGAGAAGAGACGAGAGAAGAGAGAAGAGAAGAGACGAGAGAAAAGATGAGAGAAGAGAAGAGAAGAGAGAAGAGACGAGAGAAAAGATGAGAGAAGAGAGGAGAGAGGAGACGAGAGAAGAGACGAGAGAAGAGATGAGAGAAGAGACGAGAGAAGAGACGAGAGAAGAGAGAAGAGACGAGAAAAGAGAAGAGAGAAGAGACGAGAGAAGAGAGAAGAGACGAGAGAAGAGATGAGAGAAGAGACGAGAGAAGAGAGAAGAGACGAGAGAAGAGACGAGAGAAGAGAGAAGAGAAGAGACGAGAGGTGACGACGACGTCTAAAACCACAAAAACAGCTAACTTGGCGTTGATTTTTACACTGAACTTACATGTCCGACGACTTTAGTCTGGATGTCCCGGGTCGAGACTGTGGAGATGAGACAGAGGTGTCACATATTGAAAGAACATTTATTAGTCAAACAGCTCAGCTCTCTATCTACTGTAGCTGAAGCTATTTGGTACAATTAATTAGTGTTCGTCTGATTTACTTGAAATATCTTAAGTCTGCTTGTGAGTTGGGTTCTGTTTCTGTACGTTAATGTAATTATGAGGAACATATGTTTTTGAACATCTGATTATTTCACAACTATGTGTGTGTGTGTGTGTGTGTGTACCGAGCGGTGAGGTGCTGGAGGAGGAGCTGTCCTGTCGAGCCAGAGCGCTGGCGAGCGAGATGACGTTAGCGATGACGGGGGACGCCTCGGCGGCGCCCGAGGGTCTCGGAGGTGAAGAGACTGTAGGTGAGAAGCAGATGAGTCCTGAATCCAGATGTTGATCGTTCATTTGAATGAATGAATGAATGAATGAATGAATGAATGAATGAGTGAAGGTTTTACTTCAAACATGTGAGTAATACAGTATGTAACACATTTAAAGCACTACGGTTGATACAACAATTAGCATGTTTGAAAAGGAGTAGGAGCTTTAATTTATTAACTCCTACCCCTTCCCCACTTCGTGCCTTAGTGTTTCTTTTTTTTAATTGCCTACTCCCAACACCAACAACAAAGTTGCTTTTGTCAACAATACAAAATAAATAACAAGTACCGTAAAACACCAAATAAGGGCCCGGGCGTTTATTTGCTTAAATCGCTCAAATCAACAGGCGTTTATTGGGGACCTGCGTTTATTAATAGTGTGTCCGTGGCGGCAGGTTGCGGTGGAACGATAGGCCTACGTGTTTCTCGAGACATTATACGGCCAGGGCAGACTAGTTCTCGGTCTCGCTGACCTCCGTGGTCCTGGCCCGCACAGGTACCAGGAGACCGAGACCCCCGGTCATGTCGGTCCTCTGCCCTCTCTGATCCGCCACAAGCTGCAAGAGCCCCGCGGACGCCCAGTCTCTCCACCCCTCTCCCTCACTTCAGCACCTGTGTTGGCTCGCACCACCGTCCTTTTTTTTTTTTTTTTTTTTGAGGGAATGAAGTATTGCTTATAATAATGCAACGTATAGCCTAAACACACGTATGAGAACAGAACAGTGAATCGTCTACTTTTAAATGGAGTAATAAGTCATTTAAATGAGGAGTAGCGAGCCGAGCCGAGCCGACACGGTGCAGCCCAGGACAGGTGCTGAAGTGCGGATGAGAGGAGTGGACAGACCGGGCAGGAGCAACCAGCCCAGAGGCGTCTCGTCGGTCCTCGGCCGTCTTTAATGTCTCGAGACACCCCTTTCAATTTGTTTAAGGTTATTTGTTTGTATTTAGGGAGGCTATATTTGCATAGAATATTTTTGGCAACCAGAAAAACAATGTTTGACCCGGCGTTTATTTGGGATGGGCGTTTAATACAAAAAATATTTTGCTACACCCGGCGATTAATTGGGACCGGCGGCTAATTGGGACTCGGCCATTATTTGAAGTTTTACGGTATATAAACAAAATGTGAGAACGTCTAGAACTCTCAGGTCTTCAGGCAGCGGCCTTTTAATTATTCCAAAAGTTGCTAACAAAACATATGGTGAGGCCTCATTTGATCATTACAGCCCACGTCTACGGAACCGACACCTGATGACTTTTTTTTTTTACACATTTTTAAAAGCAACCTGAAGACCTACGGTACCTTTTTAGCCTGGCTTTTAACTGAATCTTATTATTTTTATCGTTATAAAACATTTAATTTAATTTAAAAAAAAAAATGATTATCTTTTTTTATTCTATTTTAATTGATTCATTCTTATTCTATTTTATCCTATTACATTCATCTATTTTACTTCATTTTAACTAGTTTTTTTTTTTTCTTCCTCTTCTTCTCATTTGATCTATTTTACTTCATTTTATCTGGTGTTTTCCCCATAGCAAATGATTGAGTGTAAGACAGCGTTTCCTTGATGTCTCTAAAATCCAATGTTCTAAAATGACTGTGTGAATGCGTATGTGTATGTGAATGTATGTGTGTCTCCCAATATGTGTCCCCTACTGTATGTTCCTTGTTTTTATCATGTGAAGCACTTTGAGCTGCCTTGGGCATGAAAAGTGCTGCACTAATAAAGCCTGATTGATTGATTGAACCCTAGTGTTGGTCATCTCTCCATATAAAACACATTCATGTCAAAACATTATTATCGGAGTATTAGTATTTTTATATCTAGATCGATGTATTATCAAGTACAAGAATACTGACTGATATTTACAAAGATCTAGGAGGAAGAGGGGCGCTGTTGAGCTGGCGATGGAGTAGGACGTGTTTGTTTGAGCTCCCGTCGAACTTCTTTTTTATTTTAAGTTAATAAGCGCGCAGTACATTAAAATATTGACTAATCTGCTCTGAAAACATTTCCGAAGCTGAGAGGAAGTCTACGTTTGAGTGAATGGCGACGAATCTGAAAAAATTTCAATATACTGGAGCAGCGAACACGAGGCCCAACACCGCCGGGAGCTACACTGCTACTAGCACCGCGGCAAGACCATCTCCACCACATCTACGGTCAGCTAACGTTAAACCAGAGATGGACGCCAAGTCCTTGAAGTCGGAGATTCTTCTCTCGCTGAAAACTGAAATTTCGGCGGTGATAAAATCAGAAATGAAAAACGCACTTGCCGACGACTTCGACTTCCTTAAAAACGAGCTGCAGGCATTAAAAGCAGAAGTTAAAAATAACACGGCGGCGATTCACTCGGAGATCGACCAAGTGAAAACCACAGTCCGAGACATGGAGACCGGATTGTCAGCATGGTCAGACGAGGTGGTGACTTTGCAGACCACGGTGAACACCCTGAAGACGGAGGTGGCGGAGCTCCGAGACAAATGCGAGGACATGGAGGGAAGAGCGCGGCGGTGTAACATCAGAATACTGGGGCTGCCTGAGACGCCTGGATCAAGCTCCACGACATCGGTCTCAAAGCTGCTACGAGAGGCGCTGCAACTGGACAAGGATGTGCTCATTGATCGCTCACACAGAAGCCTGGCTCCAAGAAAACCCGGCGGGAAACCACGAGCGATAGTAGCCAAACTTCACTATTTCCAGGACTGTGTTGAGGTACTGAACCGGGCGCGCACCCGTGCTCCACTTCGGTACAACGGAGAGTCAGTTGCTATCTTCCCGGATTATACTACAAGAGTCGCCAAAGCCAGAGCTGCGTTCACCGAGGTCAGAAAGCTGCTCCACAACCGCCAGAACGTCCGGTTTGGCATACTGTTCCCAGCCCGTCTCCGTGTCACACACAACGGGGAAGAAAAGGAATTCACCGACGCAGAAAAAGCGATGACCTACGTGAGGAACCACATCATCCCCGCCGAGGAGCGTGAGTGAGACTGTTTTCGTGTTTTCAGCTATTCTGACAATACTTTATTTGTTTTCGTCCGTGGAAAGGCAGCTAAACTGGCTGCACCCAGTGGACTAATGTCACTGTTGTTAGACTGTTAAGTTTCACCAGCTTCTGCTGTCAAGGTTCAAAGTGGAAGACAAATGTAAAATGACTGGGCCAAGAGACCCCTTCTCTCTCTCCTTTCTTTGTCAATGCTGATTACCTTTATTCATAGGCTTACTGTAGCCTAATAGTTCTTTGATTTTGTTTTTCTTACAACTTAAAGGTTGCCTTATAGTGACAGGATTTGTCTGACTGAATATTTCTGTTGATTACAAAATGTAATTGTTTTAATTTTATATGATGGCTAATCCACAGTGTTTAATTTTAACACCTTTAAACTATTGATTCCATAAGAGATGTGGGGTTTAAATTATTTATTTTTATTTTTATTTTTTATTTTCTCTTACTTGAACACATAGCAGATGTTGTAGTACTACAATAACAATGCGCTGAACTGGTTTTCATGAAGCGTTCGATGGGAGCCTGAACAGTTGGCTCTATAGAGTTCCCCAACACAAACACATATGTGTGGATTTGTTCTTGAGGGGTACCATGTTTGCCTTGTTTCTCTAGGCACTAGGTGGGGTGGGGGAGGGTGGGATTATACCAGACTTGTTTATTTCTTGGATTTATTTTATGTATGTCTTTCTTACTTTCTATTTGCTCAGCCAGATGTAAATTTCAAGTGCACTAAATATCTTACTCAGTAGGTTATGACTGATCCTAATTCTACTAGAGGGCTGGTTGGACTCTCATCAGTGAACTTTGTGAGTTGGAACGTGAAGTCACTTAACCATCCAATTAAGAGAAAAAAGGTATTTACACACTTAAAACAACTTAAGACCGATATTGCGTTTCTTCAGGAGACGCATTTGCGCACAACGGACCTGTTCCGAATAAAAAGAGGATGGTCAGGACAAGTTTATCATTCTAATTTCCACACAAAGACTAGGGGGGCAGCCATCCTCATTGATAAAAATATACCATTTACAATGGCTAATGTCGATTCTGATTCTGCAGGGCGCTACATTATTGTGACAGGGCAACTTTTTTCATTTCCGGTCATCCTGGCCAATATTTATGCGCCAAACTGGGACAATCCAGAATTTTTTTCAAATTTTTTTTCTCGTCTACCAAACATGACATCACACCATCTTATCCTTGGTGGTGATATAAATTGTGTACTTTCCCCTACCTTAGATCGCAGTTCCTCCAAAACGACGTCCTTGTCTAAATCAGCACACACAATCCAGCTTTTTCTTAAAACATATGGTGTAGTGGATGTATGGCGATTTCGTAATCCCACTGCTAGAGCGTACTCCTTTTTCTCCCCAGTGCATAAGAGCTATTCTCGCATAGATACTTTTTTCCTGGATAAAAGACTTCTATCTTCTGTAACTAAGTGTGATTATGATGCCATAGTCATTTCAGATCATGGTCCGCTAACCACGAAAATCAGCATTCCTAACACACAAAATAGTTACCGCCCTTGGAGACTCAATCCTCTTCTCTTATCAGAAGAGTCTTTTACCAACTTTATTTCATCTGAAATACAATTTTTTCTTGACACTAATCAAACGCCAGGAATGTCATATTCAACTATATGGGAATCTTTAAAAGCTTATTTACGAGGCCAAATCATTTCTTATTGCGCAAATAAGAAGAAAACAAATACAGTGCGCCTTAAAGAACTAATGGATCAAATCCTGAAACTAGATATGTTATATAGCCATCAACCATCTCCTGACATAGTGAAAAAACGTCTGTCTTTGCAGACCGAATTTGATATCCTATCAACGCAACAGGCGGAATATCTTCTCTCCAAATCTAGACACGGATGCTATGAACATGGGGAAAAAATTGGACGTATTCTCGCACATCAGTTACGACAAAGAACTGCCAATCAGACTATACCTGCAATCAATGATGAACAAGGTTCAAAGTGTACAGATAGCCTCAAAATTAACTCCTGTTTTCAAAATTTCTATCAAGTATTATACACATCAGAATGTCAAACTGCACCCTCAGTGTTGGAGGATTTTTTAAGATCCCTACATGTTCCATCCGTAGACCCAAACATAGCTGATTCATTGGAGAAAGACTTCTCGGCCCTGGAAATAATATCTGCAATCAGATCTATGCAAAGCGGCAAGTCCCCAGGGCCGGACGGATATCCAACAGATTTCTTCAAAAAATTCTCAGACCAACTTGCCCCTTTACTAATGTCAGTTTTTGAAGAATCACTTTCACTTAAGACCCTACCTCTGACCATGCGCCAAGCAGTAATCTCTGTAATTCTCAAAAAAGGAAAAAAACCCTCTAGAGTGCAATTCATTCCGCCCAATCTCTCTCCTTAACACGGATGCAAAAATCCTTGCCAAGGTTCTGGCACGCCGACTAGAAGGGGTTCTGCCTTCCATTATATCACCTGACCAAACAGGCTTTATTAAGAACCGTTACTCTTTTTTCAATGTCAGACGCCTTTTTAACATCCTTTATAGCCCCTCTCCACCTGGTGTGCCAGAGGTCGTCCTCTCACTTGATGCTGAAAAGGCGTTCGACCGGGTGGAGTGGGGCTATCTTTTCAGCACACTGCAGAGGTTTGGATTTGGCAATAAATTCATATCATGGATCAGACTTTTATATACTTCTCCAATGGCTGCTGTTCGTACTAATAATAATTTGTCCCCTTTCTTCGAGCTTAAACGTGGTACAAGACAGGGATGCCCCATGTCACCGCTTCTTTTTGCGGTTGCAATGGAACCACTAGCTTTAGCTCTGAGGCAAAATACTGATATCAGAGGAATTCACCGAGCTGGGGAGGAGCACAAAGTCTCGCTTTATGCGGACGACATGCTACTATATATATCACAACCCCTTTTGAGTCTTCCTAAGCTAATGGTCTTACTAAAAGAATTTGGCAAACTATCCGGCTACAGGGTCAATGTTCAAAAAAGTGAGCTGATGCCTGTTGGCACTAGTAATGATGAGACATCCTTAAATTCACTCCCCTTTAAAATTAGCTTCAAAAAATTCAAATACCTCGGCATATGGATTACAGATAAACATAAAGATCTTTATGCTGCTAACTATCAGCCCCTGTTATCAAACTTAAATCAGGATATCGAACGATGGGATCCCCTGCCTCTCTCTCTGGGTGGAAGAATTAATACAGTAAAAATGAATATACTGCCCAAGTTTTTATATATATTCCAGTGCCTTCCCATCTTTTTAACTAAATCTTTTTTTACGAAATTGAATAATCAGATATCAAGTTTCATTTGGAACAAAAAACCGCCCCGGATAAAAAGAAGTGTACTTCAGAGACCTCGCTCAATGGGAGGAATGGCACTCCCTAATATCTTGTATTACTATTGGGCGGTTAACATTCGAGTACTGTTATATTGGATGGATAACGATAATGATAACACTGACACTGAATGGCTAAATCTGGAGGGGGCATCTGTAAATTCCACTTCTTTAAAAGCCTTACTGTGTTCTAAGTTGCCATTTACACAGCCCATTTCTAACTTTACCTCCAACCCTGTTGTTTTGCACTCAATCAAGATTTGGAACCAATTCAGAAGATCCTTTGCACTTACAGATCTTTCTCAGGCTGCCCCAATTACACTGAATCATATGTTTGTCCCATCATTAATAGATGGGGTCTTTGATATGTGGTCCAGAAGAGGTATGGTATCACTGTCTGATCTGTATATTGACGGCAGTTTTGCCTCCTTTGAACAGTTGGTACAAAAATATCACATTCCCAAATCACATTTTTATCGATATCTGCAACTTCGGAATTTTGTATTCTCAAACTTTATATGTTCTCCCTTACGTCCTCCAACTGGCCTGTTGGATTCAATTTTTGATTGTAAACTAGTCAGAAAACGAACCATTAGCACAATATACGAAATACTATATTCTCATAACTTGATGCCTTTGGACCTCCTCAAAAATAAATGGGAGACAGATTTAAATGAGCAAATCACAGACGACACTTGGCACAAAATAATACAGGGAATTTTTTCATCTTCCATCTGTCTTAGACATGCTGTTATTCAGTTTAAAATTGTACATCGTCTGCACTGGTCTAAAGTAAAACTCTCTAAGATCAATGCTGATATAGACCCCACTTGTGACAGATGCGGGCGAGATCCAGCCACTCTCCTACACATGTTCTGGACATGTCCAAAGCTTTGCGCTTTCTGGCAGCCCATCTTTGAGACCTTTTCTAAGATCTTTGCAAAAAGGCTTGCACCATCTCCATTCATTGCACTTTTTGGTGTAACTCAGATAGACTCCCATCTAGAGATGTGGGAAAGAATAATGGTGGCTTTCTGCTCTCTCCTAGCTAGGAGACTAATATTATTGAAATGGAAAGACCCAGCACCTCCAACATACAGCCATTGGGTTAGGGAAATCATGTACCATATCAAGTTGGAGAAGATCAGATACACAATCAGGGGGTCTACTAGAAAATTTTATAACATATGGCAGCCTTTCTTAATGTTTGTTGAAGATATGGAAGCAGACAATATAGCACTGTAAACCTCTGTTGTTGCCCTCAGTCATCTTTATTATTGTATTTATTTTTTGTTGTATATGTTGTTTGTTTGTTTTTTGTTATCTGGCTATATGAGTTCTGTATACTGAACTATGTATCTCATACTGTGAACTCTGTATGTCTGGTATTGTGGGGGGTGGATGGGATTTACGGTTTGTTTGTTTTTTTCTCCCTGTGTGTTCTGTTGTACTTATGTTAAATTGTAAACTATAACTTGTAAAACTAAATAAAAATACCTTGATCAAAAAAAGATCTAGGAGGAAGAAAAGACTTTTAAAGAACTTCAAGCCATTATAACTGTATATATAATATACATCTCCTCTGTGTTTGTTGAGTTTGTGTTTGTATGTGTCTATATATCAAACAGGTGAAACAACAACATCACTCACCTGCGTCGCCCGTCTGGAGCTTGTTACAGTAGCGTAGGAGACACTTGAGGTCAGTGAAGTGTTTGACCTCGCCCCGTATGTGGAGACTCTGCTTCAGTTCCCCCTGACGACCGCAGCTGTCGCACCTGGCGAGCTGCGGGAGAGAGAGCGGAGAGCGGAGAGCGGCGGTGAAGTGAGCAGATGAAAAACGTTCATTCAAAAATACATATTTCGAATAATGCTGGTGGCAGCTAAAAAAGCCATCGCCAGAAAACGGCTTAAAACTGATGCACCAAAAATGGAGGATTGGGTCGAGGTAACGCTCAATATTTATAGAATGGAGAAGCTGACTTTCTCAACTAGACTAAAAACAGAGACTTTTAAAAATTATTGGGAAAACTGGGTTAATTTTGTGTCTCCACTGAGAACAGACTTTGTGCAGTAAGGACAATGTGTATGGTAGATGACTGATCCCCTTGGTTCAGGCTACAAATGTGTTCATTGTTCATATGTTTATTATGTTGTTTACCCTCCAACAGGAGAAAAGGGACGATGTAAGAGAGATGTGAAAATAAGGACAGGAGTGAAAAAGTGTTTCTTTTATTTCTTCACATTTACTCTACGGTAACTTTCTGTGAGAATGTATGTTTATATACTGTATGTCTCTGCTCCCTGGTGGAGAAGTTGTTGTATACTGTTTGAAAATTGTATATGTGGCAAAAAAGATGATAACTATGTCCTGGTGTAAGCCATTACCCCCAACCGTTGATCAATGGAAAGAAAGACTTCTCAGGGTATACACAATGGAAAAAAATAACAGCAAAGCTCAACCTTGACATGGCCTTATTCAAGAGGAGGTGGAATCCACTAATTACTTACTTTGGACTAACATTACAGGACATCTACATGATTCAGCATAGACACCTACAGGCCTGGACCCTCAAAAGTAAAAGGGTGTATTTCTGTTCTTATTATTTCATTTCATGAGTATCAATCACCATGGAAATTCTACTCAATTTGACTTTTACATAATTATCAATATTTTTATTATCTATTCAACCATTTATTTTAACTTTCAGACCTCTGACACTGTCATAAGAATATGGAATAACCTTGCCGATAGGTTCTCTGTTCATGCTGTTCCTATTTTTGGCCTTTTCTACTTTTTTTACTCAGATATGGAACAAAAGAATTTAAAGCTTTTAACAAGAACAATTCTGTAAGTGTGTTTAAGTATGTAAAGCTTGAAATATCAATAAAGACATTTGTTCAAAAAAAAAAAAAAAAAAAAGAAAATTGTATAATGTGAAATGTTAAATATTGATATGTGGAATCAATAAAAAACGTTAATTAAAAAAAAGAAAAGAAAAGTGTTCATATTCAGACTTTGTCCCGTGCGGCGGCGGCGGCGGCGGCGGCGGCTTGGACCTACGTGGCAGTAGAGCAGGTTGAAGATCTTGTTGCAGTGCTCGGAGCAGAACTCCTCCTCTCTGCCGTCGTACGTGGACGTCACCAGCGTCCTGGAGGTGCAGCGACAGAGCGCGCACAAGCCGCAGTGTTTCCCCCACTCCCTCGCCAGCTCGTGACGGAAGAGCACGAAGCAGCCTGGAGGAAAGCAGCAGAGTCTTCGTTTACACAACTTCTTACATCCAACAACACAACAAACACTCGGCCCTTCATCCTTCTTTTTTCTTTTATTGTGCAACACAAGTGACAGACATAAAGCAAACATAAAGACATGACACAGCACTAGACAATTAAGAGTAGCTAATGAAAAAGAAGAAAGAAAAGGAAAGAGAGAGAGAGAAGGAAAAGGGGAGGGGGTAGATATATTAAAGGGATAGTTCAACATTTTGGCAAATTGGCCCGTTGCCATAATCCCTATAGTCATACCAGTAGGTTTGTTACCTTTAATTGTCGGTGCAAGCTATTTTTAGAACGGCGGAGCAGAGCCGTGAGCTGCTCAGAGCTACGCTACGGAGGCTCATTATGGGATTTCTTGGTTTCCCTCATCAAACTCATCAAATACACAATCCAACAACTCCACAACGCTCTGGTGGACAAGTTGTGACCTGCACATTCACCACGCTATGAGATAATAACACAACGTTACCACACAGAGTTGTTTTAGAGGGAAATTCATGTAAAACCACTGATGCACGTTGCCTTCAGGGACAGTTTTTCATCATCAGTCTCTGTATTTCCCTCTACAACAACTCTGTCTGGTAATGTTGTGTTATTATCTCATAGCGTGGTGAATGTGCAGCTCACAACTTGTCCACCAGAGCGTTGTGGAGTTGTTGGATTGTGTATTTGATGAGTTTGATGAGGTGAAACCAAGAAATCCCATAATGAGCCTCTGTAGCGTAGCTCTGAGCAGCTCACGGCTCTGCTCCGCCGTTCTAAAAATAGCTTGCACCGACAATTAAAGGTAACGAACCTACTGCTATGACTATAGGGATTATGGTGATGGGCCAATTTGCCAAAATGTTGAACTATCCCTTTAAGGTAGCTTGTGATAAGAGAGAACAAAACACATGATGGAGAGAAAGAAAAGTAAAGAAAACAAAAGAACATCGGCAATCAGTCAATCATTCATTTTTCGTCCCCTTCCCTGCTTCTTCCCCAACACATAGATAATGGAATAACACAAAACAGTAGGGATCATCTAAGTGTTTGTGTATGTAAATGTGTGTGAGAGAGATAGAGTGTGTCTGTATACATGTGATGTAGCTTTATATATACATATATATATATATATGTATATATAAAAAAAACAAGGAGATGAAAGATGATCCTTCTTTGATCCGTGTCCTCACCGTCGCTGCAGAAGTTCAAGTCTTTGTTGTCCACTCTCTTCACGTCGTTGATGATTCTCTCATTTTTACAGAACTCACACCGGCCCACGATGACGTTGATCCTCTTAAAGTCCTGAGAGCAGGACGGGCTGCACAGGAAGCTCGTTTTGTTCTGTGGACGCACAAAGAAATAGGTCTTTCCTGTACTGTATTAGGATGATAACATAAAGCACTGACAAATAAGCCTAAACATTGATGTAGAACTCTGTAACACTGTGTACACTCATCATCACTCACGCAGCTTCATGCTCTCTCTCCCTGTGTGATCATCTGGGAAGCAGACAGTCTGAGGTTGGAGTTTATATTTGAAATGCACCGATGACAGACAGGTCTCCACTGTACGTCTTGACCACATCGTAGAGGAAAACTCAGCCGCGATGTGCACCTTTTTTTATTTTTATTAGGCGCTCCAGTATACTGCAGCTTTATGCAGGAGGACACGCGGTGCTACAGCTGATCCAATGTATTTATCTGAGCTTGGTCACATAGAGGCACCGGGACGCCAATGTCATTGTTTTATATGATGATTTTTTTTTTAAATCATTCTTTCTATAAATTATTGTTGTGTGATGTTTATATTCCTCTTGTTTTATTCTGTTTTTTCTCTTTTATCCTGTTGCTATTTGTTGCTGCTGCTGCACAAATGTAAATTTCCCCACTGTGGGACAAATAAAGGAATCTTAACTTAACTTATTTTTAATTTTTTAAGGGTTGAGAGTGAGCCAGGGCAGACTACATTTCAATACATTGACTGCACATTGTACTTTTTAATGTATATGACAAATAAACTAAACTAAGGAGGAGAAAAGGCCCAAACAGAGAGGTTTTTAATGCTCTTTGAGAGGCTTGTAGACAAAATTGGTAGGGGTCCTGTTGTGTTCAGTGTTCAGATGTGTTAATTTATGTATTTATATATTAATAATTGGTATTTATTTTTGATTCAGAAAGGTTTTGTTATTTATATTGTTTTTGCCTCTTTGATATGTTCAAATTTTGAATAAATAAAAAATAAACTTTTTCATGGGTGAAAGAGAATATGAATCATCAATCATCATACCAACACACTAATTACTTTTACATTTAGTCATTTAGCAGATGCTTTAATCCAAAGTGACTTACAAGGGAGAATATTGATCATTGTATGTCTAGATCGTTATAAAAGAAACCATCACCATGTTGTCAAAATAGAATCAAAGTTTATTAGAAGTGTAGAGAATTATACAAAAACAAGAACCACATGTCCACAATAATAAATAAAGACATATTTATTTAAGACAGCTTTCTGCTAAATTTTAGCACACTTTTTATTAACTTTATTAACTTTTAATTAAGCTTGCACTGTAGCACTTTGAGATTGCTTAAAGGGACAACGAGGAGTTTTGGAAAAGCGAAGTGTTTTGAAATTGAAATTCTTTGACCGGTGCAAGACAGACTCATGTTTTCATTCATCAAGAATTAAAGTCAGAGGTTGGAAGACGATCACATACCGTCGTAGTTCCCACCATAAACGGAGATTCGGCGGCGTTATTCTCATGACTCGCCACGAAACCGAAAGTAAAGAAACGCTGGTCGACTCGCCCAGCATTTCCACCACCACTAATAATAACAAAATAACCATAGAGACAAAACCATAGATTTATCTAAAATGGACCATTAACAAGTGGTAACGTAGATTCATCCACATTAATATGAGACTTTTTTATAACCAAATAGAAACTCCTCGTTGTCCCTTTAAATGTAAAGTGCATTAGAATGTATTATTATTATTACAATAGAACAGCACAAAAAAACATGTGCATGTAAGAAGAGTTAAACTATTTACATTGGTCATCGAATGTCATTTCATTTCATTTCATTTCATAACCTTTATTTAAACTCGGAGATATACTGAGGAGTAACCTCATGTGAATGTGAGGGACTTATGAGTCGATCTGAGCAGCGAGCCAGTCCCTCGTGGTGTTCCCTGGTGTTTCGTGTTCCTCAGCAGCTTCTTGTAGTGGCGGTTCTGGGTCCAGGATGTCACGTGCCACATCAACATCTGGCTCCACGACATCTCCATTGTCCAGACAGACGTTGTGCAGGAAGGCACAGGATGCTATGACCTGCGGTGCAAATGTGGGACTGGCCTTCAGGTCGCCGAACAGACTGGACCTCCAACGAGTCTTCATGGCGCCAAAGGCTCTCTGGACAACCGAACGCGCCCTCGATTGGTGATAGTTGAATCTCCTCTGTGCTCGGCCATTCACGGGCTCCCTGTATGGAGTGATGAGGCAGATCGGTGTCTCCAAACAGGGATACCCACCATCTCCCAGGATGAAGTATCCGTTGGGTGGATACTCTCTGGTCAAATAGAAATCGCTGCTTTTTAAGATGCGTGTGCCATGTACAGACCCTGGATATTCAACAAAAACATCCAAAAACTTCCCGGCGCTGTCACAGATGGCTTGCATGTTGATGGAGTAAAAGCCTTTGTAATTTAAATAGTCCAGGGGACGGTACGACGGGTGCTTAATTCTGACGTGACAACCGTCAACGGCGCCGACGGCTCTGTTGAAGACGGGCGACCCAGAAAGCTCAGCGAAACCATTTGCCACAGTGTCCAGGTCGGCCGGCTTTGGAAAGGCAATGGCTTTGTGGAGATTGTCCCAAATGAACTGTGCCACCTTGTGTACAATTCTGTGGACGGTGGAATGGGGCACACTAAAAGCACGAGACACCACAGGGTAAGAAAGTCCATGGGCAAGCCAATAGACGTAGATGAGGACTTCCAGTTCATTGCCCCAGCCGTGGCGCTGCTCTGTCTGCATCAGGCGCTGCAGGGCACACACGGCCCGTCTGCTTAATCTGAACTCCTGTTTTATCTCCAAGTCCGCATTAAACCAGAGGCGTAGGATGGGAACATCGCTGTTTAACACACAGTAGGTAGCTGGACGGTCACTCTGGAAAACAATGAAAAACAACCAACATTATTGCATCAGTCATGGCCCAACAACACCAGTTTGATCTACATGCATGATCAATTAATATATAGCAGGGGTGTGACGATACACTCATCTCACGAGACGAGACGGGACACGAAATTGGGTTCACAGGAACCAGACGAGACAAGATTTTAATAAAACTATGACAAAACATATGACTGGACCAACAGACTTTTATTTAACCGAGTTGCACATGCATTTTGAAATGTTTTATTATAACTCTTTACATGCATGATGTAAGCATGAGCTTTTAATAAACTTCTTCTTCCACAAACTGAAACTGAAAACTAAAATGTATCAGACGGACAAACAGTCTAATGGGGGGCGGATAACAATTTAGTGTGATTTAGCCCATATGTTTATTGCTGTCACAACACCTGACCTGTCCACGTGCCCGTGTGTGTGTAAGTGCGTGTGTGTGTGTGTGTGTGCACGCGCGCGCGAAAGAGTTGCGGCCGCCACAGAGTCGTTAATTAATGGGAAACGCTGGATGCGCTGGTTGATAAGTTTTGTTTTTTACTGAGGAGGAACTATGAAGAACTCAGCACCTAAACCGAGTCGAGTAGAGTTACTGTAATGCTAACTGGTGGTGGAAACCCCGCTATACTACTATACTATACTATACTATACTATACTATACTATACTATACTATAATATACAATACTATACTATACTATACTATACTATACTATACTATAATATCGTTGAGTTTAATCTCGCGAGATCTCGTGGGAAGAGATCTCGTCACATATGCCAGTCATACGTGATGACTATGACCGGCACTCAGGCACGTATGACTGGTATGAATGGAAGTTGTTGTCATGTATCCATGGCAACATACTGTTACAGTCGGTATAAGAAAGTTGGTGTTTTTACAACGTTAACAAACAGACTAAAATAGTTGAATTCACATGTTTAAGGTTTACTTTCACCTCCAGAGAGGCTTAACAATGACAATTTAAATATTTTAACAAATCAACATACCTGAAACAAGTCCACATAGCTAAGAAAACGGCGAATGCGTCTTCTTTTCGCCACATTTCTTCTCTGTTCATTGGTCAGACGTAGATATAGAAACACAGCCAGCGCGACAGGCAACACAACAGCTGGAACCACCAGCATTTTTTCTGAATGAAAATAGTAGCACGCTCCACCGGTAGAATTGTCAACATGTGACGTATGTTATCACGTTCACTACGTTCACTACGCTAGCGGTGTCCCATTTCCATAGGGAAAGATTTTCAGCCACTTCCCTCAACGAGGGGAATTTACGGCTGAGGGAACTCAAAACCAAGTGGAAGTTTTAAGGGGGAGAAATGGGACAGGGCCTTAAAGGTTGGGTCTGGAGTTTTGTGCCCAAAAATAAACATTAGGCTTGTACAAATGAAATCCGTCTTAATCATCAGCTATGGGCTTCTAGTCCTGTGTGGACTGTATTTTGGTCTTTTGCTTTGTTTTGTTCAGGTTTTGTTGTGCACATGGACGTTTCTGGGTGGAGCTAGAGCGTCGCGAGAGAGCATAGATATCTATGGCGAGAGAGTCGGTGTTTTCTCTCCAGCCAATGACGGAGCTCAGGTGAAGCTACGAGGCTCAAGGCTGCTAGCCGCACTAGCTGTTTCTGATGCTAACGAGTCTCTCTCTCAGCAGCAGCAGTCAGGACAACAAAGAAAAATAAATCACCGACACTGGTAACAAGTATTAGGGCCGTTGTAGTGAGCTAGCTCGATGCTAAATTCGGCTAGCGGTAGCGGTTAGCATCCGCCGCTAACACCGTCTTCCCAGCTCACCACAACGGCATAAAAACATAACACGGAGGCTCCCAGTGTTGGTGACGGTCGGCTATCGGCCCACAGCTCCAGAGCTTCACTCGGACTGTATTTCCTTTCCTTTGTTGTCATGACAACTGCTGCTGTCTGGGGCAGGAGGCTACACAGCTTAGCCCCGAGAGGAGGGGCCCAGTTTCAATATTTTGTTTAGCTACAAACTGCAACGAGCAAAACTCCAGACCCTACCTTTAAACTACATAATCCTGCATAACTGTAGTTCCTTTTTAAGCCACTGTATGTAATTTTTCACTGCTGCCAAATGTTGTGTTTACACTTGATGCTCTCACATTGAACTGGACTCACTAAAAAGCACCATTACAGGGCGGAGCTGGGAATTAAACTGCTGCTCATCACGAAGGGACTTGAACAGCACAGGGAAGAAGCCAGAGGTCTGAGGTCTGAGGTTATTTCTGCTGCTGTGACGTTTTTCGAACAAGCTGAGCGGACTCACCTTCGTCTGCACGACGCTGGGCGTATTTTCTATGACGCCTTGACACCCGGCGCACCGCAGTTTGTCCGGTGGATTCAGGAAATCACTCTGGGTTTGTTCAGAAGCGGCGGTCGCGTCTTTTTGCCTCTCCTGCGGGAACAAAATAAAATAAAAAGATTGAAAGATGTGATTTATATAATATAAGACAGAAACAATCTTTATAAGACAGCACTTGTTACTGGTGTTAATTCTGTTGGTTGTGTAAATTAATGTCACTTTCAAGACCAATATGTGCTTCATACATAACTATTTTTTTTTATATTTCATTGTTGTCACTACTTCTAGTGAATTATTCTGAGCAAGGGGATGAATTAAGTATAAAATAAAATAAACAAGGTATTAAAATACAAGTTAAAAGTCTGTCTTTATCTTTATTGGTCTACACATGTATAAATATTCCAGATTATCATACGTGTGGACGATAAGATGTGATGGAAAGTTGCAAGAGACTAGGCAAAGATTATGTCACATTGATCCATTAAAAAAAAAGGAAAAACTAAAATCATGAAAACAGAAAAGAAGAGATGATGAAAAAGGAAAATGAAGAAGATAAAGGATAAGGATTAAGGACCAGAGCAAGGTCAGCTTCAAAAAAACAGGTGAAGAAACACCTAATGGCAGCTCACAAAAGGTTGTAGTGTACCCATAAATGATCTATTTCCTGTGTGTCGCTGTATCTGAGTGTGTGTTTTGACACTGTATATGTGTGAGGATTCCCCACAAAATCACATGTGTCTCTATATCTGATTAGATGTTTAGATTATTGGCTACATCCTGTTACTTTTACATACTGTATGTTGTCTATGTAAATCTCTTGTTATGTTTTGATTGTGTATTTCTGAATTGTATTTTTATTTTTATCCTATTACTTGATATGTTGCGGTAAAAAAAAAAAAAAAAGAAGGATCGTTGATTCGGTGGAAACCCGGCTTCACAGGTGGGGTTAGGGCACAGAGTAACTTGTGGTGCAACAGATCACAGCTGATCCGTGATCAGCACACAAGTGGTCCGCGGATCGATCAATTAAAAAAAAAAAAAGGTGTGTGTGTAGAGTGGGGACGCATACGCGCACCGTGGCAGCCGAATGAACGGGCAATTTAACAAAAACTCTGCTTGTATATTTGAAGCTGCAGCTTTACTTTGTGCACAACAATAACTGCATGTTGTTTTATCAACATGTGTACTACTCTGAACGTCGCGACGCACCACGTTAATTTGCCTCATTAAAAACATTCGAACGTCAGTTTCCACCATCGAATGTTCTCATTTTGACTAACATTCGAATTTTATTCGAATAGCGAAGTTCGTTCTGACCGCCCTAATAGTGAGTGCTGAAAGATCTACAAGTACATTCCAAAAAAACCCAAGTGTCTTTTAAAATAGTGGTTCCTAACCTTTGTTGGTCAGTTTTTTTTTTTTTAATTTTTCAATTAGCCTACTAGACATTTCAGGTGTATTTAATTTTTTTTTTTTTATAACTCATTCCACCAAATACCGTATGTTGCTTTTTTTTTTGCAGTATCAGACCTGCTGATGGTTATTAGATAGTTATTAATTATGTGTAGTCGTCATGCTGGTCCCATCATACACAACGATGTGTGTTGTCAATGAACAAGCAGCTCTACAGAACCAGGATGTAAGAAGCTGCTGCATGTTTAAACATCAAACAGCATCTCCTTCATTCTCCTGGTAGTAATAGATTACATTTATATAGTGCTTTTCACCCAACACCCAAAGTGCTTTACAGCAACCATTATTCATTCATACCACATTCACACCAGTGATGGTAAACTAGGTGTAGCCACAGTTGCCAATGTGCACCAAACCACCACCATCATTCATACACATCCACATGAGGAAAGGTGGGTAAGGTGTCTTGCCCAAGGACACTACGACAGAGACTGGGACAGAGCGGGATTCGAACCGCCAACCCTCTGGTTACTGGACGACCCGCTCTACCGCCTAGCAGGCTGTTTAAAGCTGTACAGAAATGGCTGTTTGTCCTGTTTGTCGTGCCGAGTTGTCACGAGCTGCAACACGAGTTTACCTGAGTAAGGAAAACGAATTTGATTGGTCGTTATCGAGCGGGCGGGATATTCAAAGCTTGGGGCGAGACCGAGCTCCGTGTGTGTATCTCAGATGTTTGAATGACGGATTATGGATCCAATATCAGTGGCTGGTGAATCGTGTACAGGATGACGTATAATCTGTGCGCATTATCCAATGCGAAAAAAAACCCACCACACTTTCATCCATCCATCCATCCATTTTCATCCGCTTATCCGGAGTCGGGTCGCGGGGGCAGCAGTCGGAGCAGGGATCCCCAGACTTCCCTCTCCCTTGACACTTCCTCCAGCTCTTCCGGGGGGACCCCAAGGCGTTCCCAGGCCAGCCGAGTGACATAGTCACTCCAGGCGTCCAGGGGGCATCCTATACAGGTGCCCGAGCCACCTCAGCTGGCTCCTCTCGATGTGGAGGAGCAGCGGCTCTACTCCGAGCTCCTCCCGGGTGACAGAGTTCCTCACCCTATCTCTAAGGGAGCACCCGCCACGGAGGAAACTCATTTCGGCCGCTTGTATCCGGGATCCCGTTCTTTCGGTCATGACCCAGAGTTCATGACCATAGGTGAGGGTGGGAACGTAGATCGACCGGTAAATCGAGAGCTTTGCCTTTCGGCTCAACTCCTTCTTCACCACGACGGACCGATACAATGACCGCATTACTGCGGCCGCCGCACCGATCCGCCTGTCGATCTCGCGCTCCGTTCTCCCCTCACTCGTGAACAAGACCGAGATACTTAAACTCCTCCACCTGAGGCAGGAACTCTCCCCCGACCTGGAGGGTGCAAGCCACCTTTTTCCGGTCGAGAACCATGGCCTCGGACTTAGAGGTGCTGATTCTCATCCCAGCTGCTTCACACTCGGCTGCAAACCGCCCCAGTGCATGCTGAAGGTCATGCCTCGAGGGAGCCAACAAGACCACATCATCCGCAAAAAGCAGAGATGAAATCAAGTGGCTCCCGAACCGTACCCCCTCCGGCCCTTGGCTGCGCCTAGAAATTCTGTCCATAAAAATAATGAACAGAACCGGTGACAAAGGGCAGCCCTGCCGGAGTCCAACACGCACCGGGAACAGGTCTGACTTACTGCCGGCAATGCGAACCAAGCTCCTGCTCCGGTCATACAGGGACCGTACAGCCCTCAGCAGAGGGCCTCCGACCCCATACTCTCGGAGCACCTCCCACAGGATGCCACGTGGGACACGGTCGAAAGCCTTCTCCAAGTCCACAAAACACATGTGGACTGGTTGGGCAAACTCCCATGAGCCCTCGAGCACCCTGCGGAGGGTATAGAGCTGGTCCAGTGTTCCACGGCCAGGACGAAAACCGCATTGTTCCTCCTGAATCCGAGGTTCGACTATTGGCCGAATTCTCCTCTCCAGCACCCTGGAATAGACTTTCCCCGGGAGCCTGAGGAGTGTGATCCCCCGGTTGTTGGAGCACACCCTCCGGTCCCCCTTTTTGAAGAGAGGGACCACCACCCTGGTCTGCCAGTCCAGAGGCACTGTCCCCGACTGCCACGCGATGCTGCAGAGGCGTGTCAGCCACGACAGCCCTGCAACATCCAGAGACTTGAGGTACTCAGGGCGGATCTCATCCACCCCCGGTGCCTTGCCACTGAGGAGCTTCCGGACTACCTCAGTGACATCAGCTTGGGTGATGAATGAATCAACCTCTGAATCCTCAGCCTCTGCGTCCTCGACGGAAGGCGTGCCAGTGGGATTGAGGAGATCCTCGAAGTATTCCTTCCACCGTCCGACGATATCCCCAGTCGAGGTCAACAGCTCCCCTCCTCCACTGTAAACAGTGTTGGCGGAGCACTGCTTCCCCCTCCTGAGGCGTCGGATGGTTTGCCAGAATTTCCTCGAGGCTGACCGGTAGTCCTCCTCCATGGCCTCCCCAAACTTTTCCCAGACCCGAGTTTTTGCTTCCGTGACCGCCCGGGCTGCCGTCCGCTTGGCCTGCCGGTACCCGTCAGCTGCCTCGGGAGTCCCCCGAGCTAGCCAGGCTCGGTAGGACTCCTTCTTCAGCTTGACAGCATCCCTTACTTCCGGGGTCCACCACCGGGTTCGGGGATTGCCGCCGCGACAGGCGCCAGAGACCTTACGGCCACAGCTCCGGATGGCCGCGTCAACAATGGAAGTGGAGAACATGGTCCATTCAGACTCAATGTCTCCGGCTTCCCTCGGAATCTGGTCAAAGCTCTCCCGGAGGTGGGAGTTGAAGACCTCCCTGACAGGGGATTCTGCCAGACGTTCCCAGCAGACCCTCACGATACGCTTGGGTCTGCCAAGTCTGACCAGCTTCTTTCCCTGCCAGCGGATCCAACTCACCACCAGGTGGTGATCAGTTGACAGCTCAGCCCCTCTCTTCACCCGAGTGTCCAAGACATACGGCCGGAGGTCAGATGACACGACTACAAAGTCGATCATTGACCTCCGGCCTAGGGTGTCCTGGTGCCACGTGCACTGATGGACACCCTTATGCCTGAACATGGTGTTCGTTATGGACAAACTGTGGCTAGCACAGAAGTCCAATAACAAAACACCGCTCGGGTTCAGATCGGGGAGGCCGTTCCTCCCAATCACACCTCTCCAGGTAACACTGTCGCTGCTCACGTGAGCGTTGAAGTCCCCCAGCAGAATGATGGAGTCCCCGGTTGGAGCACTTTCCAGCACCCCTCCCAGGGCCTCCAGGAAGGCCGGGTACTCTGCACTGCCGTTCGGTCCGTAGGCCGAGACAACAGTGAGAGACCTATCCCCAACCCGAAGGCGCAGGGAAACGACCCTCTCGTTCAGTGGGGAGAACTCCAACACATGGCGGCTGAGCTGGGGAGCTATGAGCAAGCCCACACCAGCTCGCCGCCTCTCACCGTGAGCAACTCCAGAGTGGAAGAGAGTCCAGCCTCTCTCAAGGAGTTGGGTTCCAGAGCCCAGGCTGTGCGTGGAGGTGAGCCCGACTATCTCTAGCCGGTACCTCTCAACCTCCCGCACGAGCTCAGGCTCTTTCCCCCCCAGCGAGGTGACATTCCATGTCCCTAAAGCCAGAGTCGTTGTCCGGGGATTGGGTCGCCGGGGCCCCTGCCCACGGCTGCCACCCAAAACACACAGCACCGACCCCTCATGGTCCTTCCTGCGGGTGGTGGGCCTACTGGAAGGCGGGCCCACGTCGCTCCTTTCATCCCGGATTTACTCAAAAATAGAATTTTGCACAGAGCCAGACCCAGAGTGGGCTCAAATTCAATTTTCTTTTCTGTACAGCTTTACCAGGTGGAGGTCGACCATGAACATCCTCCTCCAGAGTCTAGTAGGGCTGACCCGATTACCATATTTTGATAATCATAGCGTAAATAATGAATTATGGCAAACAAACACATGTCTCCAAAGTCAGGCAGGTTTCCAGGATGCCAAGTAGCCGACTCAATTTAATGTAACAGTTGCCGATGAGAACCGCTGTCAACAAAAACAATCGATCACGGACTTCATGATCGATTACCATGGCAACGAACGAAGCTTCGATTTTTGGGGGTTCAGCCCTACAGTCTAGTTAAACCTCTGTCATCCAGAGTCTGGAGGATGTTTCTCTTATTTAACCTTTATTTTAACAGGGTAGATCCATTGAGAGCGAGCTCTTTCCTTTCAAGGATGCCCTGTAGCACACAGAGATCACAGAAGATCAAACATCAAAACAGCACAATCAAATACAGTTCTGAAAACAAGAGTAGTAAAATCACGAACTGAAGCGAGTGCACGTCTGAGTCTGAGCCCCCAATGCTGTGGTGAGAAGTAGGTTTTTGAAAGCCTCAAGTGAGATAAGTCCAGCGCAGGAATTTCCCGAGGGCCACGAGGGCCATGGCCCTCGTGCCCGTCCGATTTGGCCTTGTGCCCTTGAAAAAAATATCTGCCCTAAGGCCACAGTGGCCTTGATGCCCCACCCGCACTGCCCCGGTTGATTTTGCGGTTTTCTCCGTTGCCTCTTTCCTGTCAACACGGCTTTGACACCTGCGTCTTTTAAGAAAGAACAATGCGGATTTTGATGCCATTCTGGCAGCAGCATCGCCAGGGGTGGGTTTGATTCGAGCCGGGCATAAACCGCTCGGGCGGGCTATAACAACAGTTTGATGACCAATCTATCACCGGCCAACCAGGTGACTTCATCAAACACCCCCCACCCGCCGAACCAATCATGTGGCTGGAAAAGAGCCAACACGTGCTAAGTGTTTGGGCTGCTACAGCTGTGCACGTCAGCAGAGGGACACCGCCGGTAAAAAATAGAAAAAATAAAAAAAGAGTTTTGCCTCGGAAGAAAATGTGAAGGAGTCAAGGAGAACTGGGATGACTGACCGTGAAAAGATGCGTGGTGCGTCATTAACTCTGAAGTAACGCTAAACTTTCACAATGGAGACGCCAGACAGCTGGAGCAGACCGACGTCCGACCGCGTTCACCCAGCACGGACGCGGTCACGGTGCGGTCGCTCTGCTGCTGCTGCTGCTGCTGCTCAGCCCAGAGACTGTTGTGTTCACACCGACACAAACGCACCGCACTCAGGCGTAAAGATCAACTGTGCCGACCTGAACACTGCCCAGATCCAGGCAAGCTACTATTACTAACATCTGTTTTATTCATATGATGTTGTATAATGTTCATCATTACATCTGTCATGTTTAATTTTTGACAGGAAAAAAAAAATCACAAAATAACCTTCTGATAACTTCAAATCTCACTTGTGCCAATAAGGGAATATTTAAGCTTGACCAAATAGTGATTTGAGTTAGCCTATATCGTGATATAAATTGATGTCAACTGAAAAAAATTATCGTGATAGGATTTTTTCCTCATATCGCCCAGTGCAATAGTGAACAAGTAAGATAGGAATTTCAAAACATAGCTGCATAGGACTGGACCCTTGTGCAAAAAATTAAATGCATAAATGAATTTAAAGTAGAAAATTTCTGGTTTGCTTGAGCCCGTTTTATGTATTAATTTAACAGATACCGGTAGTTAGTAAATTCATTAAAGACGTGGATTTAAAATCATTGTTTTATTTTATGGCCTTGCTGCCCTGGCTTTTGGCCTTTGTGCCCTCAAAAAATTGACAACACGAAAGGCCAAGTGGCCCTGCCCCTAAAATGACGAAATTCCAGGCCTGGATAAGTCTATCGATTTTCAGTGAGTTTTGTAATTTATTCCATCGGTGTGGGGCGTAGAAGGAGAAGGCAGTGTGTCCTCGTTCTGAGTCTGTGTGAGGGAATTGGAGTCTGATGAGGGGCTGTCTGTCTGTGGTTTCCTCCTCTGGAACTCTGACCAGCTGGGCAGTCTGTCTCAGATCGTCTGTCACTAACTTTTATCTTCACAGCGCCACTAGTGTCGTCACTCTGAGGAGAAACTCTCAGAGTGACGACACTAGTGGCGCTTTTCCACTACACTTTAGCGGCACTGCTCAGCTCTACATGGCGCGGCTCGGCACTGCATGGCGCGGCATGGCTCGGCACTGCTCGGGACTAGATGGCGCGGCGTGGCTCGGCACTGCTCGGCACTGCATGGTGCGGCACAGCTTGGCACTACATGGCACTACATGGCGCGGCTCGGCACTGTATAGCGCGGCTCGGCATGGCGCGGCACTGCTCGGCACTACATGGCACAAAGGCTCTGCATGGCGCGGCGTGGCTCGGCACTGCTCGGCTCTGCATAGCGCGGCACGGCTCCACATGGCGCGGCACGGCTCGGCACAGCTCGGCTCTGCATGGCGCGGTACGGCTCGGCACAGCTCGGCTCTGCATGACGCGGCACGGCTCGGCACAGCTCGGCTCTGCATGGTGCGGCACGGCTCGGCACTGCTCGGCACTGCTCGGCACTAGATGGCGCGGCATGGCTCGTCACTGCTCCGCATGGCGCGGCACTGCTCGGCTCTGCATGGCGTGGCACGGCGCGGCACTGCTAGGCTCCGCATGGCGTGGCACGGCCCGGCACTTCGAGGCTCTGCATGGCGCGGCGCGGCTCAGTACTAAAAATGGTACCTGGTACTATTTCAGTACCTGGTACCAGGTACTAGGGCTAGTGGAAAAGCAGTTTCCGGGCTCGTGGCTGTGAGCACCCAACTCAATAGGGTTTGAATGGAAAGTAGACGCCCAGAGCGCTGAAAATGCGCCTGGTGGACACGGCCCCTAAGACTGTAGACCACTTACAACAGAATTCAAAATGGGCTGGGATAATAAATCAAAGGAAAAGTTTATCAAAAAAGAAATATTGCTCAACTCTCCAAAAACAAAAACTACAGTCTGTACAGACAGTCATGACATGTGCCTCAGCTCATTTGATTTTGTTTTTAAGACTTTATAAAGTCGTGAAAAGACTTTTTAATACTTTTTAAGGGTCTTAGTTTTCCCAAAATTGATTTATCACCTTTTAATACTTTTCAAGACCCCGCGGATACCCTGTTTTGTTGTTACACTGATCGGACCCCAGGAAGAATAGTTTTTTTTTTTTTTTTTTTTTTTAAGTATATTTTTTGGCTTTTCATGCCTTTATTCGATAGGACAGTTGAGAGTGTGACAGGAAATGGGAGGCAGAGATGGGGGGAATGACATGCAGGATAGGGCCGTCCGACGCGGGACTCGAACCGGGGCCGCCTGCAGCGAGGACTATAGCCTCAACACATGGGGCGGGTGCTCTACCAACTGAGCTAAACACCGCCCCCCAGGAAGAATAGTTGATGTTAAACTACATCAGCTAATGGGGATCAAAATAAAATAAAATAAAATAAAATCAGTTAATTGTTCATGAAAACAATCCAAAGACAAAATCAAACGTTCAACAGCTTTGAACCAAGGGGGCAGTTGTCGGTCTGAGAAGTGAAGCTCACTTCCTCGTTCAACAAACTGCAATCCCCTCTTCTTCCTCTGGGGGCTGGTGTCAGAAAGCAGCATTCTCCATAGACCCCCATGTTAAAATCGCCGACTTTACATCCTCAGTAAACATGTTAAAAGCCTGGTGTCAGAACGTTTTTTCATCTCAATCGATAGTTTCTACCCCCGCACACACTCTGAGGGGGGTGAATTTTTTTTTAATTCTGCCGTTTTACTGTTATTAGGTTAAAACTCTGACCAATTAGGGCGCGGAAACGTTGAGTGACAGGTCTGAGCAGCTCCGTGGACAGCTGCTTCGAGGCCAGTGGGCGGGAACTCGGCCGGCCAATCCAACATGGCGCTGTTCAGGCCGCCATATTTGAGTCACAAAAACGACTCCCCCCCTGGGGCGGTGTTTAGCTCAGTTGGTAGAGCACCCGCCCCATATGTTGAGGCTATAGTCCTCCCTGCAGGCGGCCCCGGTTCGAATCCCGCGTCGGACGGCCCTATCCTGCGTGTCATTCCCCTCCTCTCTGCCTCCTGTTTCCTGTCACACTCTCAACTGTCCTATCTAATAAAGGCATAAAAAGCCAAAAAGCCAAAAAAAAAAAAAAAACGACTCCCCAAAACCAATGGGTGACGTCACGGACGCTACGTCCATTCTTTTTACAGTCTATGCTTTGAACGTGAAGATGGGATTGATTTGTTTTTATCAGGCTGCTCATGAATGTGAAAAGAGGATTAAACTTCCCCGTCTCACCTTTACTGACTCTACGGTCTAGCGGTTGTTTTACCTTGAAGGCCATGGCGCAGCGGAGCGAGCAGAAGTTCCTGATGGAGGAGTCGGACATGGCGAGGTAACAGGCCGGGACCGTGGTGCGTTGGCAGTTGTCACAGTCGACCGGAGCTCCTGTGGAGACAGAGAGGGAGAGATCAGAGAGTGAATGAAGAACGGATTTAAGATTTTAGCATTTAGTATTTGAAGAGTTCATTTGCAAAAGCAGATAACTCCATTTTTAAAAAATTCTAGAATCTTCATTTTTTATTTACATAAGGTGATATCAGTCAAACCAAAGTTGAATGACTTTGAGATGTAACAAAACAGACATATCTCAAAAAAAAAAAAGTTTTATTGAAAACAACACTATGCAAAGAATAATTACAAAGCCTCATCTCATTTTTGTCAAAATGGCACTTATCTGCTTTTGCAAATGAACTCTTCATTTATTTATTTGCACCTTACAAAAAACAGAAATGATACAAGAATAGTAAGTGCGGGAGAGGTTAAAAAACCCTATATGGGCTTCTAAAAAGCACCTCCCCAAGAAATATACATAGAAGAATATAATACAGGGATGCAAACGGGTCAGGACCAAAAAAGAGAGGAATTGTCTGAGGGGGGGGGGGGCGTGGGGGGGGGGGGGGGGGGGGTGCTCACCGTTAGCAAATGATTACATTACAATATCATGGAAAAGTCAAGTTCCAGTAGTTCAATCCCCCAATCAAGTATTGATTTATTGATTATAGACATAGTTTTCAGAAGGCCAACATTTCTATATTAAAAATGCTTTTTAAAAAAAGATCCTTTGCAATATTTCAATTTTGGAGATACTGAATTTTAGGTCTTCACTGAATGTTAGTCATAATTATTACTATTAAAATAAACTGAATAAATAAAGACATGGGATGTTTCATTCAGTGTGTAATGGACATATATATAATGTTGTTAGTTTCACTTTAATTGAACACATTCTACATCACGGAGGCGACGTCTTTCCACTCAGGGCTTCCTTCACCTCTGAAACGGGGCAGAGCTCCGTGGGAAACACCTGCGCACAGCTCCACAGGGGGAAAAAACGCCGTCGCCGTCGCACCAACTGCACGCGGATACGCGCCGCTTTAATGAGCGCGCATGTCGCGCGTCTACATTGGAGGTCGGCTGTTATCAGTATAATCAGAGACCATGAATGAACGATTCACACAAGTCACCTAATTGGTCATGAAAAAAGCGAGTTTCGCTTTTCGGCGCGCTGTTTGCATCCCTGATAATAAATAAATAAATAATATATATAGAATATATATAGAAGTCAGAAATAAAAACATGGGTGTGTATAAATGTAAAATAATTGTATTTGACTGAGTGAGTGTATGAGCATGTAAAGAGATAATGATCCAATGACAAATATACTGGAAAAGAAACTATTAGGAACTTTGATTTATCAGGTTTAAGCTTTTAGTCTTAACTTAAAAGTATTGAGGGATGAAGATAATTTAACTACATGAAGATGAGAATTCCAAAGTATGGAGCCTCTGGAAGCAAAAGAAAACTGAGTGTGTAGTGTAGTGTGGCAAAAAGGAGGAAGAAGTTTATCAGTGTGTCTTGTGTTATCAGAATGGACCTGAGAGTTAAATGTAAAGAATTCATGAAAGGATTTGGGCAGCAAGTGGGAAAGATGGATATATTTATAAATAAATATGCATGATTGAAGTATATTAATATCGTAGACTGACATTATGTGAAGATTCTTAAAACAGATTCAGATTCAGATTCAACAGCATGAATTTAACCTGCTGCGCTGACGGCCGCGAGCTTGGACGCCATCACGCAGCTGCTGGAGCAGAAGAGCTGCACCACGTCGTCGCCGGTCCTGTTCTCCACCATGTCCGACACCGCGGTGGAGCAGCGGCACATGGAGCACGGCTGCGGCGTCGGCACTTTCTGCAAAGACGGAGACAAAGTCACTCGTAAAACATTCAGGGAAATGAGCGGCTTTCTGTTCTGCACTTTTTTTTCTTTTTTTTTAGTTCTGTCTTAATGTGCAATTTGTTTTTACATTGATTTAGTTATTTCTTAACCCTCCTGTCGTCCTCCTCGGTCAGGGAAGGAAGGATGAAGGGAAGGAAGGAAGGAAGGAAGGAAGGAAGGAAGGAAGGAAGGAAGGAAGGAAGGAAGGAAGGAAGGAAGGAAGGAAGGAAGGAAGGACAAAGGGAGAGATGGGAGGAAAGAAGGAAGGGAAAAAGGAAGGTAAGATCGATGAAAAGATTGGGTCAAAAACGAAGGACGAAGGAAGGAAGGAAGGAAGGAAGGGAAAAAGGATTGTGGAAAGAAGGAAGGAAATAAATAATGGAGGGAGGGAACAGAATGGGTCAATTAGATCAAAAGAGGAAGGAAGAAGAAGTCAGGACGAAGGGAACGAAGGAAGGGAAAAAAGGGAGGAAAGAAAAATGGAGGGAAGGAACAGATTAGGTCAAGGAAGGAAGCAGAAGTAAGGAAGGAAGGAAGGAAGGAAGGAAAGAAGGAAGGAAGGAAAGAAGGAAGGAAGGGAAAAAGAATTGTGGAAAGAAGGAAGGAAAGAAATATGGAGGGTGGGAACAGATTAGGTCAAGGAAGGAAGCAGAAGGAAGGAAGGAAGAAAGGAAGGAAAGAAGGAAGGAAGGAAGGACAAAGGAGAGAAGGGAGGAAAGAAGGAAAGAAGGAAAGAAGGAAGGGAAAAAGGAAGGTAAGATAGATGAAAAGATTGGGTCAAAAACGAAGAAGGAAGGAAGGAAGGAAGGAAGGAAGGAAGGAAGGAAGGAAGGAAGGAAGGAAGGAAGGAAGGAAGGAAGGAAGGGAAAAAGGATTGTGGAAAGAAGGAAGGAAATAAATAATGGAGGGAGGGAACAGAATGGGTCAATTAGATCAAAAGAGGAAGGAAGAAGAAGTAAGGAAGTAAGGAAGTAAGGAAGTAAGGAAGGAAGTAAGGAAGGAAGGAAGGAAGGAAGGAAGGAAGGGGAAAAGGATTGTGGAAAGAAGGAAGGGAGAAAAGAAGGAAGGATGGAGGAAGGGAACAGACCCAGAAGGGAACAGGAGGGTTAAAGTGCAGTGTTTTCTTTTAAACTCTTCTGTAACTGCAACATCTGTCTGCCGTCTGACAACAGTCATGAACTGATTATGACTGTGAACACGTCATTCATTTCATCCTGATCAAACCTGATGTTTCTTCCCTCACCGTTCTGAACCGGGCCAAACACTCGGCGCCACACAGCTTCTTGCTGCCGTCGTCCTGCAGCCGGAGGACGAGCGGCGAGCTGCAGCAGCCGCCGCAGTTCTCACAGATCGACAGCTTGTTCAAGTTGCAGAAGCGGCGGAAACAGGTGCTGCTGCAGAGCTTGTGGACGACGTTGTGCTGCACGGCCTCGTGTTTACTCTGAAAAACACACACACACACACACAAACAAACACAATTCATGATGCTTTAAAAATTAAATTCATACAAACCTGGATTTTTGTTTTTAGATTTGCATGTTGCATTTATAGTTTATGAGATCGTTCGACATTTTGGCAAATTGGCTCATTGCCATAATCCCTATAGTCATAGCAGTAGGTTCGTTTTACCTTTAATTGTCGGTGCAAGCTGTTTTTAGAACGGCGGAGCAGAGCCGTGAGCTGCTCAGAGCTACTCTACGGAGGCTCATTATGGGATTTCTTGGTTTCCCTCATCATCAAACTCATCATCAAATACACAATCCAACAACTCCACAACGCTCTGGTGGACAAGTTGTGAGCTGCACATTCACCACGCTATGAGATAATAACACAACGTTACCACACAGAGTTGTTTTAGAGGGAAATACAGAGACTGTTGATGAAAAACTGTCCCTGAAGGCAACACGCATCAGTGGTTTTACATGAATTTCCCTCTAAAACAACTCTGTGTGGTAACGTTGTGTTATTATCTCATAGCGTGGTGAATGTGCAGCTCACAACTTGTCCACCAGAGCGTTGTGGAGTTGTTGGATTGTGTATTTGATGAGTTTGATGATGAGGGAAACCAAGAAATCCCATAATGAGCCTCCGTAGCGTAGCTCTGAGCAGCTCACGGCTCTGCTCCGCCGTTCTAAAAATAGCTTGCACCGACAATTAAAGGTAACGAACCTACTGCTATGACTATAGGGATTATGGCGATGGGCCAATTTGCCAAAATGTTGAACTATCCCTTTAAACAGATTACTACATTCATGTCTTACGATGCAGTATCTGCTGCACATGCTGCACTGTGAATGCGACGACGCCGGCGCTGCAGGGATCCTGGTGGACTTGATGCTCTTGTAGTTGAAGGAGGACAGACACGTCTGGCTGCAGAACTCGGTCGCCGTGCCGTCGCCGTCCCCCGGCGCCGTGACGACGTCCTGGGTCTGTGACATCACCCTGAGAGGACGAGGTCAAGGTCATTTGAAGAGAAAGACACAATAAAATGCTACCATGTTCATAAATGACAACCAAACCCAAAGACCTCCAAGAACTGTTTCAAAATAAAACAGGAAGTAGGACGCAAGGACCCGACCAATATGGATTTTTTGGGGCAGATAATAATTTTAATAATAATAATTTTAATAATGATAATAATTTTTTTTTATAAAGTTTTAAAATTGTATTAATTCATGTAATATATCTACATATATTATATAATATATAAATTAGGGCTGCCCCCAAATAGTCGACCAAGCACTGGTCGACCAAAATTTCATTGGTTGATTGGTCGCAGGAAAAAAAAAAAACTTTTTTTTTAAAATCAAAAGCGACTTTTTCCAATGTTGTTCCAGACATTTCTGTTGACTCGGGCAAAAAAAAAGAAAAAGGAAAAAGAAAGCCAGCAGCAGCACTGGTTTTGAGACAGTTAACAGTTAATCAAGTTGTTGATAAGCTGTGTGATGTGTGTGTGAGTGACTATGGCGGAGCGTGTCAGTCACTCTGCTGTGCTGCTGTGAGGTTAGTGGATAGTGGATGCAGTTGGATGCGCGGCGCCCTCTACAGGATAAATAACCTAATGTCGGGGGATCTTTCCAAATGGGGGAACATTTTCAAGGTAAAACCAAGTCTTATTTCCTGCATTTTATTTCTGAAAATATCGGCGACAATCGACGAGTTTTGGCCGATCACCGATTATTCTCAAACGGGCTATAACCGGCCGATTGAATCGGCTCGCCGATAAATCTGTCGGGCCCTGGTGAGGACCCGACAGGCGAGAGACTCACTGGAGACAGAAGTTGCAGGTCCTCTTCACCGGTTTCCTCTGGTAGAACTTCAGCAGGCAGGAGGTGGAGCAGAAGATGTCAGGGTGGCTTTTCCTCTGGTAAACCGTCTCCCCGTCCATCAGGCCCAGTTTACAGCCCGAGCAGGAGGCACGAAGGTCCACCTGGGTGGCGGCGGCCGCGGTGGAGGAGGAGGAGGAGGAGGAGGAGGAGGAGGAGGGGGGCGGAGCCACAGCTGGAGCCACGGCGGAGTTTGTCGTCAGGGAGAAAACAGAACCGATCCTCAGTTCCTCCTGTAGGAAACAGAGATGGAGACATAGGCGCGTTTCCATTGCAGGAACTTGGGGGTAACTTTACGGGGCCGGCCTCGTTGGTGCGTGTTTCCACTGCAGGTACCTCCCCCACAGGGCCATTTACAGGAACTTTTACGGGAAAAGCTCCTGGGTGGGGCTCGAGGTTAACCCGGCGCTGATTGGCTAAAGCTAGAGCAGGCTCTGACGCTACCAGAAAGCACCAAAACAACCGGCATTTTTAAAAGAGGGAGCAGAAGGGGCATTAGCCTAGCAGACACCGCTGTAAACAACAAGAAAACAGCAGGAAGATGTACACAAATGGGCCGACGATGAGGTGCAGACATTGATTGCAGTCTACAGCACCGAGGAGATTCAGAGGGGGTTTGAGTCATCGCGGCGAAATTAAAATATCAGCGCACCTCGACACACTGGGGATCCATCACGCCGCAAAACAATGCCGTGAAAAGTAAAAAAAAATAAAATAAAATAAAAAACTCAAGCAGGATTACAATCAGCCGCCATGTGCACAAACACACAAACCAGAAACACGGCTACCGCCTCAGCTCCTTCCACCCGTCTCCGTTGTTGTTATGATTTTTGTGCATGTGCTTGTGACCCGCCTGGGTGACGTCACGGTCCAAACTGTCGCACAGCGATTAAGCGGCGATGGAAACTCATGACGTCGCCGCAGGGTCCGACTCTGCAGTGGAAACACGGCCACTGAGAGGGCCGAGTGAGAGGACGGTTCCTGTAGAAGTTCCTACCCCCTCCCTTTACCAGGAACTCCTGCAGTGGAAACACGGCTATAGTGAGAGATTAAATACTGAATCTCTGAGGATTCATGTTTTTATCATTTATCCTTGAATTTATTAGTTTCTAATGTACTTGTATTTTTCGGACTATATGTCGCACCGGAGTATTAGTCGCATCTGTCAAGAAATACGCCATGAAGAGGAAAAAAACATATATAAAGTTGCATCGGCCTATTAAGATGCATTTACTTTTTGAGACATTTAATTAATAGCCGATGAAGATGAGCCACTGAACGATGAGGAGGGATTTAGAAATAAAAGCCTCCCTGCCCTCTTGTGGTCATAGATGACATAGCTTATATTTTTGATATATAAGTCGCTTCTAAATAGGTCGTATGGCCAGACAAACTAAACTACTAAAAAAGTGCGAATTATAGTCCTGAAAACATGGTACTTGTATTTTATTTTAAGTCACTGTCAGTTCTATTGTTATTTATTGCCGGTGTGTTTGTATTTTAGTCTGTAAATCTATGTTTCATTCTATTTTTTTTAATAAAATCCTGGACTACGTTCCTGTCTCCATTCTTTTATCTTTTGTAATTTATTCATCATTTCACATTTAAATATCTATTTTTGTCCATCATCTAAACATCTGCTGAGTCCCGACTGTTTCCCGTGTGTTTTACCTTCACCACGTCCATCTCGGCCTTGATGCCCTCCATGGAAACAGAGGAAGAAAGACTCTGGTTGTACTCTTCATCGATGGGCTCTTCTTTTATCTTAACAAGGAGAGAAGAGCACAGATTTTATTCGCTGTGTTATTATTCTTTTATTATTATTATTATTATTATTGTGTTATTATTCTGTTGAGTTCAGATGATGATTTAAACAGTTATCCAACTCACTCGGGTCAGACTCTGCAGCGACGGCTTCTCCTCCGTCTCATCTGTCACATTGAAGACGCTTATGTCTTTGAGATCCACAGGTTCTTTCACGTCTTCTGCATCTTTCACATCTCTGATGTTTCCGTCTCCAGATGAAGAGTTCTTACTTTCTATAAAAGACAAACAAAAGACGTATTTAATTAAACTCTCTCTTTGTTGCAGTAGTTCTGTTCCTTTTCTTCTTGCTCATGTTCATTGTTATACAACAAAACCCACTGTGCATTCAACCTGATCCTGATTCCTTAGAACAGTGACAGCAACTTAAATTCACATTTATTAGTACAGATTAAAGGGATAGTTCACCCAAAATTCAAATTTCCCTCATGATCTCCTCCCCCTCATGTGGACTAAGGGCTGGGAGAAGTTTCAGAGTCCTCCGTGGCTTCTCTGAGTTACAGCGGGGTCTCCGTGCAGCAGTATTTGTCCATATGACGGTTGAGAACGGAGCTCACTTTTCTTCGTCCAAAAAGACACACCAAAAAACATCCAAATACCTCCATGCTGCTCGTCTGTAATGTCCCTCTTGTATTGAAGCCCCGACATGAGAAATTGTTCCGCCGCAATTGTTCCGTGCAAATCATGCGGGATTTGCACTGACACAGGAAGAGCAGTGAACTGAGACACGGGGAGCTTCCGCTACAAACAAGCTTAAAATATAGACTTATTTCATTTTTTTCAGGACAATTTCTCATGTCGGGGCTTCAATACAAGAGGGACATTACAGACGAGCAGCATGGAGGTATTTGGATGTTTTTTGGTGTGTCTTTTTGGACCAAGAAAAGTGAGCTTCGTTCTCCACCATCATATGGACATGCAGTGCTGCACGGAGCCAATTAATTTGAACTAGCATGGAAACAGTTCAGTTTGTCAGATGCATATATTTGCCCATTTTGCATCAATGATTGAAGTGAGGTAAACAGACTGAGAAGTTTATCTTATTAGAAAACATAACAGATGTTAAAAAAAGTTTTCATTAGGTGATGAATTACTATCATTTGATGTAAATATAGGCTTACAACTCAGATTTAAAGATGCATAATGCATTGTTCGTTTTTCAGCGAACTATGTAATATCGCAATATATCACAATAATTCGCAAAATTTGGACATCGCAATATATCGTATTGTGACCCAAGTATCGTGATACGTATCGTATTGTGAGGTCCTTGCCAATACACACCCCTAGCTGTAACTCAGAGAAGCCACGGAGGACTCTGAAACTTCTCCCAGCCCTTAGTGCACATGAGGGGGAGGAGATAATGAGTTGATAAAATTAGAATTTTGGGTGAACTATCCCTTTAAATCTCACAGTAAAACAGTTCAGAGCGATGAGAGGAGACGTGGGAACTACCTGTGACCGTGCTGCGCGTGCGCGTCTGCACCACCATGCACCTGTTGCTGCAGAAGAAGTGCAGTCGTCCGTCCTCCTTCCTGTCCTCCACCATGTCTGACAGCTGATGCAGCGTCTGACACGTCGGGCAGCGCTGCAGCGTCTGCACTTTCTGCAGAAGAAGGAAGAAAAAAATACAAACTCAAGAGAGGAGTTTCAACCTGTGAAGTTTTAATTTCATTTTTAAGAAACCGACCGTCCTAAAAGAAATTAAAAACCTTATAATAACCCAATAAACTGCACATGTGGAGTCTATTCTCTAATATTCAAATTCCTCTTTGTTCATAAAGTTAAAAATGAATAAAATACACCTGCTTTTTTGTTTTACTGCTTACAAAACATTAATAAATCAAAATACTTCCTACTGCTTTTTATTTGTTACGTTTTATGATTGGTTAATCTGTAATGCAATTGAAACTATTAAATATTTACATCATTGTAAAGTAATAATTGAAATAAAATTGCATTTGTTAAAGAAAAAACATTTTATTAAATCATCTATTGCTTATTTTCTACATGCACTATGACATGTTTATAAATACATAATTTAACTGGAGACTAGACTGACAACAGAAAACCTAATCAGCTAAATCAAAATGTGACAACAATGTGACGGGGGTCTGAATACTTTATGAATGCACTGTCAGTTTGATGACCGGCTGCACACACTGTATGTTACTATATCATAATGTGCCAAGTTTATACATCTGTTTCTCTAGATCTACTCTCTCTCTCTTGTGAAATGATTAAAATAACGTCTGCACCTCTTTGCTCCGGACCAGACACTCGTCGCTGCAGGCCGTTTTCATGCCGTCGTCCGTCGGCAGCGTGAGCCGCTGCTCGGTGCAGAAGGAGCCGCAGGCGTAGCAGCTGAGCAACGGCATCCTGTTGACTTTGTGGAACCGGATCAAACAGGCCTCGCCGCACAGTTTATGGAGCACGCCGTCCAGGTTCAGCTTGTATTTACACTGAGGACGAGGAACGGAGCACAGGTGTGAGGAAGTAAAGAGCAGAGGTGGGAGAAAGTCCAAGTAGAGTCTCAAGTCTTTGCTCTCAAGTCCCGAGTCAAGTCCAAGTCCTAAGATTTTTGTCTCGAGTCCCAACTAGGGATGTCACAATTACTTGTTTTCATTGTTTTCATTGTTTTCAACCGTATCGGCAGATGTGCGCCAAAGCTAAGGAAGATGCACAGATACTGGTCCATTTATCTAAAGTAACACTGAATTGGTGGGAATTTAAATGTTAGCCTGTCATTTGTAATTTTAAAAAATGATAAAATAAACTTAAACATTTGGTATAAATGACAATTAATGACTTAAATATTTCAAACACTGTCCCCGGGGGATTAACAACTGGTCCCATACTAAGAGATTAGTAATGTAATTATATTTTGACTATATTTGATTTTACGCATTCAAAATCTTGTGAAATTTATTGATGCATAATAATCAGGATAAATTGTAGTACCGTGATTATTTCTCTGACAATAATCGTACCAAGAAAATGAATAATAGTCCCAACCAAGTCCTAAGATTTTTGTCTCGAGTCCCAAACAAATCGATTATAATTAATGATCTGACGTACTAGCCACGCTGGTTTGTTATGCTACTTGTGCTGCAGTCAGCTGCTTCTTTATTGGTTACATTTAATTTCACGTCACATTCCGCGGAGCCGGTGACTGAGGATTGTCGTGTTCCCCCAGAGGTGGGGACTTGGACTCGAGTCCCGATTTTGATGACTTAAGACTTGCTTGATCAAATCAAAAAAAGACTTGGACTCGCTTGGAACTTGATGCAGAAGACTTGAGACTCCACTTGGACTTAACCCTCTTGACTTGAAATTCGAGTCAAGTCACATGCAGCAAGTACAAATATTAAAATAAAAGTGTCACATCAGTGTTATACTGTAGCAGCCAGAGATGTTCTATACCCACTCCTTATCATCATTGGCTGTAGAATTAATGCAACACACTAATGCCTACCACACACATAAAGATAATCGGGCTGATTTTCCCCCTTCTGACCAAAGACAAAAATCGCCCGATTATCTTAGGCTCTTGAGATTATCTTATGAGATTCTCCTGTGGTGTGTGGTGTTTTAAGATTTAAATTCTCCTGACAATCGGCTCGTAAAACAGTTGGCGCCGACAATCGTAAATATTAAACATATCGTGACCGTTTGGATCAAAAGTCGGCTTGTGTGTGAAGAGACGCTGCAGAGTTTTATTCTAGATAGAAAAATATAAAACCTAATGCATTTTCCTCCTTACATAAAGGAACTTGGTGCACATCCTGCACTCGTGGCGAGGCCTGGGCGGCAGCCGGAGCTTCTGGGCGGCCGTGTTCCTCTTGGACTGGACGGAGCTGAGGCAGGTCTCGCTGCACAGCTCCTTCATGGTCCCCGAGTCGTCCACCGGGGCCAGGATGACGCTGTGTGGCCGCTGAATCACCCTGACGACGGAGGAGATCCAGAGACAGGAGAGTTGTTACGATGCAGTGACCTCACAGGACGAGTTCATAAAGAAGTTCATTCAGAGGATGCACGACTTCTAATCTCACAATACTAATCTATAAAGACTGGAAACTGATAAAATGCTTCCATTATTGATTATTTTCTGTAAATCCTAAAATTATTTTAACTATAGAAGTACAGAAGACTATAACTATAAAATGATAATCACGACTTCTTACAGCTCAAATGTTGTAATCGATCAACACCCAAAGCTCGAACTGAGGAAAGTTAATTTTGTTTTTGCTTGAGCAATAACTTAAACAATTAATCAATAAAAGCAGGTGATTGATTATTTTTCTACTGATAACTTTAGTCTTAGAAAGCAAAAAAACTAACAAACTGAGATATAGATGTTTAAATTTGTTATGGCGCTCCATCCTAAATACACAGATATAATAAAATAACAATAGTGACATAATATTATAATGGTATGATATTATGTTTCTAACAGGTAGGTGCCTCTTCTTTTCTTTTTTTGTGGAAATTTATGAACTTTTTGCACCAGTATCATGTTTTTCTGTGTGTAACATGTTGTCTTTCTCTGTGTCGTGCGTCTTGTATATCGACCTGAGTCTGTTATAAAGTTTAACATAACAAAATATAGAATTTATGATGAAGTTTAGATTCACATTTGACACAGTTTAAATTCTGTATCTCATTACTATAAGTGAATATGTCAGTATTGGCGGTGCAGGACTCACTGGCAGCAGTTGTAGCAGGTCTTGAGCACCACCTTGATGTGCGGGTGTCGCTCAGAGAGACACGAGGCCGAGCAGAAAACCTCCAGCGAGCTCTTGGGCTGGTACATCATCTGTCCCTTGGGCGGCTTCTTCCCGCAGCTGCTGCACAACACCCACGACTTGGCGATGATGAGCGTCGGCGTTGCGTCCGACTTGGCCGCTTCTTCCGCGTTCTCGGACGAATCTTCTCGGGCGACACGCACCGGTGCGTCCTGCTGCGGCGCCAAGAGGAAGAACAGATCAGAGGAGCTGCGTGGATTTATGACGATTACTCGATAACTGTTGTGCTCAAAAGTTTACATACCCCAGTAAAATACTGGCTACATTTCAGAAAATACAATGGATAATGCAACTCGTGTTGTTTTTGGCGTCCTGCTTTAATTTTAGTTTCATGATGATGACATTCCCTGCATAACTTTATAGGAAGATCAGCAGTTTTATTCTTTTTTTTGCTGCTAGCTTAGCTTTTTGATCAATTATAAATGTATTAACTTCTGTAACCAAAAGTATTATTATCAGTAGTATTTGTTGTGACTGATATTGCCCTGCTGTATATTATGTATTTAATGTTTTAAAACTGTTGATATTCAATTATCTATTGAGATGAGATTTACACTTATCTCTCTGCACAGAGAGATAAAACAAGCGCACCTAGTTCACTCTGTCTTGCGTGCATCGTCATACAGCATGCAGCATGTAGCAGCTTTTCTGCTGGGAGAGAATTCAGGTAGAGGCAGCAGGAGGAGGAATTAATGATAACGAAATGACATGATGTTTGTGCCACTGCTTAATAACTGTTCAATAAATGCAGTTTTGATAAATGTGTTTAGTTATGATTTCACCCTTTTGGCATGAATGTTTAAAATCAGCATAATATTAATGCAATATGAACAGTAATGTTTTAATGTAGACACAGAATCATCTTACTGACGTGATTATATGCATCAAAGCGTTAATTCAAGGCTAAGGTAAAATATTGAGATATATATCGTACACAGTTATAAAATCATAGAGGGTATGTCAACTTATGAGCACAACTGTACATAACATACAAATATTTGTATTGTACTTTTCATAATTTGTATATTCCTTTTTATATTTTTTTACTTATTAGAGAGAAGCATTCAAAATTTAGTTTTACAATTTAGATTAGATGTTTTTTTCAGACTGAGTCAGACAAAGTCGCGTCTCTCTCTTCATCTCTTCATTTAAAACGTAATGAAAAGTGCAGCTCATTGTCAAAAAATGCTCCAAAAAAAGTGTAAAAAGTGTAAATCTACTCACAGAACTAGACTTTTCCAATTTTCTCTTCTTCAACCGTGAAGCTGTAGTTCATAAAGAGAGAGAGAGAAACCAGAGATATGTGATTAGGTTCAGTGAAGTGAAGTGAAGTCGTAGAAGAGGGAACAAAGTAAAACCAGAGGCATCCGGTGTGAAAACCACAGACGAGCCTCATAAAGAAGCCGCAGACCGAACGCCGTCTATTCTAAGACGTGTCAGATTGTGTCACCGATGTCTGTGAGAAGGCAAAATAAAGAAAATGTGTTGAATCATATGAGCTGCAAATGTCTGAGAGAGTTTTACTTTATCTCACAGGTGTTTTTCTGCATAATTTATCATCATATTATAGTTGATTTTAAATAGTCTGTAGTCGTGGGTCTTGGCAGTGATCACATTTAGGACGTATAATATATTTTCCTAATTATAATTTGGTTGCTGAAGCTTCAAAGTGTTTAAAAACTACATAAAATTTTGAAATAAAAGTTTCTGAGAAAAAAAAAACTTTACAACTCCTCCTAACTTTGTCCATAAGTCTTTTAAAAAAAAAAAAGACCATGCATGTCTATCAAACCTTGCAGCTTGTACACGATCGCCGGCTGCAGTTTGTACGACGTCATGCAGGTTCGAGAGCAGAAGAGCTCCATGAAGCCGTCGCTGGTCCTGCGGTCGACCATCTCCGCCAGCAGCCGCGTCGTGTGGCACATGGTGCAGTTATAAAGCCTCTGGTCCTTCTGCAGGAAGAAAGAAGGAAAAACAAGAAAAAAACAAAGACACTGACGTCAGACACGACAGGCGAGGTTGTGGTTCCTGTAACGTCACCGTCAAGAGCTGATTCTGCAGCGATGAACTGAAAAAACACACACAATGCACACACAAACACGGGTCTGTCAGTCACTCTGCTCTGCTCTGCTCTGAGCCGAGGAGAAAACTTTCCTTGTATCCTACAACCTTTATCCAATGAGGAGAGAGAACGGCATAAAGGGGCAGTCCTCTCTGTGTGTGCAGCCAAGGGATGCGCCTGAATGTGGTGACGTAGGGACGAGGGCGGGGACTGCTAACTCCATCTGCTGACAGGAAGTTAGACAAACCCACCGGATCACTTATTTCTGCTTTAATGGCTCCATTTTAGATAAATCTATGGTTTTGTCTCTATGGTTATTTTGTTATTATTAGTGGTGGTGGAAATGCTGGGCGAGCCGACCAGCGTTTCCTTACTTTCGGTTTCGTGGCGAGTCATGAGAATAACGCCGCCGAATCTCCGTTTATGGTGGGAACTACGACGGTATGTGATCGTCTTCCAACCTCTGACTTTAATTCTTGATGAATGAAAACATGAGTCTGTCTTGCACCGGTCAAAGAATTTCACAGTGCGGAGGCTCATAAATGTAGTGGGAAAACACTTCACTTCTCCAAAACTCCTCGTTGTCCCTTTAACTGGGGGGGTAAAAGGGGCCCATTAACAAGTTTTTGCCCCTCTTCTCCTGACAGGTTAATCCGGCCATGGTGACGCATGTTTCTGTTTATTTCCTGTTGGTCTGGATACTTTTTTTTTTTTTTTTTAATCATCCCTCGGACTGCTCAGAGCCTCAGAGCCGGTACCTGCAGCTGGGACCGGGTCATGATGACCGGCTTCGGCCCTGGTTCTGGTTCTGGTTGCTGCTCGGTCCAGGGGAACAGCGACGGCACGGCGCCGCGCCTCAGCGCCGCGTAGTAGCTCCTCTTCCCCCCCACGTAGTCCCGCGGCCTGAAGTGGTCGCTGCAGACCCGCAGGCCCTGGCTTCGGGCCGTGGCCGCGGTGGTCGCTCCGGGGTCGAACAGGCGGTTCTGGACCCGGACGGCCTCCAGCCACTCGCTGCACAGAGCCGCGTCCGACGGGAAGAGGTGAAACTTCTTGTGGCGGCTGTCGACGAGCCGCGGCGGCGTGCGGACGTTCCCGCAGCCGCGCACCGAGCACTTCATCCGGACCAAGTTAAAGTTAAACCTCGGTAAAAGTCGGTAAAAGTCGGTTCGTCGCTGTTTGTTTGGACCCGTGGAAACAACTCAAACAGAAACAGAAACAGAAACACGACGCGGAAGGAGCCAAAGACCGAATCTCCTTGTTGTTTACATTCTACTTCCGGGTAGAAAACCAGCTGTAATCTGAATGAGATCAATAGTAACGAACGAGAGTTTAGCTATATTTCATATTTTTCACGCCCTATCACCGTTTAGACAAATCTGAAATGAAAACATTACTATTTCTGTGTGTTTCGTGTTGCTATGTGTTTTTATTGTGTATTTATTCAGTTGGGGGGGAATCATCTTTGACCGAGCTGCGCCTCTACACCGACAGTTACGGTACAGGAGCTGCGAGGGGCCAAAAAGGCGATACGGAAATACGACCAACGACGTTAAAATCCACAAAGCAAGGAATTGAAAAGTTGTACAAGTCTGTCTCAGTTTAAGAAAATGTTAAAAAAAAAGAAAAAGAAAAGATAAGTGTCTACAAAGAAGAAGAAGGGGGAAAAAAAGAAAAGATGGATAGACGAGTTTTGTTTGTTGTCACTACTATGTTTCATCATCTTTAATATTTTTGAAATAAGAGTATAATATTGGTGTAGAAGTAAGCCAATGTAACTATAACAACAGAGAGGAGCAGGTACTGTAAGTTTTCTTCATCCTGCTCCTTTTCATTCATGACTATGTGTACATTATGTAAATATGTGCAACCCTGTGTAGAATGTAAACCATGAATGAAATAAATCAAAATGAAATGAAATTAATTTGAAGAAATAAATAAATAATATTAATAAAGAGATTTTAAAAAAGATCACAAAAAAAGATCAAATTATTTTTATTCAAAGTCCCCCCCCCCCCCCATAAAATGCCAGATCTGAACTCTGAGATAACGTGCCTTGGATTTGTGTTTCCATTTTTTATATTTCTATTTTTTATGTAGGTCTATTTATTTTCTGTTACATAATGCCTGGTAGTTTTTATTTGTGAAAATTGATGCCTTGTGTAAAAATAAAAAAGAGAGAAAAGAATGCAATATGTTTCCATTGAACCTATATAAGTATTTGAAATGTACAATAAAGTTAAAATGAATAACTTTCAATCATGGGAACTGTTGATTCATGTTGTCTGTATTTTTCGTTAATATGTTAATAAAGTGTGTGTTTAAAAAAAAATTGCAGTAGAGTGATGCAGCATCTTGCAGCCTGCCTGCCTTATTTATAATAAAATATTAGATACTTCAGTGAACATCTGAAGAAACATGTTTGTATTTAAATGACCAACACAATTATCTTCATTAATCTGTACTCCTGACTGAAAATATTTCCCTTCCAGAATAAAATAATGAAACTAAACAAATGCTCAACTGTTGAAAAATGTAATATTGTCTTGATGTTTTTACGCAACAAGAAGTTTCTTCAACTACAATCCTGCAGGAAACAAAGAAACACACTTCCTGCTCTTCTGCCAAAATTATCTTCAAATGATATTTTAGAATAAGTTCCAGTACACACTAATACTTCAGACCTCCACAAGAAGATATTTATTATATCTTGTGTTTAATTTGTGCTTAATGGGTCTTTATTTGTGACAAGTGAGAATTGAACCACAATCACTGAGCTTTTTGGCTGCTCTGAGTACCTGTACCATAATTACAGGAATAGACACACACACACACACACACACACACACACACACACACACACACACACATCAGGAAAGCAGCTGTGCTTGACTACAGTTGTATTGGTGTATGTATGTGTATTAATCTATGGCTGGAAATAGTCCCGAAACAAATATACAACTTAATCCTGCGTCCGTGACTCGTCCTTTTTTGACTGAACTAAAAAAACACACTGACCCACTTCTGGCTGAAGATCACGTCACGCTGGTTCTGCTTTTTTATGGAATTTGATGATAATAACAGAAATACACGGTCGGTTGCCCATAAAGTTGGACTAATTTTGTTTTCAGACACATTCCTCTTTTTATTCCTATTATAAAGGTTAATTGTGGTTTGATTGTGATTTTCACAGTGATGATATGTTTGGAAGAGATAAATCAATAAAGTTTTGAGAAAATGTACACTTTATCAAGAATAAATCACATCATTAATCATTTCATGAGTACAAAAATATTTTTTTTCCAAATTTATGGGCAACGGTGTGTAAATGAACACAGGTTTATCATTACTTGTTACTTTGATTATTATTATGATTACATACCTATTATTGTTTTATCTACCTTTTTATATGTATTTTCCAATGAATATTAGTGGGACAAAACTAAATGTTCATAACATTAAAGGGACAATGAGGAGTTTCTATTTGGTTATAAAAAAGTCTCACGTTAATGTGGATGAATCTACGTTACCACTTGTTAATGGGCCCATTTTAGATAAATATATGGTTTTGTCTCTATCGTTATTTTGTTATTATTAGAATGTAGTGTGAAAACGCTTCGCTTTTCCAAAACTCCTCGTTGTCCCTTTAATTTGTCATCTTTTTAAAGACTAATTTCCTCTGCAGCTGCAACTGTACTGTCTTATGCACAGAGCACGTACAGAGAGATGCATTGATTTTCTCTGCGTTTGAGCCAAAACCTTTGTGCGTTGTGATGTTTGTGATGTTTGCGTACCTCTTTGTATTCGTCCAGACAGTCCTGGCTGCAGATGGTTTTGGTCTCCTCCTCCTCCTCCAGCAGCAGTATCAGCGTGAGCGGCTGTTGGCGGCAGAAGGAGCTGCAGTTGTCGCAGGCCGGCATGTTGTCGCTGCAGTAATCCTCCAGACACGAGTCGCTGCAGAACTTGTGGACGACATCCTGCAGGGTCAACGTGACGGTGGTCTGAGGGAGACGGGGACGAGGAAGGAGCAGTGAGGACCACAAAGACATCAGAACTGAGATTTACAAGAAAGAACTCAGTAGCTGCGTTTCCATCAGCTGTTTAGATGCATCTAGATGTATCGCATCGGAAAATGATGATGGAAACGCCGTGATTCGAATTAAAATCCCCTGATTCGCACAAACTGAAATACGCTGCTATGGCCGGGGTTTGGTTGATTCAATGGGATGGAAACAGCTGTATGCGAATTAAGTGACGTAGCCACTTTCACCCCAACTGCTCCTGTGTTTGCAGTTCACTCACAAGACAACATCAGGGTTTCACTACATGTAATTAATTGTGGCAGGTCGCGTTATGACGGTAATAAACATATGCACTAAATCGCGCTAATGTGTTCAAATCAGACCGTCAGTCCGTCCGGGGGGTTGCAAAGTCGGTAGATGGAAACACACCCGATTTGAATTTCTTTTAATGCGCATTTCCCAGTAATTCAAATCACTTTGGATGGAAACATGACTAGTGTTTTTACTCACAGTGCAGGTTTTGTTGCACACTCTGCAGAGGGTTTGAGGGGGGGCGCTGTTGGTCTTGAACCAGGTCACACAGGTCAGGTTGCAGAAGTCTTTCATCGTTCCTTTCGGGTCCACTACGGCCATGATGAGGTCCAGGAGCTGCGTTATCGCACTAACACAACCAGAGGAGGAGACGAGAACGAGTTCAGAAGGATGTGATGAGATAATCACGTATGCACTTTTTCTATATTAGGATTTAGCTTCTGTATTAAAAGAGATAGTTCAACATTTAGTCAAATCGGCCCATCACCATAATCCCTATAGTCATAGCAGTAGGTTCGTTACCTTTAATTGTCGGTGCAAGCTATTTTTAGCTACGCTACGGAGGCTCATTATGGGATTTCTTGGTTTCCCTCATCAAACTCATCAAATACACAATCCAACAACTCCACAACGCTCTGGTGGACAAGTTGTGAGCTGCACATTCACCACGCTATGAGATAATAACACAACGTTACCACACAGAGTTGTTTTAGAGGGAAATACAGAGAGTTGATGAAAAACTGTCCCTGAAGGCAACGCGCATCAGTGGTTTTGCATGAATTTCCCTCTAAAACAACTCTGTGTGGTAACGTTGTGTTATTATCTCATAGCGTGGTGAATGTGCAGCTCACAACTTTCCCTTTAATACTGTGAAAGTATCAAAGCCTCAGTTCACAGAGAAATGCACGCAGCCTGTATTCAGAAACTGAGCCTTTAAACCAGCCATCAGGACTTCCTGTCACTTTGTGATGTCACAACAAAGCCCCGCCCCCTCACCACCACCTGGATTTGGTTTCTCTGAGTGTTTTATTCTGAAATCTGCTCTGTTTTTATTGGTTCATGCAGAAAACCGTCAGTCAGACTCAGAGCCTCCTCCTCTCTTCTGATTGGCTGACACCGACCTGTTGTTACTAGAGCTGCAGAGAGAAGCTGAGGGAGAGAGGAGATGATGAGGTAAGATAACTAACTTGTGGCAGTAATGGCAGGTCCTGGTGTTGGGTTTGTTGACGGAGAACTTCTCAAACAGACAGTCTTTGGAGCAGAAGACCTCGGCGAACCCTTTCTTCTGGAAGGCCGTGTGTCCCTTCATCATGCTCTTCTTACAGTTGCTGCAGGACATCTGGACGGCCTGACAGGGAGCAGCAGACAAACAGGAATATCACAGTCATAAATTAACTCTACAAAAATACAACTGCATGAAGGTACAATAAAATATACAAGAAGAAAATATACAAAAGGCATTAAAGATTTGATCTGAACTGTTTAAAGCAGATATCAGTGGAATGTTTTTGTTAATATAAGTCCTAAATAGTCCTATTTTCCGTCAGCAATCACTTACATGAAGTATTTCAGCCTAAACACGAGTCTCTCCGTCACTCTGCTCTGCTGTAACCCGAGGAGAAAATTTTCCTTGTGGGATACAAGTGTTATCCAATGAGGGGAGAGAACGGCATGAAGGGCTGTGTGTGCAGCCAAGGGATGCGCGTGAATGTGGTGACGTAGCACGAGGACCAATTGATGCCTGACAAGGGCGGGGGCTGCTAACTCATGGTGCGTTCAAGGAAACTCGTACTTTGTGTTTTTCCTTCCTGTGAAGTCATACCAGTTCGATCTGGTACGAGTTCACGGGTCGGAAGTTACGAGTGGCCGTTATAGGGAACTTTCACAGACAACAGGACGGTAAAAACACGAGCTACGGGTTACCTGGAACGCTACCAAGTCGTAGTTGTGACTTGAAGCTGTAACTTACGGTTTCAAAAGCCTGCCTTGAACACAGCATTAGCCGAAACGGCCGTGCCGATGATATCTGCTTTAAGATTCACTCCTTTCATTTTGTTTTTAATCCTCACAACCAATAATTAAAGCTGCAGACTTTCTTTTTATCTACATCACAGTGCTAAATGTCATTTTATGAGGTTAAAACAAGAAATGCTTTTCCTCACCTTGTCTGTGACATTAGTGGGTGCAGGCGATGTTTGCCTCTGGCTGCTGTTATTCCGCTTCGGCCTCTTATTAAACACAGAAGGCAACTCGGAAACGTGGATCGGAGGCTGCAAATTCTAGTGGGATAAAAATAAATAAATAAATACGCAAGAAAAGACTGAAAACAAGAAAGTCACTTGATGCTGTGATGTGACATGAATGAAGTCAAAGTAGAAAATCCAGTATTTTTAATTGGAAAAACCATGAATATTAGATATATCTTATTTGACCGAGATTTGAGTGAACAGATGAGATACGTACCACGTCCAGTTTCGGGATGACTATCTTCACTTCTTTCATCCCTCTCTTTGCAGCTAATAATCTGTTCTTCTTTTCTATAAATAAAGTAAAAAAAAAAAAAGACGTTAATGATCCACAGAGAACAAACCACACATTAACTACTGAATATTTCTATATCATGTGGAACAAGCTGAGAAAAATCCACAATATTTCATAGTGATGTAATTAATGAAATACTCCAAGGTTAATTAATCTAAATAAATCACATCCAGCTGTTTTTGTTGTGAAAGTTCTTTCAATTAAAATGAACTTTGACAGACGAGTGAATTGTGAATTTAAATCCAGATTAAGCAGAGTTTTTTTTGTTGTATTTGTGGCTTTGTATTGTTTTGAAAACTGTTTTTTGTCTTTACTAAACTCTTCACCTCTCTCTTCAACTTTTTTCTCCTCGTTTTCTCTTTTCTCTCTCTTCTCCTTCTGCTGCTCTGTCGTTTCTTTGTCCTCTGTCCTCTCCGCCGTCGCTCCTGATCCTTCGTTTTCCTCATTTCTGACGTCGTCCTCGTCGTCATCGAAGACGTCCATGTCAAAGCCCATGTCTTCGTTGTCGCTGAATTTACAGGACAGCGTCTCCTCGGGTGTTTTGATTTTCTTCTCCGACTTTTCTTCGTCAGTTTTCTTGTCGTTCGGCTGCGGCTCTTCATCCTCACTCTTCTTCTTCCTCTTCCGGCCTCTTTTCTTTTTCTCAGGTAATAAGAGTAAAGCCTCTGAGGAGGAGGACAGAGACAGAGACAGAGACATGATGTAAGAAGAGCATCAATACCATAATAATAACAATGAGTAATGAGTATTTAAGTTGAAGACGTCTCAATATCAATTTAAGATATTGTATAATATATAATATCAATTTAAGAGGTCATTTGTTCCCACTGCAATCGTGTATTATAACACTTAAAATGTTTTTTGTTTTCATCTTTCTTTCTTTTTTTGTGTCATTGTTGTGTGAGCTACTGGACTAATTTGATTTTCCCTGCTAGGGATGAATAAAGTATTCTCTACTCTATTCTACTCTATATCAATATAAGTCAATTAGTATTTTTTACATCAGTCGATAGCAGCAAAACAAATCATAGGCATTGTCGCAGCGATAAACACTTTGGAAGAATAAGACTTAATGAGGCTCCATATAAATTATGATTATCCATGTTATTCCATTCAAATGTGTATTACTAATGATCCCAAACTCAAATGTTTCTCTTCACCTTCCAATTTCTTTATAAAAGCACTTAAATTAATTGTATTTAATCCTCTTTTATTCAACCTAAACATGTAATCTCATTGAGACACAGGATCTCATGGTAATTAATGTCATAGAGTAGGTCTGAACTGAGTTTCAAAGTTTCCAACAGCTTTAAACGCAACATGTATTTATTAGTGTGTGATCTTTGTGTGTTCATTAGTTACCGCTCAGCTTTTTCTCTGCTTCTTTATCTTTAACAACTTCAGGATCTTGGTGCTCTGTCGCTCCTGATCCGTAGCTCTCATTTCTGACGTCGTCCTCGTCGTCATCGAAGACGTCCATGTCAAAGCCCATGTCTTCGTTGTCGCTGAATTTACAGGACAGCGTCTCCTCAGGTGTTTTGATTTTCTTCTCAGACTTTTCTTCGTCAGTTTTCTTGTCGTTCGGCTGCGGCTCTTCATCCTCACTCTTCTTCTTCCTCTTCCGGCCTCTTTTCTTTTTCTCAGGTAATAAGAGTAAAGCCTCTGAGGAGGAGGACAGAGACAGAGACAGAGACATGATGTAAGAAGAGCATCAATACCATAATAATAATGAGTATTAAAGTTCAAGTTGAAGACGTCTCAATATCAATATAAGTCAATAAGTATTTTTTACATTAATCAATAGCAGCAAAACAAATAATTAGGAAAAACAAGACTTAAAGGACAATTCCAGGCGCAACTACCGCAAAACAGGAGACATTAAACTGAAAACCTTCAGATTTCTTCTTTTAGACCTAAAATGATAGGAAAATACAGCCCAGAGTTGAATTCGCCTGGAATTGTCCTTTAATGAGGCTCCATATAAATTATGATTATCCCTGTTATTCCTTTCAAATATGTGTATTACTAATTCTCTTGTAAATAAACTCAAATGTTTCTCTTCACCTTCCAATTTCTTTATAAATGCACTTAAATTAAACTCATTGAGACACAGGATCTCATGGTAATTAATGTCATAGAGTAGGTCTGAACTGAGTTTCAAAGTTTCCAACGCCTTTAAACTCAACACGTATTTATTAGTGTGTGATTTAGTTTGTTGTTAGTGTGTTCATTAGTTACCGCTCAGCTTCACAGAGCTCTCTGCTTCTTTAGGATCTTTGTGCTCTGTCCTCTCCGCCGTCGCTCCTGATCCGTAGCTCTCATTTCTGACGTCGTCCTCGTCGTCATCGAAGACGTCCATGTCAAAGCCCATGTCTTCGTTGTCGCTGAATTTGCAGGACAGCGTCTCCTCAGGTGTTTTGATTTTCTTCTCAGACTTTTCTTCGTCAGTTTTCTTGTCGTTCGGCTGCGGCTCTTCATCCTCACTCTTCTTCTTCCTCTTCCGGCCTCTTTTCTTTCTTTCAGGTAATAAGAGTAAAGCCTCTGAGGAGGAGGAGGACAGAGACAGAGACATGATGTAAGAAGAGCATTAAGACTTTAAGTATTTACAGCTCAATGCACAATGTAATGTAACTCTCTGTAAAGCTCAGAAAAACAAAATGTTACAGTGTTTTATCATTTTAATGTTGCCCTTTGATAATAATCTTGAAATTACAAATTTTACCTGCTTTTTTTGTTGTTTTTTTCTTTTTTAGTTTAGTTCACTACGTCTCAATAAACATCCTCAAGTGTTTCTCTTCACTTTCCAATTTCTTAACAAATGCATTGTATTGTATTCTATTTGATTTAAACAGGTAATCTCATTGATTGCATGGTAATTAATGACGTAGAAGAGGTCTGCACTGAGTTTCAACGTTTCCGACGCCTTTAAATGCAACACAGTCTTTGAAAACATTCAAACTTTCTGTCTAAATTCAGATTTATTAGTGGCTGATCTTGTCTGCTGTTTGTGTGTTCATTAGTTACCGCTCAGCTTCACAGAGCTCTCTGCATCTTCCTCTTCCTCTTCAACAACTTCAGGCTCCCCGGCCTCTTCAGCCTCTTCAGCCTCCTTAGGATCGTCCTGCTTCACGTACGGCTGCACTTCATCTTCAAGTCAAAGCACAACACAGTACACGTTTATCAAAACAAGAGCAATGAGTAGACTTTCAGTAGAGCAATTAGACAGTTAATATAAATGGTGATGGTCAGGAAACCCAGAAATGGGGATGAACAGCTGATTAAAACTGAACCACAACACTCAAAAATAAACTTTGGTCACTGATCTCTGTCTGGTTTCTGTGCATTGATCACTACAGCCTGATAACACTCTCTGCTTTACTTCCAATAACAGTTCAGTGACAATAACACTGTTATTTAAAGGTTTTTAACTTTTAAAGCAGAAGTAGGCGATATTTTTGTGTTAATATAAGTCTTAAATAGTTGTATCTTCCGACAGCAATCACTTCTATAGAGTGTTTGGTCTGAAACACGGGTCTGTCAGTCACTCTGCTCTGCTCTGAGCCCAGGAGAAAACCAATTGAGACCAATGAGGAGAGAGAATGGCATAAAGGGGCAGTCCTCTCTGTGTGTGCAGCCAAGGGATGCGCCTGAATGTGGTGACGTGGGGACGAGGACCAATAGATCCATGACGAGGGCTGGAGCTGCTAACTCCATCGGCTGACAAGAAGTTATGGTGCGTTCAAGGCAACCCGTAACTCGTGTTTTTCCGACCTGTGAAGTGGTACCAGTTCGATCTGGTACAAGTTCACGGGTCGGAAGTTACGAGTGGCCGTTATAGTGACTTTCACAGGTAAAACAGGTCGGAGAAACACGAGTGTGTTGCCTGGAACGCTACAAAGTCCTAAGTCGTGACTTGAAGCTGTAATTTATGGTTTCAAAAGCCTGCCTGGAACGCAGCATTAGCCAAAACCACCGGATCGCTTACTTCTGCTTTAATTGATGGTTGGACATCCCTCCAAACTTCTGTTCAATTTCTGATTATCCTCAGAAAGATTCAATTGATTTTACCAGATTTTTTTTTGTGACTTTATGAAGTTAAAGACTTGTGATCAGTGATCGAGTTCACCGGACTAAACAGATCAGCTTCTGGACGTATCACAAACCTGGAATCTCAATTTCCTCGAACGTCTTCCCTTCGAATCTCTCCAGGGATCCGTCCTCCATCGCCGAGAGCAGCTCCGAGATCTTGGCGACGTCGACCGCCGCCTCAGGTGTCCGGTAGTGCTCCTGGTCGGTTTTAATGTCGCGGCCCAGCACTTTGGCGAGTTCCTTGAGCTGCTCGTTTGTGAGGGTGAGGATTTGGAAAATTCTCCCAATGTTCTCTCGAAAAAACGCAGACCTGAGGCTCGCTTCGCTCTTGGCTTCGCACCGAGATGTAAAGATTCTGATGCACGTCTGCTCCCGCAAGACGCTCGTGGCCACGCTCACGGCTCCAGCGAACAAGAAAGGGTTGCGTTCGTGCACGCCGCAAGTTTTTCTCTTGCTCACAAGCAGCTCTATCGCGGCGAGCAGCTCCGGCGTCAACGTGAGAACAAGTTTCTTATCGGCACGTTTTCTGCCAGTCTTGATGATGATGTTGAACTTCCTGTATCGCTTGGACAGAATCCGCTCAAACTGACCGGCAGCAGTGGCGGCATTGGCGACAGCATTGGCAGAATTGGCGTCAACATTGGCAGCAATGGTGACAGCATTGGCAGAATTGGCGTCAGCATTGGCGGCAGAATTGGCGTCAACATTGGCGGCAATGGCGGCAGCATTGGCGTCAACATTGGCGGCAATGGCGGCAGCATTGGTGTCAGCATTGGCGTCAACATTGGCGGCAGCATTGGCGTCAACATTGGCGGCAATGGCGGCAGCATTGGCGTCAACATTGGCGGCAACATTGGTGTCAGCATTGGCGGCAGCATTGGCGGCAATGGCGGCAACATTGGTGTCAGCATTGGCGGCAGCATTGGTGTCAGCATTGGCGGCAATGGCGGCAACATTGGTGTCAGCATTGGCGGCAGCAGTGGCAGCATTGGTGTCAGTTGCAGCATTGGCGGGAAAGGTGGCGTTAGTGTCAGCAACAGCACTGGCGGTAGCATCAGCAGAATTGGCGTCAGCGGCAGCAGCGTTGGCAGCAGCGTCTGCAGGAAGTTCAACCTCCTCCCGGTCGTTGAAGGCCTGGACGGTGATTTTAGAAATGTCAGACGACCCTTTGTTAAAGAGGGACACCAGTGCAACCGTGACTCTGAGAAGCGCCGTGTAGACCGGAGGGCTCTCGTACAGCGTCAGGCTTTTAACCGCGGACGCCATCGTCTCCTCCATGCACTTGTAGAAGCTCTGCACATCCTGCGTGAACGCTACGGTCTGAGGCTTGATTATAGTCGTTTGCCTCGAGGAGCGCGCGGTCCACTCCTCCGCACACAACTTCATAAAAGCCTCGGCTTCTTTGACCGTCTCTTCGTCGGCCTCGTCTTTCAGAGTCTTGCCGTATCGGATGTTGCTAATCTTCTTGAGCATTTGTCCCAGCTTCAGTATCAGGGACGGTTTGCCGCAGGTCTTGGTCTCCTCGTTATAACCGGCCATTTCTCGGACACCTTCGACCAGTTTGCTGAAGTTTTCGGTTTTGACGGCCTCCTCCATGCTGTTTATCGACTTCTCCCTCAGATTGACCAGGAGTCGTCCCACCAGCCTCAGATTCTGGTTGATTTGATCTGTGCTGTCATTCGTTTTGGCCATGAGGAGCAAGCAGTGAGCCAGCTGCCTGATACAAGGATCGGACAAAACTACAGATGTCACATCGTCGTCCTTCAGCTTCTCCAACATCTTGTTCACCTCTGCTGGCATTTCCTGGGGGTCTGCCAGCACTGAACCAGCAACGAAAGATAAGATCGTATTCCTGCAACCCGCTGGAGTCGAGGGATTCTTCACAGGACACACTTTCAAATGTCGCCACATGGACTTGCGAGAATACGTGCCTTTACAATGCATACAGATAGCATGGGCGGGTTTAGCAGGGGTGGGCGTCTTTCGGGCTCGTGTGCTCAGCTTCAGCTCTCCAACCTGAGTCCTCAAAACCTCCTGATTGTGTTTGTAGTTCCCTCTGTTTCGTAACGTGCTCATGAACTGCTTCCTCTCCTTGGAGCCCTTGCGCGTGGCGAACAGCTGAGCGACCTCGGCCTCCTCGTACCTGTGGGTGAGTAAGTGACGGAGGAGTTTCGCAAAACCTTTCCCGCACACGTAGCAATAATTCTTGCTTCTGTAGTGGGGGCTGTGCTCTTTGACGGGGGCTTCGTCTGCGCTGGAGTCGCCGTCCTCTTCCTCAGCATCAACATTGTCGCTGTCAGAAGAAACCGGTGCTGCAGCGCTCAACGATTTCTGACGTGTGGTAAAACCACTTCGTCTGTCCTTGGAGAGGATCTGAAATCAAGAACAGGTTGTTTAACAAAACCAAACACTGAACAGTCCAGTTCTGTTCTTCTACCGTGTTATTATTATATATGCAGGTTTATGGTCAAGTTCCTCTTCACACAGGAGGGGGTTGACTTCACTACTCAGTGTTTACATAGAAGATTTGTTTCAGAAACTTTCTGAGGAACAATATGTGTTTAAACCTCAGAAACCAGGGGTTATTGTATATAGTATATTATATATATTTATATATACTGTATACTGTATGTATATATTACCCTCAAAAAGTCCCTGATCAAAGGGATGTTGGGTTTAAAAGGTTCATGAACTTTTCGCTTTCTCTGACTGGTTGAGTCTTAGCTCATCCACCATGTTTAAGGAGTATTTTGACTGTTTTTCTTTGATTCAAAACTGTTTATTTGAAGGTATTTAAGATGCATTACACACACTAAATATTCCACTTTCCAGTTAAACTCATCTTTACTTTGTTGACACTAGGTTGAGGATAGTTTGAGAGTATTTCCTCCTGTTACTCACACAGCCTGAGTTCAATATTTGCAACATTACTGGACAAAAACAAAGACAAATATCCCAAAACAAAATCTGGTCAAACTTGCCGAGGACAAACCTACATTTGTGCGCCAGTCGTACGACGAGTCCCCGTAGTTGTAGGTTATCTCTTCGCCTTGAAAGATTTTCCTGCGTGCGAACAGGCAGAGGTGAGGCGTCCCCTCACATTCGACCTTCTTCATCACACAGTTGGGACTTCTGTGATCGTCGTTCACGAGTCTCCCGAGGCTCCCGTCCTCCTCAGTGGCATTAACACTGCAGGAAAGACACAGATATTGTTTTTAAATCTATTTCAACATCCATTTACATTCTATATATTCATCAGAGACTAAAGGTATTTCATCTCAACATGATCTTGTAAATAACCGAACTGAAACTTAGCCAGTAAACTCACCTCCAGTTTCTTCCACCCCAGTAGAAGTCAAACAAATAATCGTTTAAACAATCGCTTCTTTTCCTCCGGGTGTGTTTATGAGCTGCGATTTCTCCCCGATATTCAACAACGAAGGCGGATTTTTCAATGGGCTCCTTGGTGAACACACCTCGACCTAGAAACACAAAACAAGACCAGGTTGTTATTATTAGAAAACAGAAATGTTTAGACCTTTAAACAAAAGTCAAGTCTTTATTGTGGTTTGATTCACTCTTAATTTCAAAACAAAAGACTTCATTAAAAATACAAATGTTTTATGTGAAGTAGCAGAAAATGAGGAAAAGTTATCTCAAACTGCACACTGAGCCCGGGGTAATACATTTCGCTGCCAAGTGTCTCATAGTTTCACATCATAGATGAACAGCGACGTAGCAGCTGCAGCATTTTGTGTTTCATTGTCCGTTATATGACGAAGCCAGAACAGGCAGTTTTTGTTTCAGAAAATGCAAAATGTGAAGCCTGAGTTGTTTTGGATTGATGATGAGGTAAAGTTGGAATGGTTCTTCAGAAAAGAAGTCTTTACTAGAGCTACTTTCATAAAAAGTGCCTGGTCAAAAAGAAAAAGTGAATTATTGATGTGAATTCCATGTGGTTTTTGTTTCTGTTTGGTTTTGTTTGTGCTCTGATGATTTTGTTTGGTGTCTAAATATGATGATAATGTGTCTTGTAAGCCCTTATAGGCTGGGCGCCTTAATTGGTGCACGACACATAAATAAATATAAATTCATTCATTCAATTCATTCATGCAGCACCGACCTTTAAAGGAGCTGATGAACTTCTCGTGCAGGAAGTGTCGGTCACGTTCAGACCTGATGTGCCGCAGGGCGTCTTCGTCAGGACTCGGCCGCTTGTCTCGTCCCTCCTCTTCATCTGGAAAGTTATTAAAACATATCAGCTTTTTAATTAATGCTATTTCCATTTAGGCAGATTGGACACAATATAAGAACATAATGTGCAAGTTTATTCAATGCAGCAGCTGTAAATGGCCGTGAAAGAGTTAATTCACCTCTCTGGTGTTGGATTTGTTACATGTGAAGTGACGTATTTACTGGGAAAATGCACCTGAAACTAAAACTAAATAAGACATTAAATATTTCACATTTTACATATTTTCCATTGACCTCTGACCTTGACCTTCTTTTTTACTGTTATGATGATTAAAATGTCTTGATTTACAACTTGACGCTTCAAACAACAGATAACTGATGTTTCTGTCTGACTTGTGCTGTATTTTATCACATTTCCATCACTTCCTCGTGCTTCCTGTGGTTTATTTGATTTATGCCGTTTTAGTTCAGTTCATAAAACCATCTGTTATCTTCTAAATCAAAGACACGCACCGTCCTGCTGGTGTGAAGCTGATTCTTCTTCTGATTCGTTGTCGTCGTCATCGTCTTCAGCTCCAGAGGATTCAGCGTCGTCCTGCTCCACATCTGGCTCCAGTTCATCTTGAATAAAGACAGAAACAGGGTGTGTGTGGTTCAATCAGTGTTTATTTGACTGAACATTAAAGGGCAACTTTGGTTTTTTTCAACCTGGGCCCTGTTTTCATATGTTTTTCTGTATATGTGAGTGATGGATAATACTTTTATTGAGGTGGCTGCAGTATTGAGCCGGACAGGCAGCCTGCAGCCCAGCTAACGCTCTTCCACGGGGCAAGTGGCTCAGTCAAAGTTCGCCCTATAAACCTGAATTTTTTTCACACTGACAGGCTCAGATAGTTACAATGAGTGTCCCACAACATACTAGAAAGGAGAAATGAACGTATGTCTCTATATATAATACATCCATGGTCTCTACCTTTAGCTCTGTGAAAGCTGTGCGAAGAGCAGCCCAACATTTTGTTGTTAATTTGTAAATTCTCCGGTCGTCTCTCTTCTCCTCAGTCAGGTAACAGTAGCCTAGCTATTCCCCACCGGTGTTTTGCCGCGAGTTATCATGAGATTTCAGAACGAGATTTCTGGCGTGGTGAGATTTGGACACAGATCACAGCAAACAGCGACCTCCAGCTAAAGGTAGCGACTATTACGTTCATTTCTACTCTCTAGTATGTTGTGGGACACTCATTGTAACTATCTGAGCCCTTCAGTGTGAAAAAAATGCAGGTTTATAGGGCGAACTTTGACGGGAGCCACTTGCCCGGTTGAAGAGCGTTAGCTGGGCTGCAGGCTGCCTGCCCGGCTCAATACTGCAGCCACCTCAATAAAAGTATTATCCATCACTCACATATACAGAAAAACATATGAAAACAGGGCCCAGGTTGAAAAAAAACGAAGTTGCCCTTTAAGGTGTGTTCATGTGGACACTCACTTTGGATCTCGACCTCATCCAGAGACTTTCCTTTGTAGTTTTCCAGAGAACCCTTCTTCCTGGCCAGAATGAGCTCTGAGATCTTGGCCAGCTCCTCGGCCGCCTCGGCTGAGCGGTAATGATCCCTGTCGGCCCGGATGTCGTGACCCAGGAGTTTGGCCAGGTCCCGGAGCTCCCTGTTCTCCAGGCTGAGGATGTGGAAAACTCTGGCTCCTCGTCCCCGAAACTGAGCCGACCGGAGGTTCCGCGGGTTCTTCGCACGACACAGGTTTGAAAAAACCGTGACGCAGTCCTCTCCGTTGTAGCAGCTGGAAGCAGACAGGTCTGGCTTTGCAAACAGGAAGGGGTTGTCTTCGTGCACACCGCACCGACTCCGCTTCGTAACGAGCAGCGTCAGCGCGTGGACCAGGTCAGAGGTCAGCAGCACGGCTACAGACCGACCTGCTTTCCTCTGGATGTTTATCCTGATGAAGTGTCTGGACGACGTCTGAGCCTCGGCGTCCGTTTCCTCGAAGGACTTCAGGGTCATCCTCGACACCGCGGCTTCGCCTTTGTTCAACACGAACAGCTGCGTGAGCGTCGCCCTGCAGAGCGAGCCGTACGCCTGCCTGTCGTCCTGCGTCTTCAGCTCCACGGACGCCGACGCCGACTTCTTCTCCAGGTAGCTGTAGAAGGTCTGCAGGTCGAGCATGAACGTCGCCGTGGTGGACGGACCTTTCCCGCCCGGGGAGACGAGCTCGCTCCATTCCTTTCTGTACAACCTCAGGAACGCCCTGGCGTCCCCCTCCTGCCCTCTGCTGGTCGTCTCTTTCAGGACGACCTTGCACAGTTTCTCCAGCGAGCGTCCGATTGTCAACGCATCGTCCTGCTTCTTGGAGTCGGCATCGACCATGTTCTTCACCGTCTTCGCCACCGTGTGGAAGTTCCTGTGTGTGACGGCGTCCTCGAAGCTCATGATGGATTTGTCCTGCAGCGCCAGCAGCACTCGGCCCATCTGCCTCAGTTTCTGTCGGATGTAGTCGTGTTTATTCTCGTCGCTGCCGTGCTTCTCCATCAGATGCTGAGTCAGCTGCAGCATCAGGAAGTCGTTTTGCACCACGAGAGAAACCTGGTCGCGTTTCATGGTCGACAGCAGCTTCCACATGCCCGAGGGAAGTTCTCTGGAGAAGCGGGACTCTAGAGGAGTGAGCTCTCTCGCCGCGTTCGACTCGTTCTCCGTTTCAGACATCAACCGTTCCCTGTAGCGGCATTTGTACATGTGGAGCCGCATGTGCTTACGGTTAAACAATCCTTTACAGTAAAGACAGTGCATCACCGTCGCGTTAACCGACATGCTCGACCTTCGTTGGACTTTCAGTTTCAACTCCCCGCTGTTCCTCCGCAGCACCTCCTGGTTGTGGTTGTAGTTTCCTCGGTTTCGTAGCCGCTCCAGCGCCACTTTACGCTCCTTGGAGCATTTGGGCAAAGCGAGAGCTTCGGCGGCTTCGGCGTCCCTCTTCACGTGCCTCAGAAGATGCCGAGCAAATTTAGCAACTCCTTTCCCACAAACGTAACAATAGTTGTTTCTGGTGTAAGATGTCGGTGTGGACGTGTGTTTATCTCCGCCGGGTTCGTCCTCTGAATCTGAATCACCACTCGGTACATTGTTTTTCCGTGAACCACGACTGCGTACGTCCTCTTCTTCTGACCCGTCGCTGGCTACAGACTCTTCATCTGAACCACCGCGGCTCGGTACGTACTCTTCCTCCGAACTACCGCTGCCGCTCGGTACGTACTCTTCCTCTGAACCGTCGTCATCGTCAGAGGTCAAAGTAGCTTCCTCCTCCTCCTCCACGAAGGAACCCGACGCCTCCTGACACGAGTCGAACTCAGGCAAAGGCAACTTGTCCTTAAAACCCAGCTGAGTGTTGATGTCGGTGAATCTGTCGCTGTCGAGGCTCGGCCCGGGCGCTTCAGCATCATTATCATCATCATCATCGGTCCAGGACTGGTCGCTGCTGAAAGCTGCCGAGTCCTCCAACTGGAAACACAGACAAGACATTTTATACCAGTACACAGAAAAACCTAAATAAATAAAAGAGGAAATGTTTATATAAGCAGTATATATTTACAGTACAGGCCAAAAGTTGGGACACACCTTCTCATTCAATGTGTTTCCTTTATTCTCACTGAAGGCACCAAAACTATGAATGAACACATGTGGAATTAACAAAAAAGTGTGAAATAACTGAAAACACGTCTTTTCTTCTTTGTCTTCTCTTTCTTCTTTTCTTCTTCCTCTCCTTCCTCCTCCTCCTCCTCTATCTCTGCCCCCACCAGTTCTAGTTTCTTCAGAGTAGCCCCCCTTTGCTCTGATTACTGCTTTGCACACTCTTGGCTTCTCTTGATGAGCTTCAAGAGGTGAACCTGACCTGAACATGGTTTTCACTTCACAGGTGGTGTTGCCTTGTCAGGTTCATTAGTGGAATTTCACTGAGAATCTACAATGTAAATAGTCATGAAAATAAAGGAAATGCATCGAGTGTGTCCAAACTTTTGACCTGTATATATATATATATATATATATATATATATATATATATATATATATATATATATATATATACACAGTACAGGCCAAAATATATATATATATATATATATACATATATATATACTTATATATATATATAAATATATATATATAAGTATTATATAAAGCAAGGAACTATCTGCTACCAAGAAATATTCAGAGAATGTTTCATGAAAGAGAGCAAGGTTATGATTTAAGAGAGAAATCAAATGTAAAGGTTGGTAGAGCTCGCACAACAAAGAAAAGTTTCTGTTTCACCATTTGTGGAGTAAAACTGTGGAATAATGTGAGTACTGAAATCAAAAACATTTGGAGTGTAATCATGTTTAAAAAGAGACATAAAGAAATGATTCTCCAGAGCTACGTTTAATAATTCACACAAGGTGTTTGCTTACTTACTATTTGGATTAAAATGTGTAATGTGTAAAATGTTTAATTAGAACATATAGTTAAAATGATCGGGGTAGGATTTGATAAGTTTATACTTCTTCCTGCTCCTTTTCACTCATGTAAACTGCGTTGCTTATGAGACTTTTTTTGTGTATACATTTTTGCTGTTCACTTATTTCCTTATTATATTATTATTTTATCTTTTTTTTTTTTTTTTTTTTACATTGTCGTTTACATGATCGAAATAAAGATATCAATCAAAAATATTGAAATGCATAAATAAATAAGTTCCATTAATAAGTAGGGATGTCACCATTACTTGTTTTCACAATTAATCGCGGTATTAAACGCCACAATTAATTAATCCTAAAGATTCCTAAACACCGTGACTTTCAAAAAAAGATGATGGAAACATATCAGCATATCTGCGCCAAATAAAAGTAAATGCACAGATACTAAGTCTGTTTAACATACGTAACATTGAGTTGGTAGGAATTTAAATGTTAGTGTGTCATTTGTATTTAAAACAACACAAAAAAACAATACGAAACGAATGAACGCAAACATTTGGTATAGATGACAATTTATGACCTGAATATTTCAAACATTTCCCCTGGGGATTAATAATTGGTCATATATTAATAGATACTTGAGATATTTTGTGTAAACAGCGAGTAATTTAATTATATTTTGACTATATTTGATTTTACACAATTAATGCATAATAATCATGATAATCGTAATACTGTGTTTATTTCTATTACAATAATTGTACCAAGAAAATTTATAATCGTGACTAGGGTTGCAAAATTTTGGGAATTTTCAAAGTTGGAAGTTTTCCATGGGAATTAACGGGAATATATGGGAATTAATGGGAATTAATGGGAATATATGGGAATAAACGGGAATAAATCCGAAATTTACAAAATTGCAGGTTGGCCCTATAACAGGGAACTTGCGGGGGGGGGGGGGTAACATGGTAACATTTTACTCAACATTCATGTTTTTGTTGTTCAGTAAAATAATTGATTGTTCATACAAGAATTAAAACTTGATAAAGTTCTACTCACAAATAAATCTGTTGAAATGTCGTGTTTGTTTTTAATTGTATTATTTTGCATGGACGTCTGCTCATGACAGCACAAAAATTTACATTTATGTTTAGATATGATACAGTTTGTTTAAATTACCCCCAATTTCCAGTTAATTCCCATAATGATACAGTTTGTTTAAATTACCCCCAATTTCCAGTTAATTCCTATAAATTCCCAATAATTCCCATAGGAAGTTTCCAATTTGGAATATTTCCAAAATTCCCCAGCTTAACTTCCCACGGAAAGTTTCTGGAAATTTACTGGAAATTTTCTGCCCCTTTGCAACCCTAGATATGATACAGTTTGTTTAAATTACCCCCAATTCCCAGTTAATTCCTATAAATTCCCAATAATTCCCATAGGAAGTTTCCAATTTGGAATATTTCCAAAATTCCCCAGTTTAACTTCCCATGGAAAGTTTCTGGAAATTTACCGGAAATTTACTGGAAATTTTCCACCTCTTTGCAACCCTAATTGTGACATCCCTATTAATAAGTGCTATCTAATCTATTCAGGAATGTTCCTATGTATTTCTGTATGCTTATCTTATGGAAGCAGCTTATATGTGTTTTAATAATAATATTCAATTAAATCGTTTATTCACACATATAGAAGAGGTGTAAAAAATCATTAAAATGTTTGTAATAGTAATACCACAGCACAAGAGTGTGTAAACAGTTGGTGAAAGCATCACATGAATGTGTTTTCAGTTACAAACCTTTTTATTCCACTTTGTCGATGAAGTAGCACCGACATTTGTGTTTGAGGAGCTCGATCCACCAAAAGACTCTCGAACATCACGAACATCCGAGTCTTTGCTGCCTACAGAACAGAAATAGGTGGTAAAGGACAGATTACTGCAGTGACTCACTGACTAATACCAGAAACATATTTAATATACCGATAACAGACATGTAGCACCGACCTTTAACAGAGGGGTCAGAGGTCGGAGGTCGATTCTGTTGTTCCATTACACCTGGAAGATTTCACAGAAACACAGATGCATTGTTTGTTCTTTGAAAGTAAATGACTATGAAAGTTACATCTTGCATGCATCTGTCAAACTGTGGAAATGATTAAATGTAACAGTGAAAACCAATAAGGAGGATATGACCTACAATTATTACCAAGTTAATACAGTTATGGACTTTGTGTTCCAAGTTATATTGTGTATATGACAATAATAATCCCCAGTGATATCATTAATTACTTAACTAACTAAATAACTTAAACATGACCTGACCCTGGATAAACAGCGAAGAATGGACAAGAAATAAACAATTTAAACTATTAATTTAAGGTTAAGATATGTAACAATGCACATCTGAAACAAGTTCTCTAGGCACTTTTTGATAAACGTATACAAAAACATTTTATAAATCACATTACTTCCTTCTGTTTAAGATCTTTGTAAAAGAAATTTAAAACATTTTTGAGAGAAAATGTGTTTTAAGACTTCTCAGAACCCCCACAGGATGAGTCGTTCCTTTTTACTACAAAGTAAGGTTAATAAAGCAATGTATCTGCAGTTCCCTGACACATTTACTGATGCCGATGTTTGGTTAAGGGCTGGTAAAAACTTAAATGTTACATTATGTTGCATGACAACAAGCATAAACATACACAGAGTAATAACTAAAACTGTAATTATGATGGTTTAATAAATTACATGTAATTGTTGCAAGGGAGAATAGAGGCTCTCCGTACACAAACACACCCCGTAACCCATCATTTCTTGTTTATGACAGATAAGACTTCAAAAATATACATGTCGTAACATCATATATGAGATATAACATTATGTACCGCTCTATTGATTGCTTTCTCGCCAAATGCACATGGCCAGGAGGAGGGTTAGCAAAACAGCAGAAAAGTGACCAGACTTGCATAGTTCCCCTTTAAATAAGCTTCACTTTACCTTACTAGCATCGCGCTTTGGGCCACATGAACAGGAATAGGTTTTGAAACTAAGACCAAACAGTAAAACAGCAGCAGTGGGGGTTGTTTCTTCTCTAGTCTGTGGTTTCTGTGGTTTTATGTGTTTAAGTTTTACACCTAGGTCCAGTTTGTTGTGAACTGCCTGTTATTTACATCCAGGTGCTCCTCTGTTGTCCTAGCATGCTAACATGAACTAGCCAGTGATTAACAAGCTAGCAGCGTTTTAACACGAGTTCATCCGCTCATTCGGACATAAATACGTGAGGTTTAAAGATTCCCGACGTGTTGGCGCAGAGCAACGTTTACCTGCGCTGTGAAATCCCGCTGCAGAGCTGAGAAAGCTGCTCCAGCTGCTAGCATTCAGGAAGCCATGTTGTCTTCCCTTCGCCTTCCCCCTCAGACCACGTGACGGTGACGTAGCGCTGTCCCGGCAAATCTGTCCAATCGTCGACCCGCGACGTCACCGGCTGGCTCCAGAGGCAGCCAATCAGCTTTCGAGACAGTCTTCGACCGCGAGCAGCAGCAATGGTACACACAGCTACGGGTGTGTGTGGTTTATGAGGACCCGCCGCCATCATGTCCCCGTGGAGCGGTGCAACAACTAGTGGTGGAAG